>NW_027526407.1:85716972-85966972 GCF_048455015.1 Haemaphysalis longicornis | reverse complement strand
TCTGAATTTCAAGATATTGTAAGCCCAGGAAAGAGAAACACTAGATATAAGGCTTCAGTGTTTTACTCCCGCTGTAGCGTACTTCTCAGATACATTTGGTGTAAGGGGGGATTCGGTAAACATATCTCGTAAGAAGCTACAGCTCAGTGCCATCTATCGGCTCGTACCGGACGACTACAATCATGATCATGTTTGAACACTGGTGTGGACCACGTTGATGATCATTACCCAGCGCCGTTTCGCGCTCACAAAGCACTTTCTTTTACAGCGAAGCTTTGTTGGTCTCACTGATAGTGGTATCATAAAGGAAACGCAATGCAGGAAAGCCAACTTTACACAATGGGAGGACGCGTGACGACTGTCGATGAAAACAATAGAAAAACACTTCCCGTGGCTTGAATCGAACCTGAGTCCCTCGCGTTATGAAGCCGATGTCTATCCGACTACTGCGTCATTCCGATACTTCTTTTCTTTATTACATGGGAGAATACGCCCAGACGTTGCAGTACGAGGAAAACAAGCAAACAAAAGAATACACTGAAGTTATGACAAGAACATATACATCAAAATTCAGGCAAACACACCGTTACACACGCAGGCGTTCAAAAGAGGGAACCAGTCAGGTGGTTGGTCCAGCAAACTATGCACACTATAGATATACAAATGCCATAGTTTCTCGGAAATATGACTTAGTTGATCTTGGTGGCTCAGCATGCCTAACACATAAGCGGCATCGCCACAGACTGGACAAACCAATCAACACAAACATGTCATATGGTGGCTCACCAGGATTTGCGGAATGACAAAAATGGGATTGAGAAAGGTGTAATATCCATGTCTTTTCTGAGCGTTCGCTGTAAAATGTCCCAGAAAAAGACAGTATCTCTGCAGTGTACAAAGCAGCCATCAATTGTTTCTGGTCGAGTACTGAGCCGTCAGTCTCGGTTGACGGTGCATGGATGGGGGCTGTTCAGCTTTCTCGCGAGAAATTCGTTTGCTGTCGACTGAGTTTGGACTGTGACTCGCATTCAATTTGTATATTTTGCATTGAGGCTTGGACGTTGCCTATCGGGTGGTTGGCACATCGATCGTTGACGTTTTGACTACTATTGCAGCGGCATTTTCAGGTTTCAGGTTTTATTCAGAAATATTTAAATACAAGAAAGAACGACAGCAATAAATATTGCAGAAGGAGGTCCCGGAGTTTACCCTGCCGGGTGCACCTCCGGTGCCCAGTACAAAAAAACACACGTACACACAGGGGGTTAGAGCGTTACAGATCAGTGAAGCAATATTGGCAGAAATAAATAGATAGCAAAACACATCAAATCAACAGAACAAAATTAAACAGAGATATAGGCAAAGAACTAGTTTAGACATGTGATTGATTGATTGTGGGGTTTAACACGCCGACGCAACGCAGGCGATGAGGCGCGCCGTAGTGGAGGGCTCCGCATTAATTTTCACCACCTGGGGATCTTTAACGTGCGCCGAAATCTCGTACACACGGGCGTTTTTTGCTTTTTGCCTCCATCAGAAAACGGCCACCGCGGCTGGGAATCGAACCCGCGACCTCGTGCTCAGCGGTTTAGACATTTCACGGACGTACATAATAAAACAAGGTCCATAGTAAAACAAGGTTGAGGAGCTTGGAATAATTGTAACTCCGACATTTCATTTTCGCGTGCAAAAGAGCTTCGCGTTACAACCATCGTCATTATTTTTTCTCTTGGAGCCACGCGCACATCTAATGCTGCGATGCAACAGTGAACTATTTCCCCGAAGCCAACAGTGGCCAACCATAGACGGAATGCACGCTGATGAACTGCGGTGAAGACCAGACACTCCGCGAAGAGCATGCCGGGAAGCAAGCGCTGTTACAAGATGTTACAGTTAAGCGCACTCTTCACGCAAAAGCGCGACTGCAGCCACACTGAAACGAACATATACAGGCCCTCCGTTATCTGGTTCGTTCGGGACAGGCGCTCCTCTACTGAACGGCCAGTGGCCTACGAACCCATTAGTGGTGGTCGAGAAAGCCTGAAAATACTCGCAATGATACGACTGAACAAAATATATTACTTTCAGAAGTACCTATGCCATTAAACGAGGAGCTTTCTTTTAAATTAGACAAAGCCACCACAACAGAATTGGAGAAAACAGCGAAATTTGGTTACGGGAACTAAATGCAACGCTGTCAAAGATCTCATGTGGTATGTCTTACATGTCAGTCGGGGAAAGTTTACAGCCGCAAGTAATTAAGAATAGTTAGTTTATGAAAAAAGCTCATAACTTATACTGAAATGTTCACTAATATCCTAAATAATTCATTCATCCCGTGTGACAGTTCCAGCTTCAGGCGGGAACTCACAAGGATGCTGCCATATTGGTCATATTAGGCCAAACCAAAAGCCCACTCCCATTGCGAAAACGAATTTGGCTCAATTTGATCCGTGCCACAACAGAACCTGGCTCATTTTCGGCACAAAATACAATCTGCGTGCCCGTTTGCCGGGCGCTATTTCACCTATTTTGTTGAAAAATGTCTCTTAGGGCCCTATTCTCGACTGCACAAATTGCCGGCAATTCAGGCAATTTTCCGGAAGTCTTTTCTGATTGGCTTTCAATTTTGGTCACGTGCTTCTGGTTGACCAAACGGTTGTGTGTGCTGTCGTCATTTTGACGTTTCATGTCGTCTACGGACAGCAGTTCTAAAGTTTGCCTTATTTCTCGTTACTAATGGCGCATAATTCCTGGCCGGCAATGAAAAACCAGACTAAATGCAGCGGACATGACAACGTAAGCCTGTCTTTGCTATTCAACAACAATACTGCTTGTAATACACACCCCCTCTGTGATTGGCTGAGAAGGCGTGACGTAATTTAAACAGTTGGCGGGAACGATCACGTCATGCATTGGCAACTTCAGCCTGCGTAAAAGTGACGTAATGCTACGTAACAGCTTGAAAATGGCGGCTGTTTTTGTCCCAAAATACAAGCAAAATGGGGCACAATATTGCCCCGGCTTACGGCGCCGCGAAATGTGCGGCAATTTGCAGCAGGCGCAGTTTCGCATGCGCGCTGTTTAAAGCATGTTTCCTACCGAAACAAATTAGAGTTTCAACTGCTTCCAAGTCAGCAATCATTGAACATACAAATAACATGCAGTATTTTGCTTTTATGTTTAGCAATGAAATAAAAATTCTTTGTTGGCGTAACCGCAACATAAGAGGTCAGTACAAGCCTATCCATGACAAAGAGAACCCAATGCATTGCATTTGTCCATGCTTGTCCTAGTAAGCTGTTGGGTCTCATGATCCAACTTAAGAGAAAAATAACAATGGAAAGTGACTATTTAGTGCGTTACAACGCTGATTGCAGTCGAGCTTGACGAATGAGTGAATCGGCGACATCGGTACGCTCCGCGGTTATCAGGCGTAGCGCTTCGCTGCTCTTATGTGTCATAGAAGCGATGGTCGCGGCCGTCTTTTTCTTGTTCACGCCATAAACTTGTAACATAGAAGCAGACGATGGCGTGGCGGTGGTGGCGGCAGGGAAGGTGATAACGCAACAAAGCTTGCATTGAAGCAGAGAGCCCAGCTATGTTAATAAAAGCGATTGAAATAAATAAATAGATACGGTAAAAAAATTGTGTGATGTTCTTTAGTTCGACATCCGCCTTTCGCTCGCTTTTGGATGAACGTTACTCGATCGCCTTGTGGTGTTGGCGCCAAATTTGACCTCCAGAAATGTGTTTTTCTTGTCAGCCTCAGCTGCCGTCTTAATTTTTATAGTACATGCCAAGTGTTTTTATATCCTTCTTGCACAAAATTTGATACCTTGGTGGCGATCTTTATGAGTGACTCGTCAAATTACACTGCTTGTCGTCATAGCTATAGGTGCAGCACGTCACTGATTGCTTACGTCGTGCTTACGCAAAAAAACATGGGCGAAATGCCGGCAATTTGTGCAGTCCAGAATAGGGCCCTTAGTGTAACGTTGCCGAGTTTCTCTTGCCACGGTAGTTTTATCTTATTCGGTTCCGGTTCCCGGATTTGGCTTGTTTTGAAAAAAAAAAAAAAAAAAAAACTCATATGGTGGCCTTTGCTTAAGATCGTAAATTTTTTTTAATATGCAGCAAATAAACAGCAAGTAAAGAAGTTGATCGACGGAGGATCAAAAAGCGGCAATGCGACAGGCAAGCTGGCCGTTTCACTCTGACAGATTCAGAGAGCGGCCTTTGCGGCATCTGGGTCATTCGTCTTCAGTGGCGCACTTTCGATTTGTTCACGGGCTGCAGTCTTCTGTTCTGAGAGAGGAAAGTGAGGAGGAAAAAGGAAAGAATGAGCGTTCCCTCCTTCCCCCTCGTCTGACGTACCTTGATGACTACCACGCCAACCGATGACCCCTCCCCTCCGATCTTATCTTCCATTGCCGTGTTCTTTTTTCTTTATTCTGTTTTGTTTTTACTTCGCACCTGTCCTTGCTTTCAGCGCCTCCTGCTGCGGCGTTCCCCACTTCAACTTTTTTTCTTGCCCTGCTTTTTCACTCTTCCTCTCCCCCCGGACATCACAAAGAGTGCCTGGAGGGCGCTCCGCAAGGTTTCACGGCTACCGCCGTCGCTTTTCCGGGGTGTCCTGGGTCGCGTTTTCTCGGCCGTTCCAAAAATTCTTCCGGCGTGCTACGACAGTCAATCGCAGCGTACCAGCCACCGGATTTCGACGGCGAGCTGGCGGCAGTTGGACGACGAGTACGGCTTTCTTGTGCTTGGTGAACGCGGACGTGCGCGTCGTGTGAACACGTGGCCCAGTTGATTCATACGTCGCCTCTGCATGGAGTCGTCGGCCGGTTGAGTGATTCATCTGGACGCCGATTATGCCAGAGCTAGAAGTCGTACAGATGGAAAAAGAGGTAAGGCTGTTACGGGTGATTCCGTGGTGCGCACGGAAGCGGTTAGGGTTAGTTCCAGGTTGAACCGGCGTATGCCTCCGGGCCCCGTGCTGGATTGGTGTGCGCAAGCTTCGTGTCTTTATGTAAAAGCGTAGCTAATTTAATTTGATTGATTGTGTGGTTTAACGCGCCGAAGCCACATCGGTGCAATGAGGCACGTCGTAGTGGAGGGATCCGTATTTTGACCTTCTGGGGATCTTTAACGCGCTTTGAAACTCAACACATGCACGTTTTTGCTTTTCTCCTCCAGAAAAGCAGCCAGCGCGGCCGGGAATCGAACCCGCGACCTCGTGGTCAGCAGCGCAACGCCTTAGCCACTGAGTCATCGCGGCGGGTACAGCCTATTTGGTGGCTCAAGTGTTGCGATCAAGTAGTGCAGAGTGAGGGGACACTTCGTCAGGCATTGCATGGTTTCGTCAGCACTTTTCTGGGACTCTATACACTCTGTCCGGCGCGACTGCCAGGCCTTCTCAGCTCTCATTTTGGTATGAACTTTGCAGCCGCACTTGTTAATCTTGAAGCAGGGTTTGTAGTTGGGCAGGTTGGTACATCATTTAACGAAACAGCGCGACACACGGGACGAAGGGAAGGAAAGACGACGCAGGCGCTGACTAACAACTGTTTATTTGATTACAAAGAACGCAATACATAAGCAAAATATTTTCGAAGAGTAGCCGTGCGCATGATCAGTAAACAAATTAAAGGATTACTGACAGGAAATTTCAAAGCTGAGATAACTATGTAAAATGCTTCCTTTTTATCAGGGAATATCTCCCAGCAAGTTTCAACAGCCAACGTTCGGCGTAACATATTTTAAATCCATTTTATTCTTCGCCCGCACGAAAAAGCCCAAAGCGGGCCGACATGACATCATCTGCTACTTGCCCCAAACTGCCGACGTCGAGGCTGGCTGTGGTTGACGCGCGCTGCTCCGGCGTGTGTACACGTCATGCTGCCCCGGGTGAGTGGGGACGGTGAAGACCTCGGCCGGTCTGGGCGCGCGCGTGCTCTACGCGCGTCCAGAGCGGTACGGCAAGAATGATGACTACACGTGATACCTTCTGTCGTGGCGGCCGCTCGGCATTCGTTTTGTCGAAACCGAAACTGACACAAATAAACGACGCCGTGAATGAACGTTTACGCTGCGCTCGACCGTCTAATGTGTCATTCTACGATTATCGGGCTGGCAGGCACACATAGCAGCAAAAAAAAACGTAACACAAAAATTTCGTATGAGTACTCCTTACAAATTTATTTACAAAGAGAGGGAATGTTGCTATCAACGGACAACGCTATCTCGACAAGTACAAAATTTCTTTTTGCGGGAGTGCTAATGACCGGGTGCTTACACACGAGCCTCCTCTTTCGTGTGTCACAAACGCTTCACATATTTCGCGCGTGCGCTGGCCCTTGTATCGTTGCAAGATACTGCATTTCTCGAACTGTGGCGTACATCGGCCAGCCTTGACGTGTTGATCAAGCATGCGGCCCGTGCCGACCTTCAGTGTGTTGGCATGCTCCCTTAACCTGTCGTTGATGCGACGCCCGGTTTGTCCGACGAACGATTTGCCACAGTGCTCCAATGCTATCTCGTACACCACTGTTTCCTGACATTCGACGTAGGGCTTGGTGGGATTTTTCAGGCAGCCTTTTAAATGCAGAGCCTTTCTTTAACTCACGATGTCACCCATTCTAGGCGTCCGTAGTAGTCCGCATCGCTCGCAGGTGCGCCCTCTCCCCCGCTCTTCCTCTCCCGCATCACGCTACCCTCCTCGCTCTCAACAGGTCCGCACCCCTCCCCCTACACTATATAAAAAAATACTTACCGGCGCCTGGTTTCGATCCCACGACCCTGCGGGCGGAACGCAAGGCACATGGTGCTCTACCCACTGCGCCAAAAAGCCGACACAAAATGGAAGGATTTTACTCGAATGCGGTATCGCGTCCTGTCACAAAAACTGTCATTAAACGATTCGTTCGTGTTACCTACCTAATTCGCGTAGTTGTTAGAGTTTACAAATTATTTAGTCAGTAAATAAATAGAGGCAAAAAAATATACTCAACAAGGACATAGCTAGGGTGGGGGGCGATTCAACCCGCAACCCAGCCCCCTTCATTTTCAGGCAGCGTGTATGCGGGTGCTAGCGTTCCTTTTAGGAACAGGTCTCTTCCTCTAACCAAAAATAATACTCCCCTCCCGCGGGAAAATATACTATTCACGATGATACTCCGCTTTTTATGTTCCTCCTAGCAAGCGTTACTATGAGATCAAAAAAAGCACGACTAGTTCTTCATGAGCGACAGGGGCGTTCGATTCATTTTGTGAGGAATGGCACAAGACAGGTTTACAGAAAATCTGCGGAAATTCGGAAAAATTCTCTACAGATGTTTAGCATTCTTACGCCTTCTGCTTTATGGCGAGTTTTTTAAACCAGATTTGGCACCAGATTTGGCACCAGTACCAGTATTCGCTTGGTTGTTTTACTGTCTCAAATGTTTCCTTTGTTTCTTCTTACCGATGACACACGTTGACATAATTACAGCGATTAAGTGCCTCAAGTTTACCAATAATTCATTTTCCCGCAAATGCAAGTCTTAGTTCATGGTTGGTCGTTGTTCTTGCGTTCTTTCCTGTTCTTCTAATTTTGTGTGCAGTCATGGAAAAATGAAATGCGAACACTAAAATATCAACCAGAACACGCAAAATTGAAAAAAATACTGTTCGAGGAGGTGTAATAACGGCGCGTCGGGGCTATATTTGGAAAGGCACATTTCCCAACTTCGTTTTTGCAACTAGACCACGCGTCATTTTGACTTTCATGGAAAGAAATCGCGCAATTTGTATGTTCTAGGTCATATTTTCGTGTTAGCGTTTGATTTGTTTATGAATGTGCGCTCGCTGGGGAGCTGTATAAAATTCATATTTTTGATCCTGGAAGTTCGCGTTTATGTATATTTAGTTTCTTTATATTTTGTTTTCTGTGGTTTTTCAGATCCCGTTCAACCTGTTATCTCAATTTATGCTAGTATAACGATTAAGAGCGTTATTCCTGCAAGCCATGCTTTTTTGTACAAGTTAAGGGAGTTACACGATTGGCGCGGTTAGGGATTTTTTTATTCGTATTTTCGCCGTTCTTCTCCGGCCTTTTTTTCTTGTCTAGTCATCACGTTTTTATAAGTTTAAGACCAATATTCTTATTCATTCCTTCTCTCCCTTTTTCACTAGTTGATTTTTGTAATATTTTCTTTTTTTATGTTTTCGAGTTTTTGGTTTATCAAAATATCGTTATTCCAAGTATCTGGCTTGTCACTATATGCCGAATGAATGCGTTACTTGCAAATGCATGGCGTAACATGGCTGGCACGTTTTCGAGATTTATTATCGGTTTCCGCCCTTTTTTCCGTGCTTTTTATTTTCTTCTTCGTTTGTTGCAGATGTTTGACGATGCAAATTTATTTAGTCAGTGTTTTCGTAAAATACTTTGTTTTCTATTTCTTTCCCATTTTTATTTTGTTCGCTCGACAAATTCTCTTCTATTAAATCGTTACATCCGCTGATTATTTATTTTGTGCAAATGCAGTGCGTTACCAGGTTTCGCTTACGGAGGTACAGGATGAAGAAGCACGCATTAAAACAACGAAATTTTAGTCCCCCGTACAGGGTGGAAGTGCGGGATTCGGCTCATCATGTGTTCGAATATGCGGGCGGCAACGAAGGCGTTGGCCATGAATCTTGAGTTGCTTACCTTCTAATAGGTGAACCCTTTAAAAGCGCACAGGCTCATGGGAATATTGTTTTCTTCTGCAGAGCGCCGCCACTTCTGGTTTGGGAGCTCTCCTGGCCTCCCGTTCGCCGTCGGCTTTCACGCGCGCTTGTTGTTTATGTGTTTCCGCCGGAAAAAAAACGCTCATGCATTGGGAATTCCATAAAAAACAACGATTACCCTACTAGGAGTTTACCTGACAGACAAGCACACAACACGCACACACGCGCCTGAAAGCCGCCGGCGTAGGGGAGCGCAGGAGAGATCTCGAACCGTAAGTAACGGGAGCAGACGACGTATTCCTGTGAGCCTCAGCGCTTTTTACTGGTTACCTATGCTCTCACCGTTGAAAGATACTTCTGCGACATTTCTACTCGGCCATCCTCTCCTCTTCCCCTCATCCACCTTGCTTTCGGGTTACTTTATTTAACTGTTCGTCATGGCATAAAAAGGGCCAAACAGAAAGGAAGACAGGAAATAAAAAAAAAAAAGCGTGCGGCTCCATGATGTGCAGAATAAGTAGCAGCGTGCCTCAGAAAGAAGGTCCACCAGTTTCTTGTGAGCAAGCACTTCGCAGGTGCGTGTCCAGCGAGTTCTCTCTCCCCTTCACTCTCAGAAGTTTTCTCAGTCACCGCAACCATTTTCAGGCACGGACCGACTCTACGCGCCCTTCCCGTTCAAGAAGATAGTTTTTGAATCCGGCCGGGATCCAGGAAGCCGCACCTTTTTGCGATACGCCACGAGTAAGCGAGGTCCGTGACAAGCACAGTATCCAGAGATGCCGACGGCTTATCGCGAGCATCGGCTGAGCTGCTGGTCAATTCATGCTGTAGCGACAGTCAGCACCAAGGAAAATTTCTTCGAAACAAAGCAATGAGGGCCATCTCAAGCAAAGAAATATGCTACCAAAACGAGTCCACTACTCCTCCAGCCCCCCCCCCCCCCCCCCTCCCCCCCCCCCCTCCCCCCCCCCCTTCCGCCGCATTCCTCCTGTATTGACCTTCGCTTTTTATTCTACCTTCTTTGCGGCGGCGCGAAGAGGCTGGTCGCCGGCAGAGGTGCATGAACCGTATGTAGGAACAAATGGTCCGAACTTCAAAGTAGGACCATTTGGTCCCGGAACTTATGACCCCGGAACAAATGTTCCCGGGCACTTCTTCGGGCAAAATGATTTTTCAAAACCGTACGTTGGCTCTTTGTTTCAATTTGGTGCATCTTGCTGGAATGTTGTATCGCCTTCTCTAACAAACACTGTCAGTAAGCATTTTAGTACGCATTTTTGTGCAAATGCGCGCGCATGGCGTAACACATTTGGCCCATTTTTGGTGTTTTTATTCGCGTTTCCGCCGTTATTTCCGGCTTTTTATTTCATTCTTCGTTTGTTCTGGATCTCTGAAGATGCATTTTTTATTTCTGTAGTTGTTTGTAATATTTCATATTTTTATTTCTTTCGTATTGTATTGTATTGAAATTACGCACTGCAACTAATTCTCTGTATTCACGCTATTTTAACTATTAAACCATTAGACCCGCAATTATATATTTTTGGGCAAATGTAGTGCGTTACAAGGTCCAAGTTATGGGGGGGTACTCGGCAAAGAATATTTTAATACGAATAATAAAGTTTTATCTCTCCTAACCGGGTGAGAGAGCGGAATTGTGCTCATCATGCGTTTGAATATGCAGACGGCCACACAGGCCGGGCTATGAATCGTACGTAGTTTACCCTCTTTTGCTTTCATTATTAAAAGATATTTCTGGGACATTTCTAATCGACCAACCTTCCTTTCTTCCACTCATTTACCCTGCTTAGAACTTTTTTTTTATTTGAGCGTAGGTCACGGCATACAGAGGGGGAAACCAAAAGGAAAACAGGAAAGAAAGAAGTCACGTGAGAAGCAGGCGGCTTTATAATCTACGGAATACTTCAAGGCATGCTTCAGAAAGAAGGGTCATCAGTTTCTTATGAGCAAGCACTTCCATACTAGCAGGCGTAAGTGACGGAAGCTTGCGCATGTGAGTTCTTTCTACCACCATCGGAACTTTCCCCGGTCACCGCCACTAATTCCAGGCACGGCCAGGCTCCCCGCTCCGTTCCCGCTTAGGGAGATAGTTTTTTTAGTCCGCCCGTGTTCCAAGAAGGCGCACCTGTCGCGAGACACCGCGAGTAAGAGAGGTTGGTGACAGGCAGAGTTCCGAGACATGGGCACGCCTGATCGCGACTAGCTCGCGCATCATCGTCTGGGCCGCCGGTCCGACGTGGCTCTCAGGATATTCAGCACCATGACAAATTTCAGCTTAAGAGGGCAACGCCGGCCAGCTCAAGCAAAAGAAATATTCTACCAAAGCAAGCCACCTACCCCCCACCACTTTCCTTTCCTTCCTGTTTGCTCTTTGCTTTTTAAGGGGCGTCCTAAAAGGGCTAGTCTGGCGGTGGTGGTGCATCAACTTACATAAATCGTCGGCTTTTCATAGAACCATGACAAGTGACTGTCTTTGGTTGTCGCAATTTTTGGGAAAATAAAGCTGTCAGAAAGACGCGCCAAAACATTTTTGTCTATTCGCGCGAATAAACTGCACATATTTGTGCTCAAATGCAATTCCGAAGAATAAGTTTGTTGTTGAAAGTGGGTGACCAGTTTTGATGAGCTCACCTGCTGCCGTCAGCAATTGTTACGCTCCCGCGGCTCGCCGGCAAAATTAACAACTCATGTTATCCAGCAGACTTCTAAACTTTGCAGCAAGACAAGAGGTGTAATGATAGCTACATTGAATATTTTCGGAAAAGAAGAAAAGTATCTGAGCTGCAAGCTACGAAATTACCAAGGTCCAAAATCTTTATTAGTGCCGCTTCGCTTGATCCGAACTGCAAATATTGAAGCCTTTCAGATGGAGAGAACCGCAACGCAGCTTAGCTAACGCGGTAAACCATTCATCTGGTAAAATTCTTTTTTGAGATAGCGATATATCTGCGAGCGTGATGCCCTAGTACAACTCCATGTTGTCTGATATTCAGCGGCACCGGCCCACTCAGATTTTCGATACTTCACGTAAACCTAAATAATACTGTCACAGTAAATAGGCTCCCCGCACAGGCCCAAGTGGGACTCTTTTATCAAGCTTTAATAAATAGACGAACCCAAGCAAAGAAAGCACGGGAGAGCATACATGTCAAGTTTGTATGGAGAATTTAACTCAAGTAAATTCAGCCTTACCAAATATATTATATACAGACAGATGCAAAATACATTGTGCACAAATACAAACATATAAATATAAATACACTCACCCCTTCCCTCCTTCCCTCATTTAGGCGCTCATGCAAAACGTGCAGTAGTGGTGGGACCATTTTTTCCTACTTTGAAGTTGGGACCACTAGTTCCGAGACCATGAGTTCCGGGACCGGCGCTAGGCATCTCGTATAACACATCGAGAAAACGCTCCTTCGGCAAGCGGTCCTTGACTCTCACTAGCTCATGGCGCATATTTTTGGCTGGAGCGTGGGCCACCTGCACGTCATTTTCCCATAGGACACGTGCCAAACACTCGCTTGTTCCTGGAATGTATGGTACGGGAGCTCGCTTCATCGGGGGAGGAGGTGGCCCAATTGTTCCCGTCGTGCCAGTCGGCGTTCCGTTGCGCTTATGAAGTGCCTCGGGTAACCGCAGCTAGCCACCTCGTACCGTACATTTGCCGTGTTTACCGCCGCATCCTCGGGCTTCGAGCACCATCATTTATCACGCTGCTTTTTGTTTGTATGTTTTTTTTTTGTTTGGACTGGTCGGCGCCTCTATTATGTTCCGACATTCAGCAATTCGCGCCGCTATTTGGCTGCGCAGCCGCGGTTTGTACACATTTTTTTTTCCTTCACACGTGCAGGACATCATTTCTATTCGCTTTTCGCTGAAAACATGGCATATTTATTGCTTTACCTCCTGCAATTCCAAGCATATATGTGGGCTTGCGGAAACCATGGTACCTGACACCGCCACCGTTTCCGTGTTTTGGTGCGTGGAGTGCTTCGCCGGGCGTAGACAGCTGCGTTCCGCTTTGGCTGCACTGACGATTAAAAGTGGAGAGGTGTACATAGTAAAGAGGGCAAGAGTGGGCAGCAAAGCGGGTTTAGCGTCTGCGAATGAGAGAGTGGAACCAGGTGGTTCAACCCTTGGGATGCATACCTGGAAGCAATGGCGCTCGTACAACGCCACGGGCTGCGGCACCCCGCGAAACTTCGGGCTATAGCAGGTGGCAGGAAGAAGTTGGACCAGGGAGCTGACTGGGTATCATTAGCGTCGCTAAATACAGGCTTTTAAGTGCAATGCACTTCTTAAGCTACCCTGAACCTGCGTCCACCGGCGATGTCCGCGCACGTGGAGATGGGCGCGCACAGCCTGGCCGCTGACATAACACATACCAACGTGGGGGATTGGCCAGGAATCTCCTCGTCTTCCTTGGCAACGGGGGGAGATGGGCGCGCGCTGCCTGGCCGCTGACATGGCACATACCCACGTGGGGGATTGGCCAGGAATCGGGCGTGAGAAGGGCTAATGCACCCGCTTAAAGGAGTACTGACACGAAATTTCAAAGCTGAGATCCGCTCTAGCAATCAAGTACAACAACACAAATAGGAGTCTGTGAATAAATGCATCTTTCTTTCTTTGTAGTTGTGTGTGTGTGTGTGATCTCTCTTTCGCGAACATTACCGAACCGCGCAAATTCAACTCGTGCATTCCCACTTTCACATTCTTCCCCTCGGGGAAATGCGGGGAATTTTTAGAGTATCGGCACTCTTTTCTCTCATTGTTATGTGCCACCCGCATTTTCATTGGTCGCTCGGCACCACGTGATATTTGTTTACATATGGGCGCAGCTATTTTGTTTCTGGGCGCCTCTTCTACATCTCTCTCTCTCTCTGCTGCGCGGACGCTAGAGTGGCCGGTCGCCCTCTTCCCGTCACAACCGGCGGCGGTTTCATTGGCAGAGAGGGCAACACTGCAAGCCAGAAACAAAATTGCCCCCAGGCGCTTCCTGATGCACGAAGTGGCGGTACCCTTAAGCGTAGCTTATTTAGTCACGTTATTCACCATTTGCCAACGGCTATCGATAATTACTTTTCTGTCGCGAGTTGTGCCCAGATTAAACTTACTTTCCCTTTGGAGCGTTGCGGTGACCACAAACATCAGACGTTTAGCAATGCCTTTGGAGAACAAAAAAATGGTGGTTGATTCCTCTGTCATCGGAATCGGTAGAACACGAAAGTGAAATGTGAGACGAAATCTGCAGCTGGACATGATTTGCGGGACGGCGGCGGCCTTATGGCTGTGCTTGGCGACCGACGTCTTGCTGGCGGGTCGCTTAAGCAAAGGTGTACTGGTGTCAGTTTCGTGACAGATATGCCGTCAGTGAAATATTGGTGGATTCCGGCATAAAACGTTTGTGTTAAAATATCAAACCCAAAAACAAACAAACCTGTGTATAACGTACTCTTTAGTTATAAAGGTTGCTTCCCCGCAAGAACCTCTGTGCAGGGGTGCACCCTTTACAGGCCGTTTGCTTCGTTGTACTGGCCTCACTTCCGTGACGGATGTGACGTCTGGGAAATCTTCGTGTACCCGGGAATAAAACACTTTCGTGTTAAAAAGCAAATGAAACAGTTGGAAGCTTATGCAGAGTACGTGAATTGCATAGCTAAGATTTTGTCCTTTTATTTTGAAATAATTGGCTGAGGTTCTATTTTTACGTCTTTACTTTTAAAGACGGTAGTCTTTCTTGGGCTACTTAAACCCAGAAATTTCGGTCTGTCTGTATGTCTGTCTGTCCGTCTGTCTGTCTGTGTGTGACTCGATTCAGCCACCCGGCCAAAGTAAAACAATGCCTGCGCAATAGTCTTATATAGTCACAGATAAATCTACCCGTCTAAGTCCGGTGTAATGTTCATACCTGTCAACATTGTTGAAGAAGAACAAGACATTACGCAAATATAAGACAACAAATTAATACAGGAGTGATGTTGGTAGTGTTCCTTCATAAAAAATCATACATGTTTGACTTTGGTGAAATTAAATACTGCATCAACTCCAGAAAAAAAATTAACTTCGCCGTCGCCTGCTATCGCCCGCGCCACGATAGCTTCTTGCGGCATTTTAAAGAATCAACCGGCAACATTTTTCCACTAGATATGTTCCACGTTCTGCTTGCAACGCACGTGGAGTAGAGAAACGCGGTTGTATAAACTTTGAAGTAGGGCGCCTCGATTCACGCGCGTCATCGCCGTACGGCAGCGTTGGCATCGAGACACCCGGTTTGGAGCAGTGGAACGCGGGAAATTTAAAATGATTTAAGCAAACCTTTGGCGTCTTTACCTTGGGAGGAGCGCGACGCAAGAGGAACAACATGAGAGGTGAGCGGGAAAGCGAAGGGAGGCATTTACTTTGCAAAAGTCGATAAAGACGATCGTCTTTTGACGACATTTGCAACGAAAGAAGCAGATACGGGGCCAATTTTTTTTACTTGTTACCCGCCTTTTTCTGTCTGCTGTCAGAGCACCCCCAAATTTTGAGTGCTGCATCTGCCGCATTCTGCATTATTGAGGCCTTTTGTCGCCTATATGACATTTACACTTTGCATCGATAATTCGATATTATAAATTTCAAGAACGAAATTAGGGGGGGGGGAGTGTTGGTTTGTTCCCTACAATAGTTCTTCGAATCCTGTGCGCACTCGTATAAAAATATGGTTATTGCAATGAACGCAACAACTCACATTTCAGCTTTAATAAACCAGAAAAGTGATGATGTTGTTTGGGCGCCGGCCGTTTCATTTTTATATTTTTAGTGGTGGCGTAAACCCCCCTCTCCTTCTTCCCCTAAATAAACGAGGAAGTAGTCCCTGCTTGCCCCATTGTGATAGGAGTGGTTATATCTCCCTCGAACAAACACTCTTCTCGCTACATTAATTATTGAAGCCTGCATTAAGGGCTCGATGTAAAGATTATATTTTGATAATCCTGATTTTCGTAATTGTGTATTGCACCGAGGCCTTGACGCTCACACATTATCTTTCCCTCCGTAGTTCATCTTCTTTCCTGAGGTAATTTCGGCAGGCTACTTTAGAATCAATTAGCATGGTGATAATGTATTTTCCTGTCGTGACAGCTAAAACATAGTGCTGCTGCTTTCGCAGCGTTCGTGGAGGTGGTGCTAATAGTAGGGGCGTCGAATTCTTGTCCGTTGGCGGTTGTTACTTGGACGCCGGGTGTTCGGCTCATGAAGGTATGTAGACGCATCGGTGTATCTTGCTGCCATGCAGTAAAGTCAGTGTATGTAACACGACGTTGTTTTATGCCGGGTACACCAACATCTAAGTGACGTCATATCCGTCACGGAAGTGACTTTGCCAGTAAAAAGTGCAATCGACGGGGCGGCGCCAAGATTCGAGCCCAGGAACTCTCTCTCCGCAACGGGAGGTACGAGGCGCTCTTGCAACTGCGTTAGAATTCAGACATCAACAGCTCTACGAACGCACCTTATATCCTTATCTATACCTCATTCAGAAGGTGCTGCCGTCTAGGAGAGGCGAAGCTAAGTAACGCATCATGACGCTAATGAGCGCCGACAGTTGGCGCCTCGATGCCAGCGCCTTCGTGTACGGGGGACGCGTGTGAACTCAGGCACCCTCCGTTTTCGCCTTGTTCCCATGACCCTTATGTGTTTCAAGCTGCTGTTTCTGCACATGTTATTTTTGGTTTTTCTGTCCCAGAAATTAACGGCTATTTGTTTGTTTCTTGCTTGTCGTCGTCGCTTTGTCTGGCGGGGTCAGGCTCGCGAACCCTTCGCACATGAAGGAGGTTCCTTTAACATTCATCTGCTCCTGCGAAGGCCCCTTCCACTTTCGTGTTTTACCAATTCCTATGAAAGACGGATCAACCACAATTTTTTTCTCTATGTTGGGGCCACTCGTACGGCTTGTCGAAGGAATAGGGGAACGCGGTCTCTTTGCACATCGGGGAGGGGCGGAGAGGGGTTGGAAAGGAGGGTTGTTTTCGTCGTGAGTGGATCTTCTGTTGCTATTAATTCGAGACTTCCCAGTTGCGAGATGTGATGCACCTTTTGTATTTGTTTTCATGTGTTGTATGCAGTCTTAACTCCAGTAGTTTCTTCGTGGAAGTCTCAGGGAGATGACCTTAGTCCAGCTTTATATGATTGCCGTTGCGCGATGTCCAGCTTAGGCTTTTCCGTCCCCTTGAGGGACAAGCATGCGTTTCATTAGTGACCCAGTTAATGAGGATCGCTTGCACAACGACTAGCGGGCCGCTTTCTTGGGTTCGGAACTCTTATCATCATTGTACTGATAGTATAGAAGGGACCACTAGGCACAATTTCGTGGGGGGCGGGGTGTTGGACAGATTTTCCTGACTTTAATGGTTGGAAGAAGTGTTCCTACTACTCCCGCGGTTCATTTCCTAAGACGTGAACCACCTAACCAAGAAATTATCTAGCCGTAATAGTTCTTCTCTTCATACTAGCGCCAATTGAAAGTTGGGACGAAAGGTTGGAAAAATAAGCGCAGGTGTTTGCTGAGTTTTCCGTTCTCACTTTCGCTTGTCGCTGTTATGACGCTGACTCACTAACTCCCACTAATTCACTAACTCCCCCGGTTGACTATTTTGATAGAACTTTCGTTTACCGCCGTTATAAAAAATTAAAAAGTTCCTACTGCAGCCATTTCTGGTGAAAAATTGAGACTGAATTTGCAAATACTGATTGGGACCCACTCAAATTAAACAACGCGAAAGAAATGGCGAAGGGTTAGTGAAGGTGCCCAATGTATCGTCAATAGCAAAGGGGGCGGAGAAGGAAATGGTCGTGTTTATAGGACTTACACACCTAACAACTAAGACGACTCAGCGAGCGATAAAACAGAAGATGATAGGTGTAACGTTAAAAGACAAGAGAGCAGAGTGGGTCAGAGAAAAAATCTGTGTTAAGGGCATATCCCAAGAAATTAAGAAGAAAGAGGTGTGGGCACGACATCTAATGCGAAGGCAAGAGAACCGTTGGTCATTAAGGGTAACAGAGTGGATCCCTAGAGAAGGCAAGCGTGGCAGGGGGCCGCCGAAGGTCAGATGGGCGGAAGAGATCAAGAAGTTTGCGGGGATAAATTGGTTGCAGTAAGAACGAGCCGGTATAATTGGAGATCTATGGGAGAGCATTTGCCCTGCAGTGGGCGTAGATAGGATGATTATGATGATGACCACTAACCAACGAAAAATTTGTGACCTTTGGAGCGAATGATATTGGCTGTGAATGCGTTTTTTCGGCGCTACACGAGACACTAATATAAATCAATGATCGGATAAGTTCGGGGAGTATTTTCCGGTTAGCCTTTCGAGCCAAATGGCTACCATAGAATGCACTGGCCCATCATAATACGGCGAAGTTCAATAACGAGCTCTAGCGAAGTGTGCTTAAACCGAGCAAGGAATCAAATTTTTTTCATGCGTGTTGATTTATACAGAAAAAGACATCCCCCTCGCGAGGGGCACGATCAAATGCACAGCATTTCCGAGGGGGTGCGCCGGCAAGTCGTATCTCTTGATCGCGGGACCCGTGTCGCCATCTTTTGGAAGCGCGGGACAACTTGTGGCGCTTTCGAAACAAACGAGAAATGAGTGAAGGATATAAGGCGCGTTCGGTGCATCGAAATCTGTGTCCGTTTCGTGGCTCGGTCGGTTGTGCGCCGGGCACCTTGCGTTCCACCCGCGGCGTCATGGGTTCGAAACCGGGCGCCGGAAACTGTTATTTCTTCCTGGCTGCGGACGCGGACTACGACAAGGCGCGCTTGCGGACTACGACAGCGCACGCCAACGCCGCGTGACATTGTGAGTTACTAAAATGCTATGCATTTAAAAAAATGGCCCCGTATCTGCTCCTTTCGTCGCAAATGTCGTCAAAAGACGATAGTCTTTATCGACTTTTGCAAAGTAAATGCCTCCCTTCGCTTTCCAGCTCACCTCTCATGTTGTTCCTCTTGCGTCGCGCTCCTCCCAAAGTAAATACGCCAAAGGTTTGCTTAAATCATTTTAAATTTCCCGCGTTCCACTGCTGCAAACCGGGTGTCTCGATGCCAACGCTGCCGTACGGCGATGACGCGCGTGAATCGAGGCGCCCTACTTCAAAGTTTATACAACCGCGTTTCCCTACTCCACGTGCGTTGCAAGCAGAACGTGGAACATATCTAGTGGAACCCTTCGTAAATGTTGCCGGTTGATTCTTTAAAATGCCGCAAGAAGCTATCGTGGCGCGGGCGACAGCAGGCGACTTCGAAGTTAATTTTTTTTCTGGAGTTGATGAAGTATTTAATTTCACCAAAGTCAGCATGTATGATTTTTTATAAAGGAACACTGCAAACATCACTCCTGTATTAATTTGTTGTCTTATATTTGCGTAATGTCTTGTTCTTCTTCAACAATATTAACAAGTATGAACATTACACCGGACATAGACGGGTAGATTTAGCTGTGACTATATAAGACTATTGCGCAGGCATTGTTTTGCTTTGGCCGGGTGGCTGGATCGAGTCACAGACAGACAGACGGACAGACAGACATACCGACAGACCAAAATTTCTGGGTTTAAGTAGCCCATGAAAGACTACCGTCTTTAAAATGTACACGACACCTTTGCAATGCCATGGCATGTTTCCAACTACCCGGACACGGATGTGTAACTTCCTTGTCACTATATGCGGTGTGAACGTCAATCAAAATAGAGCTGCGCCTTTTTTATTGTCGAAATAAATTCGTGTCGTTTTAAATCGTCAAACATTTAAAAGTATTATGGACGCATTTACATTATCCTGAAATTTGCGAGTTTCCGAATGGACCTTTTTTCCATTACCGATCTGCGCATACCCAGCCTGCCGTTACGCCATTCTTGGCAGGCGCCTCCGTCAAAGTAAACGAAAGAGCGCCCGTCAGCTTTCTGCTTGGGCAGCTGTTATGCTTTCTAATGCTGCGCGTTTTTAAAGATGATAGTCTTTCTTGGGCTACTTAAACCCAGAAATTTTGGTCTGTCTGTCTGTCTGTGTGTCTGTCTGTCTGTCTGTCTGTCTGTTTGTCTGTCTGTCTGTCTGTCTGTCTGTCTGTCTGTGACTCGATTCAGCCACCCGGCCAAAGTAAAACAATCCCTGCGCAATAGTCTTATATAGTCACAGATAAATCTACCCGTCTAAGTCCGATGTAATGTTTATGCCTGTCAACATTGTTGAAGAAGAACAAGACATTACGCAAATATAAGACAACAAATTAATACAGAAGTGATGTTTATTATTATTATGTTTATAATTTATTATAAAAAATCCTGGTATCAATGATACCACATAACCAGAAATAATTAGACAAGTACAGCGCCGGTTGCTACAAAACAAATAGAGCGCGAAGGCTGCAAGAAACAGACACTTACAGAAACATATAAACAGCTTCAAGTTGATTGTCGAGAAAAGATTAACATACAAACAATTTAGAGTGGCTGACAACCACAAGATTAACATGCAAGGTAAACAATGATACAAAAACATTCGCTTCAAGAATGCAGCAATATACAGAACAGGTTTGGTTTTATGTCACAATGGGTACTGTACCGCACTAACACACTATTCTAACGCCAAAATCATTTTGTTACGACGAAAATCCCAAGGACACAGGTCTGGAAAACTGGCATGAATAAATAACCCTTTTGTTCGAATCCTCAATAAACCGGGTAGACCAATGTCGCAGAAACTCTGCCTCACACAAAAGGGGATCCTGATAGTTTACAGAACACCGTTTTATCGAACACCGTTTTATCGAACACCGTTTTATCGAACACCGTTTTATCGAACACCGTTTTATCGAGCACCGTTTTATCGAACGCCGTTTTATCGAAAGAGTTTTTTTTTTTGCCTTTTCTTGTAACCGAATTTGCAGTAGGTTTTTTTAGTTTCCTCTTCGCTGTGTAATTTGCAAATCTTGTGTCCGAAGCGAGCCTATTTAACAGAATTTGTGGTCTTTGTAGTAGTTGGCTTTTATTTACAGCGAGCTTTCTTTTTGTTTTTGTGATGTGCAAAATTTGTCTCCACAATTTTTTTGTTCTGTTCATTGCGCAGGTGGTACTGCCTTAACGAATCTCCCTGTGTCTCTAGTCCCCACTCTGATCCGAAGCATATTACAGCATTGTGGCGTATAGACTAGAATGCCTCGATATCGTACTTTCTTGTATACACCGCTTTCGTGTCGACACACAATCTAATTATTTCGCCGCGTATGTTCTATTTGAGTAAGGCACGTCTTGGCGCTAGTGAGTCCAATGTCAAAAACCTAACTGGAACGCCAGCAAGTCTTTCCCGATTTCTGCCTTCCTAATTTCTAATGGGCCCAGAGTTCAGTTGCTAAGAGGTTACCAAGCCTTGTCCTACTGTTCTCGGTGCCTTGCTTAGAACTAACGAGAAAAAAGTTAGTTACAAAATTAGTCACCATACTACAGGTTGGTTAGTTTTCATCTCTCCCCGCCTCGTTGCGCCCCAGCATGTCTGGGGCCCATTCTCTTTTAGCATTTTATCATAAGGCATAAAAAACATTCAGATCAAAATAGTAAACACCAAAAAGAGAGAAATCGTGCAGGTCTACTCAACAGAGCGCCGTCGCCCGATTACGTGGAAATAAAACAGTAAAATTGAAAAAAATTGGCAACGATCAAACAAAATCAAATATGGTCCGTGCGATTATCTGAACGAAGCATACAAAAACCAACAAAAGGCCCTGTTTGGTCCGGCGTGTTTCTCCGTCACCAAGGAAACGTAACGTTGGTAAATCGAAAGAGGGACGTAAGAGTGCCGACGCATAAGTAGAAATTTATACGAAACCCTGTATTTTTTTTATTTGAGCATGACCAACAGATGCTGTGACGACCTGTCCTACTTGACGATTTCGCCTATGACGAGTTGGCCATGACGGTTTCACTTGTGAGGAGTTCTCTTAGAGTCTACCACTTGTGTTGGGGCCTCACTTAATTTCACTGTCGGAACCCCCAATCCTCCTGCTGTTCCATTTATATAGCAGTAATCTTTCCGAAGTTCTTGGCACGATATCTCTTCAGATACAAACAATGTGACCACATTGTCCGAGTAGGAGTCCTGTGGAAACTACGTGAAAAAATGGGGAAGGACAATACTGGATCACGTAAGGATGAACCATGGCGCAGGGCATTTAGCAACACAACCCAAATACACCGATACTGTACATGTAAGGAATATTGCGCACGGGGTTGCTATAATACTTACTACTGCAGTTGCGAATTCTCTAATAGAAACCAGGGGTACATACATGCTTGAGTGCAATCAAGGAAGACAAAATTTTTATAAAAATTCTAATAAAACAAAGGTAATCAAAAACACGGGAAAGACACGTCAACATATATAGGCAGGTTTTTGTATGCAGTGCACCGCAGAGGCAATGTAGAATGAAGCTAACTGCAGGTTAGATTAATGCGATGGCCAGTCAAACTAAATAAACCCCCAAAATTACAATGAAAGCCGCAAAACCCCACTTTCGATAAAACGGACGTAGGTGGTTCGATAAAACGGCAATCGATAAAACGGCGTTCGATAAAACGGGCATTTTTTCGATAAAACGGCGTTCGATAAACTGTCTGTGAACCCCCAAAAGGGCTAACTCGCCTTCCAAAAAGGTCACGAGGTGTTGTCTGAAAAAGGAAAGCAAGGGCCACTGCATACGTCACCTGCGATTCTGTGCTACGGCCCTGCAGCGATTACGCCACTGTATATAATGTCCAATTACTACGAATAGTTTGCCTAGGGGTGTGTCAGGGCACTGTTCTCTCAGTTGATACCGTGCAAGCTTCAAACTTGGAGCCAGCTCTTGGCCAGCTCTTGGCGTGCAAGCGCTCGCTGCTTTTGGTGTCTGTGCGCTGATGAAGTGTGCTTTTTAAATGCAGAGCATTTCAGTAACTCACGATGTCACCCGCGTTGTCCCGTCGTAGTCCGCACCGTAGTTGTCCGCACCCCTCCCCCTACACTATATAAAAGAAAATACTATCCGGCGCCAGGTTTCGATCCCTCGACCCTGCGGGCGGAACGCAATGTACATGGTGCTCTACCCACTGCGCCACAAAGCCGACACAGAACGGGACGCTACGAACGCGCCTTATACCGTTGACTCATTAAAATTACTGCTGACGAGCGATCTCTCGTCAGCAGTTGCCACAAGTGCAACACCATTAACGTAACGCAAACTACTTAACGTCCTGCGCCCCCGGAAATGCTCTGCATTTGATCGTGCCCCTCGCGAGGGGGATGTTTCACTGCGTCTTCCTACTGGCCAGTACACTCTTCGCCATCTGTCGGATGTTGTGCGAACCCTTTGCGGCTGATGGCGCGCGATTTGAAACGATATTTTAAATGCAGAGCATTTCAGTAACTCACGATGTCACCCGCGTTGTCCCGTCGTAGTCCGCACCGTCCTTGTCCGCACCCCTCCCCCTACACTATATAAAAGAAAATACTATCCGGCGCCAGGTTTCGATCCCTCGACCCTGCGGGCGGAACGCAATGTACATGGTGCTCTACCCACTGCGCCACAAAGCTGACACAGAACTGGACGCTACGAACGCGCCTTATATCGTTGACTCATTCAAATTACTCCTGACGTGGCGGCCGCATTTCTGATGGAGGCGAAAAGCAAAAACGCCCGGTTGTACGAGATTTCGGCGCACGATAAAGATCCCCAGGTGGTCAAAATTAATCCGGAGCCCTCCACTACGGCGCGCCTCATCGCCTTCCTTGCGTCGGCGCGTTAAACCCCCACAATCAATCAATCAATCAATCAAATTACTGCTGACGAGCGCATCTCTCGTCAGCAGTTGCCACAACTGCAACAACATTAACGTAACGCAACTACTTAACGTCGTGCGCCCCCGGAAATGCTCTGCATTTGATCGTGCCCCTCGCGAGGAGGATGTCTTTTTTTTCTTGGTTGTTAGCGATGCATAATCCAGTCATTGTGTATATCACCTGCCTTCACTGGGGTTTTATTTTTCCATGTAAATTACCGCACACTTCGGCCGCGAACGGCTTCTGCGTCCTCTGGCCCAAGTGCTGCGCTGTCGTGTTTACGGATTTTTAAATCTCTTTTGCTTCTTTGCTTAAAGCAAAAGTTGTAAATACCACACCTACGGTAGCTCCGTAGTCACGGACTGCTGCGGGCCTATCGATAATATAATATAAAACTGAAAGAAACCAAGTACGCATCGTTCAGACTACGCTAATAATGAATCCTTTGATTGCTCTGGAATGCACAGAACGCTAAAGAGATAGACTAATAGTATTGTCGTTGGTACGTACTTGAGAACATCTAAAAACGCTGCAGAAACGCTAAGGATCAAAACACGAAGAGATATATGTTGCACCGAGTGTCTTTCCGCTTCCACACTTTGAAATCCTTGCAAAAAATGGAAACGAAAAAACAATAAAACTTTGTATCACACGCATAAAAATTTTTCAATATTACGAAGGGAGACAAAACAGCGTGGTCCAGCGTACAAAAAGTTATATTTTGGCGCTGCGATGTGCAGTAAACGGAGGAAACAGAATATTCCTACGTAGCCAAGAACGACGCAGAGCTTTTCTGAACGAAGTTTATTAAAGCGACCTCCTGGTCTACAAAAGACTAGAATGAAACAAAAACGTCGAAGAAGCAGTCCGCAGTGTGACGTGCACAGATGAACGTCGTCAAAGTGAGTTGCGCGGCGTTTGCTATGCATGCATTACTCTCGGAACGTTATTAATTTCCGATCCATGGAAATGGGATCGAGAACATTGCCGAAGAAACAAAAAATCAAGTTAGCGACAAGGTGACACCCTTTCCAAATACTGGCCGACGGCACTTACGACAAAAAGAGCAAACGGGCGCTCCGGTTGAAACGCCAGATAAGAAAACCGGAAGCGGCCACGCGCTGTTATAAAACTAACAAAACGAAATATGAAATTAAAAACCCAAGGACGTCCCAAAGCTTTATTTACATGCGAGCCTGAGCGCAAGGTAATACAAGCTGGCAAACAGGTAATTCAAGCACCGCTAATACCTGACTGAGTGTACTATTCTAGCTCCAGGATGCTCTCAAAAGGGTACATTTGCTTTTTCATTCTCACATACTCTGCATTCTCACACAGTCACACACTTATAATCGAATCTGAAATCTCCCGTTTCTTGCCTTGGAATGGCGCGCCTCCATTTCTCACGCAGCTCCCCGTCGCCTGGCAAACAGAACAAGGAAACATATTCTGTTGTATCGTTGTACAAGGAACGACATCCCGGGACACAACACGTGTTCGGCATCGTCGTTGCACTGCTTAAGTCGCATCACAACAGCGCGAGACGCACGTTACATTTTTTTCCCGCACAAAAATAACACAACTCGCCGCGTATCCGCCGTTCGAGCCAGCGCAACGGCGCCGGAGGAGTGAACTTAGAGTTCCTGTATATAGCTCCCGCAGGGAGCTAAGAGTTGCGCGACCGACCGCCATCTTTGTTATCCGGATTGCTGCGGGAAAGCCGCCCGTCGCGAGTGAAGGAGCCTCGCCGACACGCTTCCGACGGCGGCCGACGCGTGGTGGGGGCGCTTCGGTTGGCGGCGCCTTACGGCGGCTACGCTGGATTCCTGCGGTGCCGCCCGCGTCGGCGGCTGCGGCGCAGCCGTAGTGGGGGCTTCTCTGCGCGGCATGGATAACCGGAGTTTCGCAATCACGGCGGCGCGTGGAAAAGGGTCGCGCAACTCTTAGCTCCCTGCGGGAGCTATATACAGGAACTCTAAGTGAACTCAGATGGTGGCGCCACCGCGCGGCGGCCAAACGCAGCATATGAAGCTCTCCCATTGAGTTACGGAGCAGTTTCGTGACCAGTAAAGCATTGAAAGATTCTGGTATAGCTTTAGACCTTCTTTAGTTTATTTTTAATCGGTTAGTAACTGACCAGCATTGAATAGACTGCAAGACAGCGTTGGTTTCCCTTCCGATCTGGTCTGACGAGTCCAACGAAAAACTATGGTCATATCATCGGCATACAAAATACACTTCACTTGTTGACGTAAGTTTAAAATATCATTAATATATAGATTAAACAACAAAGGTGCTAATATACTACCCTGTGGTACGCCAGCTATTATACGCTAAACAGATGATTTGTGGGTGTCCATGCAAACATACTTTGTACGATAGGCTAAATAAGAGGCCACCAGTAAGTGAACGCAACACCGGAAACCATACCTATCTAGTAGCGATAAATGTATGTTGGGATTAATGCAATGGAACGCCTGAGAAAATCCTATGAACAGGCCTAGAACAACTTTGTTTTCTTCGAAGGAGCATAACACGTATTCTTTTTGATGTAGTAGTTCTAATTCCGTAGATTTGTACGTTACAAAACCGAATTGATCATCACAAACTAGCTTATGAGTTTTACAAATTGTTGACATCCGAATTTGAATGATCTTTTCAAGCCCTTTAGAAAATAGTTCCGATATCGACACGGGTCGATAGTTTGACACACATCTCCTGTCTGCCTTTTTGGAGAGGGCTGACATTTTGCCTTTTGCATTTCGGTTAGAAAAAACGCGTGAATTAAGGCAGAGATTGGGGTTAATATATCGAGGACGCATTTCACCGGCTTGATCTGAACGTCATCTGCATCTGGGCTTTAACTAAACAACGTATGAATACCCAACGGTCATCAACCGTCCTCCCTTTCACTGCTATTTTAAAGCAAATCCTTACTACTTTCGTCCAGCGGTTTCGCCGTGGATGAGCAATTTCTCCTTTTGACCGCAGACACACACCTCGAACCGCACCGCGTGATTCACCAGGCCCGTTGCGGCGCGCGCGCAAGGCCCTGTTTTCACTCGTTCTGCTCAACTAGAGGAGGCAGAAGCCACGGTTGCGGCGCTCAGCTGATCGGCAGCCAACTAAATCCGCTGCCAACCGCGCATGCGCTGCTGAGTCGCTTCGGGCGATGTGACTCGTCTGGCGCGCGCACCCGGTGAAGAGTAACGCCGCGTTCGCCGTGAATGAGAGCGAGGCCGTGCCTACTCCTGTGAGCGTTGCAGGGGAACGAACGGCTATGAGCCGTGGTCGGTAACACAGCTACATCAAACGTTAACCAAGCAAAGCCCAGACTCAAACAGACTGAGCCAAGGTTAGCTGAAGCTAAGCCACAGCCATTTTTAACTACATTAACAGGCCTACTCAAACTCAGCAGCTGAGTTCCAAGCCTCACCCACAGGCAAGGTTAACTACACGACAGCCGGGGCTTTTGATTTTATTTTCTGAAATATTTCTCTTGATGTCCCCGGTCCACCTTCCAACCAGCCTAATGATGTGCCTTCCCTGTCGCAGTTCCAGTGAAGCAGCGGAGGTCGAGGCGCGCCCCTGCGGGCGGCCCCTGAAGGCCTGAAGACGAGCGTCCCATGGGGGGCCGCTTTCCCTGGCGGGCACTGTGGCTCGCGCTGCTGCTCCTCGGGCCGTACCTCGAGGCGACCACGGGCGCAGTGACCGAAAGACGCAAGTTGCCACATTTCGCTCTCCGTTTACTTGCGTGCGTGTGCGATACAATGACACGACGAAGCAGAGCTCCAAACACATATGGAGCTGAGCTGAACCCGCCGCGGTGGCGCAGTGGCTAAGACGCTGTGCTGCTGAATCCAAGGACGCGGGTTCGGTCAGGGCCGCGCTGTCTGCTTTTATGATGGAGGCGAGTAGTGAAAACACCCGCCTTCCGAGATATAAGTACAGTGTACTAGAAGAGAGGTGAGTCATTCGGGGCCAATTAGGGGGGTCCCTTTTGCGATGAAAATTTCTGCTGAGGAACTCCTGTTGTTAGCAGCGCCCCTGGCGGCCGCTGCTTACCAGTTGGTTTCAGAAGTTTTGTTTCTTAAATGAATTTCTATTTATTGACGTAGATAGTTTTATTTCTTCATTTTATGGTATAAAGCTTCATAAAGCCCGTCAAATAACTGTTGAATTCGATTGAAAAAATTATAGGGGGCGCTGGCTGCAACAGCAGTTTTGTGGGGAACGCCTGCGTTCCATACATTTTTCATCGCAAAAAAGGCCCGCCCTCTCCATTGGATTTCCCCGCACGACACACCTTGGTGCACGTACAGATCCCCAGGTTGTCAAGATTCGGAGCCCTCCACTACGGCCCACTACTCCAAGTTCGGTCTCAGTGTTCACACTTGCCAACATTGTAGAACGAGAACGAGATATACGCAAATATAAGGCAGAAAATCAATGGATAAGTGATATTTTCAGTGTTTCTTCATTAAAAACTTTATGGATGCTTGGTTTTTGCGGGAGCAAATGAAATACTACATCAACGGAAGAAAACCATCACCTGCTGTGACCAGCACTACCTTATGGCGGCATTTAAGAAATCAAACGGCAATAGCAACGAAAGGTTCCACTAGATGGGATCCACGTTCTGCTTGGATCCCATGCTTAGATGTCATCGTGGTTCTATAAATGTTGTAGTAAGGTTCCTCGAATTACGCACGTCTCTGCCGTAAATGAAATAATAAAATTGTTATTTTGGAGATTGCAGAAATCACACCACCATCAAAAGGTGTATTTAGCGATAATGACACGCGCACAACAGGCACCACGGAAACCAGTTTTTTGCAGCAGCAAGGCACATAACTAAACGATCTAGGGCTTGAAAAACCGACAACAAAAACTTCGGGTGCGAAATCTATTGACATCATAACACGTGGGCGAGTTGGCAAAGTAACGCTTTGTGCATAAAACTGGAAAACGCGTGTTAAGGACACACTAGTAGAAATTAATAAGAAGAAATGGACGTGGACAGGGCATGTAATGCGAAGGCAAGATAACCGTTGGTCATTAATGGTAACAGAGTGGATCCCTAGAGAATGCAAGCGTAGCAGGGGGCGACAGAAAGTTAGATGGGCAGATGAGATCCAGAAGTTTGCAGAGATAAATTGGTCCCAGTTGGCACATGACCGGTGTAATTGGAAAATAAAGGGAGAGGCCCTTGCCCTGCAGTGTGCGTAGATAGGCTGATGATGATGATGATGATGATGACCTCAAAAGTTTGTACTGCGGTGGTATCAGAGTGGCATTCACCTTTGGACGTCACGCGCAGGTTCTCTGGGGCTCTTCGAGAAGTGCATGCCGGAACTGGGGTGCTTCAGAAATGGCGGCCGCTGGTTCCACCTGCTGTACCGGCCCTTGTCTCTGCTGCCCGACGACCGACACCTGGTCAACACCACGTTCATGCTCTTCACGCGTTCCAATCCGGTCGTCCAGGAGTACCTCCACGCCAGCGAGGAGCACCTCTCGGGAAACACGGTGTTCCGGCCGCGCAAGCCCACCAAGATCATCGTGCACGGCTTCATGGACAACATACTCGTCGGCAACTGGCTCTTTGTGAGTGCACGAGGTCACGCGTTCGATTCCCGGCGGCAGCGGCCGCTTTTCTCATGCAGGCGAAAAGCAAAAACGCCCGTGTGTTCGAGACTTCGGCGCACGTTAAAGATCCCCAGGTGGTCGAAATTATTCTGGTGCCCTGCACTACGGCGCGCCTCATCACCTGCGTTGCGTCGGCGCGTTAAACCATCCAATCCATTCAATCAATCAATCAATCAATCAATCAACAAATCAATCAATCAACAAATCAATCAATCAATCAATCACAGACCGTTTGCTCGACCGAAAAGCTATAGCGGGTTCCATCCTGTCAAATGATTGCATAAAAATTGCGGAAACAGAAAGGTTCTAGATAAGACAATACACGCACCTATCATGAAGAAAAAAAGTACGATAGTATACCCTTATCTCATAAACCACGTATCGGTATAGATTTATAAATCGTTTGTGGATGCGTTTGCTCAGTGCGCAAAAAAAAATCGAGACACAGATTCGTTCTTCGTTTGAAATTTGGGTCTTTCAAAGTTTGACGATCGATTGAATGCACTTTTAGCGAAGTTTCGACGCAGTGTAGATGTCAGAAAGCTTCCGCGCTTCTTTCAACTCCCTGTAAGAAGGTGTGATGAGCTCCAGGAAGGAAACCGGCGCAGAAAAGAAAGCAGCGGAAGGAGACGAGGGCAATCACTCGCTAATGGGTATGCGCCTCCAGAGAAGAGGAAGAGCAGGAGGAACGCGACCGGGCTCTTGGGCGGACGAGCGTTCGGGGTGCGCCTGATCCAGCTGCGAATACACCCATCGACGGCGCCCGTACGACCGCACCGGGACATCACCGTACCTCCCGGTCACCAGCCGGATCCGTTACTGCACCGGGCAACAGCGGCGGGATCCCTCTCCTGACGTTTTCGCTGCGCCTGGTGGTTTCGCCTTCCATTCCGGTCAGCGTGGGACCTTCGAGCCACTCGCGACCGAGTCACAGCGGACTGCACGAGTGAGACTGTTCTGGTTTTCTTTACGCTTGTGCGCCTTCTCACAAATCGCCAAGAAACTGCGACAGGGAAGGACTTATTCACGCTTTCCTGTCCATTTCTGTTTCATTCTTTTATTTCTCAATTTTGTTCTTTTTTTTTTCCCATCCCGTTCCGAATATCCCCGTGCTCCCGCTCTGTGCAATATATTGCATCTACGCTTCACCTTCGTGTTGTGGCCTCTGTCGTCATTGACTCCGTGTGCTCGTCTCGTGGTTCCCACCACCTAACCCTGAGTTCATCACAATTGGCGTCCGCGACAGGACCTCTTCAATAACATTTCGAAGGGGTCACGAGGCTTGTCCAAGAGGCGTGGAGACAGAGAACCGACATGGAGGTGGAAAAGTTAGTGGCCAGCGGAAAGGAGCTGGGACTCCGCGATGCCGAACTGCGAGAATGGGTTAAATCGGAGCAAGACCGGTTGCGCGATGAAAGGGCGGCAGAACGGGAAGCTCTGAAGGCCGCAGCAGAGCTGGAACGCGCGAAGCAAGAGAGCCTGAGGCTCAGTTTAAGGCTACAGGAAGGCGCACAAAACAACCCACAAGCTGAGGTCTCCGTGGCAGCCCAAGCAAACCCCGTGCCTGCCATGGCGACGAGCCCGCACAACTTTATCCCTCCGTTTGATGAGAGCAGATATGACCTGGATGCTTACCTCCTAAGGTTCGAGAGGGTCGCTGCAGCTCAAAAATGGCCAGGGGATAAATGGGCCGTCGGCTTGAGCACATGCCTCACCGGAGACGCGCTCTCCGTCATCGGGTGGATGACGCCAGAAGATTCTCTGGACTACCAAAAAGTGAAGCTGGCGCTTCTTCAGCGGTTTCGTTTTACCCCTCAAGGGTACAATGATAAATTCCGTCAGGCTAAAGCTGGAGGCGGCGAAACAGGAACTCAGTTCGCGACGCGACTTTCCGGTTATTTTGACCGATGGCTCGAGACATCTAGGGTTCCCAAGACGTTCGAAGCATTACGCGACAACATGATCGCGGAGCAATTTTCCAAGTGTTGCTCGTCCCAGCTGGCCATTTTTATTAAGGAAAGTGACTGCAAGTCGACCAAAGAAATGGCTGAAGCTTACGACCGCTTCCTTGAAGCCCAAGCCCTGAGAAACTTGAGAAAGGTCAGGGACGAAAAGAGAGTCGCAAGCTGACCTTCCTTCCAAGAGAGCTCCAACCTGCTTTTTATGTGGAAAAACGGGGCACAGCGCGCAAAACTGCAGAGTAGTAGGCCTGAACATCCACTGCCTAAGTTGCGGAAAACAAGGGCATCACGCAGACAGCTGTCGCTCTAAGCCTCCTAATAAAGAGCAGGTGTCGGCATGCGCTGTTGAGAAGTGTCGCGACAAACCGCAACAGCATTGCGGGAATAAATGCACCTTGGCATTATCACGTTCTCAGTGTAAAAAGCAACACCAGCTCCAAATGAAAAGTGCTGCAAGGCGTGTGCCTGTTGTAACCGGTGAGATCTACTGACAACAAGTTTCCGTTCTGAGGGACACCGGCAGCAACGCCGTCATCGTGCGACGAGACCTCGTCCCTGATAGTTAGTTGCCTTACAGGCCGTGCATCAACCGTCCGTTTTGTGGACAATACCACAAGGAGACTTGAAGAGGCTTCCATCCACGTGGATACACCTTACTTCACTGGAAAAGTCCTGGCCAAATGCATGGCTAATCCCTTGTACGACCTCACACTTGGAAACGTACCAGGCGTTAGGGACCCGAATAGTCCTAACCCCGCATGGAAGCCACAACAACCAAGCCATCCAGCGACTCCAGCGGTGCTCGGTGGTGAAGCACATCTTCCTTCGGCCGACGAGAACACCAGCCACGTCCATCACAAGGTACAGCATAACCGCCCAGCAAGTCCCATCATGTTCGCCGGTGTTACAACAAAAGAGATGCGCCAACAGCAGCAGTTGGACAAGACGCTAGACAACTGCATGGATATGGCGTCGGCACAGTCCTCTTCCGATAAAGAGAACCCCTGCAAGTTTGTTTGGCAAAAGGGGCTGCTGTACCGTCGGTACGCTTTACTATCTGGCCGCTTCATTCAGCAACTTGTTATTCCGCATCCTTTCAGACACGCGGTCATGAGGAAGGCTCATGAAGGAATACCAGGTCATCATCGCTTCCTTAAAACGACTAAAAGAATTCTCCGGGATTTTTATTGGCCCAATGCTTACGCCGACGTCCAAAGATTTCTTAGGACCTGTGAGCCGTGCAAGACAGGAAATCCGAAATGTGAAGTGGGCGTCGCTTCTACAAGAAAGTTGCCTACTGTCGGCCTGTGCGTAAGTGAAAGTCTGGTGTCAAGGGAAACGACAAGCCCATACAGCACATACGGACCACAATGAGCATAAGCATCTGTGCTCGGAGGTCAAAGTGTTCAACTTTGTTTTGGCGTCTCTGCAGTGAGGTGTCGTGTTCTCCAGACGATGCTTACGGCCAGTTCGTGAAATATCTTGACTGTGCGAACAGTGCTTTATTTTCTTTTCCTGCACCACCTTTCGCCCACCGGAGTCTTCTGAAAGTGTGTGTGTGGCGTCACCCCAAAACACTTTCTAAAGCCGGGGGTAATGTGATGAGCTCCAGGAAGGAAACCGGCGCAGAAAAGAAAGCAGCGGAAGGAGACGAGGGCAATCACTCGCTAATGGGTATGCGAGTGATTGCCTGGAGTGAATGGATGGCTTTTTTTTCACACATTAACAATTAAAAGCTCTGGGCGGGGCCGAAATCAGCATATTTTAGGCCGCGTTGATGACATTTCATACTCGACGGCTAGCGGGATAAAATGAACGCGTCAACCAGCCATGGTGTAAAAATAGCATGCCGTAGAAACAGAACGGCGGTGAAGTGAGGAATCGTCAAAACAGCACTACAACTGCAAAAGAAGAAAAAAAATCTTGCAGAGGCATCATAGGCGTATTCATACGAGATGAGGGGGCGAAAGCATTTCTTTTAGCTACACGCTGATCGAGACTTCTGTCGACGTCGACGCAAAGCCTACAACCTGAACATCATACCTACTACAGTCATTCCTTCGAGCACCACTAAGCGTGCGGCTAACCCGCTGCCTTTATAGAAACTGAAGGGCAGGTGAGACCGCGGGTGAGATTTCTGGGACCCGTGGTTTTCTTTGAGTTTTATCAGGCAATCGGAACTGAGAGTGCACGAAGTATTTTAAAGACAATTGTCTTTTTTTGGGCTACTTAAACCCAGAATTTTTGGTCTGTCTGTCTGTCTGTCTGTCTGTCTGTCTGTCTGTCTGTCTGACTAGATTTACCCAGCTGGCCAAAGTGTAACGAAGTCTTCGAAGTCTTGTACAGTCATACCCGATTATAACGAACCCGGATAGAGCGAATTATGCTATATATCGAACAAAAATAAATCAGTTACGAAAATACTCGCGAAACATATTCCTTATAACGAAGTTCACATCGGATATGTCGAACTCGGCTAACCTAGGATTGCCGCCGAAACACATGGTCTCAGAGCGGTAATTGATATGCTGAATGGCCGCGGTTCAGACGTTGGGCCTCATATGAAGCGACGTGACGCCGGAAACGTTCCGTAACTGAAGGATAGTGAAAAGCCGGGCTAGTTGAAAATGGTTAATCTCTGCAACTCCGCACAACGAAACGGGACCATATAATCCCTTCGGGGATACCCTGAGTCAATGTGAGCTCCTCTGCCGCAGACACCATTGCCGATGTTATGGCAGCTGGCGCTGCTGGAGCACCAAATAGGCAGAGGATGTCACAGGGGAAACCGTCCGCCGCTTAATGAAGCGCTTTCGGCAGTTGATATGCTCCGCCCTTATTACTTCGATATTGAATGACAGGGCCTCGAATACTGTGCTAGTTTACGGCGCCAAAATTGAAGTGAAAACAAGAATCAGCTCTTTTTTGAGAAGCAGGCAGTTGAGGCGGAAAGTAGCCGTATTACTTCCACGTTCAAATAAATGGATTGTTTTGTGTATGGTAACGACATACTTAATTGTGTTGGTTTCCTCATGCGAGGATGGGGGGGGGGGGGGGGGGGGTTCGTCCCGCGTGCTGCGAACTCCTAAAAAAAAACTAGCTACGGCCGGTTTCCCTATATCGAACTATTGGATATGTCGAACTAATCGCGGCGCATATTGCAGTCCGCATCAACCCGGTTTGTAGGTTGCTGCGCCAAAAAACCTCAATTTCATCATCAACAGGGTTTGACTGTATACTCACAGCCAAATCGAAACGACCGAGTCCAGTTTGTATATTCATACTTGTCAACGTTGTTGAACAAGAACAAGACACTACGCAAATATAAGACAGAAAATAATGCACAAGAGATATTGACAGTGTTCCTTTGTAAAAAAAATTCATAGATGCTTAATTTTTGCGAAATGAAATACTACATCCAGTGAAGAAAAAAAAATTAACACTGTCGCCCGTGCCACTATAGCTTATGGCGGCCTTTTAAGAAATCAAGCGGCAACAGTTACTAAAGGTTCCACTAGATAGGTTCCACGTTCTGCTTGGAACGCATGTGGACTAGGGAAACGCGGTTCTATAAACGTTGAAGTAGGGCGCGTCGATTCACGCGCGTCTCCGCCGAACGGCAGCGCTGGCATAGAGGCACCCGGCCTGGAGCAGTGGAACGCGGTAAATTTAAACTGACTTGAACAAGCCTTCAGCGTGTTTACCTTGGGAGGAGTGCGACCCAAGAGTAACAACGTGAAAGGTGTGCGGGAAAGCGAAAGGAGGCATTGAAGTGGCAAATGTCGACAACGGCTATCGTCTTTTGTCGACATTTGCAACGAAAGGAGCAGATACGCGACGAATTTTCCCGTTGTTGTTTTTTTCGGCGTACGTTGTATGGGAGGCGGTGCAGCAAATAGCAGTTTAACGACTTTCGAGGGCTAGGTTTGTGTGAATTATGTGCCGATGCAAAAGCGGAGTATGAAAAACTAAGGAGCATACCATGGCATTCTAGCATATACGCTACAATGACGTGCATGCTGCGCATCAGATGGGGGACGGAGACGGGGATTCGTAAAAGAAGTTCCACCTTTACAATAAACCAAAAAAAATTGACGGAGAGAAACTCTGCGCTTCCCAAAAACATTAAATGCATACAGGGAATAAAAGGCGTCTATTATAAACAATACAAATTTTGGTAATTAATAAAACCCCGCTGTGTAGACATAGGGACACTAAAATAATATACTGCAAATTTGCTCAAGTTTAAAGGCTGAGAAAACCATTTTCCATAAACGGCCGTCGATAAAACGGCCGTCGATAAAACGGCGTTCGATGAAACGGCGTTCGATAAAACGGCGTGCGAATAATTTCCCGCGGCCAAATATTTGCCATGCCGATGTTTCAGCTATTACCCTGGATTATTATGCGCTGCGCTTAGGACGCTGAAAAATTCACTGAAACCACGTGTTTCAGTAAATATGTTCGTCAAAATCCGCACAGGAAGGCCAAAGAAACATGTAACAGGCCTTTCAGAAAAAAAGTGAACCCTTTATTTCAAGACTGCGAATCACCTGCACCCAAGTAAAGAGTTGTTTTGTGTCGTCACTGAGTACACCTTCGAGTTCAAAATATTTATAACAGAATGGTATTATGAGCGCACACCGAGTAGCCAGTTTCTCAACGCTGAAACCGAACATTCCGCAAGCGTTTCCTGACAGCCCCAAAATAGAAATGGAATGAGTTCATCGAGGAATATCCCCGAAATGTTTGTCACGGGCACGTATCAGATAAATTTTTCGGTAGAATGCGTGCGTTAGGTGTTAATGTTGGCGCATTACGCATACATTAATGAGCGTTATGTGCGTGCGGTATGCTCCAGCACGTGTTAGCTTTGTCAAAGCCATGCCAGCGACAATGGAAAAAAACTCGGTGAGGCATTCGTGTGCACGTGCTGGTGGCTCTCTAGGTGCCAGGTGCCACGGGTCCCTGTCACTGTTTCAGTTGAAAATCGGGCAGAACTCGCGCCCTGCAGCCATATTTCCTCTACGAGAAGAAAGCATGGAGGGATGGTGGGATGGAGGGGGGTGGAGCGCGACGGAGGGCGACACCGAAGGCGCGGTCTGAAGCAATGCTGTGGCTTGAGAGGAGTGTCGGAGAATGAGTGACATCTCCGTGAGTCATTAGAACTGCCGAGGGGAAAGTCACAACGCCTACACTTCTCAGAAAACACGGTGCTGAAAAAGCAAACACGTGCTAGCGCACAATATATTTGCGCTCGCACGCTACCGAAAAACTGATGTCAAAAAGTATTGAGGGTATTTCGCGGTGAACAGACTCCAAATATGTTTTTTTTTTGCTCCCGATACTACTAAACGTCCCCCTCTACGCCCCCCCTCCCCACGAGTGAGAGAGATTGGTGACACGCAGTGTTCCCAGTCATTCGGACACCTGATCTACCCCATCCCTCTAATTTTGACCTTTGCTATTTATAAGCTAACCTGCTGCCCTTAGCACGAGTTCACGCTCCCGCAACACTACGGCGAAATGAATAAAGCGTGTTAGCCACCAGTCTTCTAAACCTTGCAGCAAAAGAAGAGGCGTGATAATAGCTAAGTATTGTCTATTTTCGGTGAAAAGCAAAATTTTTAAGCTGCAAGGTGCAAGGATTCGAGGTCCAAAATCTTGATTAGTGCTAATTAACATCAAACGAATTCAAACCGCACCCGGAAAAGAACCTTGAGACAAAAACGTGTTCACATTGGCGCCGATAATAAAATAGGCATTAATAATAGGCATTATGGCCATTTAGAGCATGCAACCTCCCCTGGACACGAAGCGAAAAACAACGAACCCGGGCCCAAGCCCGAGCCTCCGCGCGAGCGCAGGGTAACCACAGCGAACGGACATATCCGCGGCCTTTACGGGCCCCAATACGTTTGTAGTACCCGCGAATGTATGAAGCGTGCTAACCAACACAGCCGCTGCTGGCACCGGCGCGCTGCCTTTATTGTAATCACTAATGCGAAGAAAAAAAAATCCACAAACACCGCGAATGCCGTGCGTATGCAGGCCTCAAGCGTCCGCGTATTCCGCGTGGCGAGTCGGGCGGAGAGGAATCGGCTGCGACGAGGCGACAGAAAAAAGGGAGAGGGAGGGATGGCGGGAGGAAAGAGGAAGCAAACGAAGAGAGAGTCGGAAAACAAGAAAAAAAGTTTAAGTACATTAGGCGAAGGTGTCACATAAACTGGCTACCACCTGCCGCCGCTCTTTTAGCGGGGAGGGCATTACTGGTCTGGCAACCATGGTAGCCCCGCAAAGAAAATGGCGGGAAAATTTGCGGGTACGCCAGCCGAAATACTACCGGTGTCGTTGGTTTAAAAATATACCGTTCAGAGTACTACCCACATCAAAACTACTGCACCGTATTACTTCCTGACATGAGCGCATGCCTTCTCTCTTTTGCGAAGCTTCGGCCGTTGCATCCACCTTCTGAGCGAATATACCAGTTCTTACAGCACAGCTTGTGGCACAAGGCCCTCGTGGTTGCCAGTGCTTATAGCCGCCAGGGCAGGGTGCGCTGACGTTCTTACATGATGGCCAAGTTTGCTATATAAAACTGCAGATATTTTTGAAGCTATTTAATCGATGGTGTGTCGGTGTTGTTTTGCGTGATTTGAATTCACATAACAGCCTTAATATAATTGAAATTACATCTATCGGTTGGTTTTTTATTACTGAGGAGAAAACAAACTAGAAACGCTTGCCGTGCAAACATTAACTGGCCAGTATAATATAAGGTGTCTTCGGCTGGGACGATTGTACGTTTGAGAAAAATACTGGGAAGCGCTGTCCAGCCTCGAACCAATCCGGGCTTATGTCTCCTTACCTGCGTGTCAGAATCAATTTATTGGAGAGGAAAAGGGAGCAATGTTGTCCCTTTCTTATGTTAATCCACCCTCACCTGCCATGGTCACGCAGGAGATGAAGGACCGGTTCCTGGACACCATGGACTGCAACGTGATAGTGGTCGACTGGCGAGGAGGCAACGTCCTCCCGTACAGCCAGGCCACGGCAAACTGCAGGGTGGTTGGAGCAGAGATTGCTCTACTAGTCAAGACCGCTGAGGTAGCCTGCGTTCATGTTACTGATCATTACATTTATTGGCGCCACCATTTTTTTCCAGTGTGCGCTATGGTTAGTCAAACAGATCCCGCTGACTAACACGCCATTTAGTCTTAGTTGTATTTTCTAAAGGTTTTTGTGAACCCTGGCTTTACAGCAATTTTGAAATTTATACTTGCGTTCTGAAAACAAGGCACACATACTTTCCATTTTATTTTTGAAGTAATACACGGCGAATATTTTCAGCAATCATACGATAACTCATCCTCTTTACGTCATGCCGAAGGATATGAAAATAATGTTCCCGCCATCTTGGTATTACAGGGCTCACGTTCGTTCTTAGTGAACGTGGGTATAAAGATGCAATGACCACCCGCACTTCAAGTAATAATTTTTTAATAGTTTTAGACAACGCGTTTAGGATGGCATCAGAAAACAATCCGTTGAGAAAACGCGCCCTTCTATTTGAGGACTTTTTTGCGCTAGAATAGGCTGGTAGAGAAGAAGCCTCACCCGGAAATAATCACAGGATTTAACATCTACAGTGCCAACAGCATCGTTATTTTTTTTCTTAGAGGGTGCTTGGATCGAGCCAAGCGTCCTTCCACTGCATTGGACATAGCCTCGGCGCCCAGATCTGCGGCTACGCTGGCGCACGCCTGCGGAATCTGGGCCGAATCTCAGGTATGTTTGACCATCCCTTCTCTTAAACGAGTACATGTCCGAAGGTCTTCCAAAGTATCTGCGGCGACATGTGGCTCACCCTCGCATTTCTTCACCGCGGGAAACTCAGCGGAGTATCAAAACAAAGTTTCAGGAAACAGTGAAACAGTCACTGACCAAGTAAACAAATACGTAGAAAGATGTTTCGGATTCCTCACTAACCACGCTAAAAAAAGTACAAGGACTGAAACGTCTTTCTGACTTTGTCAGTGCTGTAAGTGCAAAGAATGTGTGAGCACAAAAACTTAAAGCCGCACTTTTGGCTAAACTTCTAACACCGCTAATGTTGGCTTGCATCAAAGTGGAAGAACAAGGTGGGATCAGTACTAACATGGGTGGTACTTTGCGGTTGCGCAGTAAAACCGATATAACCTAAAACTACACCATGAAGTTGCTGAAACATATCTACTCAGCCGACAACAATACACGAGAACACTGGCAGGAAAATGTGGGAGTGACTGTTTGCCATATCCTATCTTTCTTATCATGGTGGCTCTCTCTGAATGAATCTTCGCTCCTCAACAGAAAGTAGTATTGACGGAGTGCTAACGCACCCTTCCTCTTTTGAGATTATGTGATATGCTTCAATGATCTCGGGCGTTGCCCTGTCTTTAGCGCGTGCCAGAATGTGCTTGTGCTGAAACTGCAGTGTGCACTCGCGCGGTTTGCAAGTTTTGCAATGGAGTGACAGGTTGCTCGTTTCCTGTGTTTACTGACTTCCGTATATTGACGCACCTTCCGCTTTGTCAGATATAAGCTGTCCCACACGCCAGCGGTATTTTGTATACTACACGCGTCTGACAATCAACGAATTTCTGCCTGTGTTTCACGCCGCATTAGAAGACGCTGATCTCTCAAACTACGTATCGGTATGCCTTTAGATTTTGACCGTTCGTAGAAGCGTTTGCTTAGTGCGCCAAAAATTGTCTCATGGATGACGATTGATTGGTCGCACTTTTATCAAAGGTTTTTGCGCACTTTTGACGCAGTGTAGATCTGGGAATGCTTTCACGCTTCTCTCAACTTGTTTAAGAAGGGATGGTAAATTACTTAAATATTAATGGTAAGCGAGTCCTGAATTTGGCAGCATATGGCAAACGCAAGGCGCCTGTCTTTGCGGCCGTCGTTTACAACAACAACGTCGTCTATTCGGAAATTGACCTGCTTGGAGGGACATGCTCCTGCGACGAGCACGATGTATTAGCGACACAGAAGTTCGGTGCAGTTCTTCATATGAAAATTTTAATTTGAGTAGACGCCTCCCACACCCGTTACTAGGTTGTGGGCGATAACATAACATGACAAACCACACTGCACTTTATTAAATATACCTTTCTGTGCCACTTTTGGACAGTGAGATGCCTTTATACAATAAATGACAGTATTGTTGCGAAAGACGCGTTAGATCCCGAGTGTAATGTTGGCAATGATTTAGATATTTCGCCCTACGTTCTAACTCTGAGTGTGACGAGTGCTTTGTTGAAAAGAGTTGAAGTTTGTAAGTTTTCTTCCGCAATCCCACTCTTTCCTTAGATATGAAGGTACTCTTTCTTGCTTCCATTTTGAGTCTTACCGGCTGCAGGTGCATTATAAAGAAGAATTTAGAACTGTTAAGTACTCGGTAGTATTGTTTGTGCTTCTTTGTTACGCCCTTCTCATACGCCAAATTTAGTTAAATTAGAGCGAATGACATTAGCTGTGAATGCTATTACTGGCGCTACACAACACTGAATGACATTTACGCTAATGGCATTCGGTGACTGAATGAGTTTGGAGATAGCATTCGCATTAGCTTCCCCACTCAATGAGTTGCCTGGACAGCGGTGGTCCGACACTGAACAAGGATGTTCAATGATAAGGTGTAGATCCCTGGGCTTAAAACCTATCAGTACGTCCATATCCTTCCATGCACGTTATGTTATATATAAATAGTAAACGATACCTCTGCAATGCTCCCCCATGTTTGCTTACACCCACAATAGTTTTGTTAATTGTCGCGGATTGTGTTGTGAATGTCGCCTAAGACAGAGCTACAGGCTTTTAATTTGAAATGAAATTTTGCTTTGTTTTAAAAAAAGTAAGATCTTTAGAAACATAACTCATTTACATATTATTTTACAGCTCTTTGGAGTTCTTTGAAATTCCCAGTCGTCTAAGCTGCCATTAAAACATTTACATCACTGTGTAGACTCGCACGGCCAAAGCCAATGTCATTTAGGGCTAATGTCGTCCGCTTCAAATGACATTGCATTTGCCGTGTGACAGCGGTATTAGACGCATGCATTGGCGCGGACAGTTGTGCGCTAGGCCTAACCGCGTCGTGACGCGGCATGGGCCGCCGCCAGGACTGGACCCTGCCGGTCCTTTGTTCTACAGAATGCACCCGGACGTCCGGTTGGATCCAAGCGACGCCAAATTCGTCGACGTCATCCATTCCGACGCCAGCAAGCCGTACTTCCTAATCGAAGGTGAATATTCGGAGTTATTGCACGACATGCTTGGTCCTTGCAGCGTCTTGTCCTCCTCACAAAAGCGATGAAATTTATATGAGTACTTGCTAATCCCCGAACATCGATTTTTTCTTGTTATACAAATCTTTAAATGAGCACTAAACTGAGAAACAAGATAGCCTTTACAGGTATATTACATTGTCATGCATTAGAGTGACATGATTAGTATATTTTCTTCCTACCACAACGCGGGCACCTGCCGCTCTAGGAATAAAGTTAATTCGATAATGCCCGTAATTCAAGCATACCCCTCGTGTCCCAGCCGCTTATTAGAGAGTTTTAGCTGACCGTTTTCGACGGTCCCCTCCGGTATCGGCGGCCCGCTGAGCGCAACCGGAGCCAATGCCGTTCACGGCTTTGCGCGCCACGCATGCGCAATTGCGCTCCCGCTTGCTATCGGCGCGAAGCAGAGTTTAGAAATCGGTCAGCTAAAACTCGCTATTATCATACTGCAGGAAAACCCGGATGCGGCAAAACTGGTTTCACCGCCTCATACGCTTTCCTGCACTACCTAGGAGTTTAGACATCGCAAATGGTCACATCTGAAGTGAGGATGGGGTAGCTTGTCGAACCAGTTTCCTAAAACCAACCGAAATACAGGTTGATGATGCCAATAATTAAATCTATGCGAGTACTTCAGCCGACGACATGTGTTTCAAAATAACATAAACTTAACCGCTTACACATGGTTCAATAGATTTGATTTCTAAAGCTGCCGGTAGATTTGCTTCAGTTTCGCTTTCGGTTCAATGTTTTACATAGCCGTAAGTACCGTCACAAGACGTACCTGATACATTGCGAGCTATATTGCTCCTTTTCAGGGTACCTGTTTATTCGTACGCTATAACCATCGGCGAAACTCCGAAATTACTGCCTCAATTAACTAAAGGACATGTATGACCATCAGCCGCCGGGCTAGTAAATTGACCCTTTTCCAGTAGCCTCGCCCTCTTGCGGCGGCCGCCCGAACCACACTTGTATAATTACACAAGGACACGCCCCCGTTTTTTACGCGTGCCATCGTAGTTGAGGAAGCCGCGCCGACGCCACACATGGTTTTGATGACAGAGAATTTTTTTGATGGGAGCCGTAGTGCCTATCTGTCGGCCACGTTCAGCGCTCAGAAGACGGAGCAGCACTTATCTGGCTCGGCGTTCGCAACTGGCTAATCCAGTATGGGGTCGATTTGTTTACATTTTTTTCCCCCAATAATGGCGGATTGGTCACTGGGAGCGAGAGTAGCGCATGCGCAGAGCGCTACTGGCCAAAGGTTCATTGCGCGACTAGTTTCTTCTGCTTGTCCTAGGCGGCAGCACCTCCCATTCTGGCGATGCCTTGAATTTCTTTGTAGGTGATCTCAGACTACGCACGGTGTGTGATGTGATATTCAGCGTCACTCCAAAACGGCAGGGAAACAAGACGTAGAAATTGCAGCTGTGTATATTCATTTTAAAATAAACAAAGTATCGTTAACCATTGAAGAAATGCCGGAATCGCCTTGTACAGTGTGAAATTCTTTTAAAAGCGTCGTTGAGTCTTAAGCGCATCTTTTAAATATGCTTCATAGAAAGACATTTTGCTGACATTGAAAGTTTTTATAAGGGGTTGGGGTGTTCGTATGGTCAAAAATGATTATACGGAGGTCATTTGGGCTTTGTAATTCCAGAAGAGTACTATGCAGGGATAAGCACTTCTTGCTCAACATTTAATGAAATCTTGCGGATGTTGGCCTTGAAACAACAGATATTGTGTATCCTTCGGCAGCTGCTTTCACTTGTATGGTGTCAACATTTTTACAGGTCAAGATTACACTCCAATACTTCTTGTAATATGTGAACCCTTAAAAACCTATGAGAACCATTTCATAAAAAAACATTTTGCGTTTGATGCAAGGCTCATAGCCTAAATTCTAGGTATGCAAGATAACTGCAGACGGCTCGGAATTTTTTGGTTCATTTATTGTTAAACTTCACTGGCCTAATAACTTAATTTGCTCAGGCTTCATGTGCACCTAATGGCTTTTAATTATGTGGAGCTCAATGAGGCCCCAGAGAGGAAACTTGTCGCTGTATACAACCTGAGAGAAATATCTCCGCAGTAATTTTGATTTTTTTTGTATAACCAGCCTCAAAAATAATGCGGTATTTGAGAACGCTGAGCGATAAATTGCGATTTGCAATAACGTTCTTTCATCGGCGCTCAGTGATGATTGCACAGCGCTTACTGTAATCAGTATGTTTCATATTGGCCCCTACAACAACTGAAGGTTTCACTACGTGATAACGTGGTCAGGCTGACTTACAGGGTTATAGCCTAAGAGTCAATAAAGCCCGAATAGCCCTCCGCTCTCCTGACGTTAAATAACCCAAGAGTTCCCACGGACTGATTTTTGAAATCCCTGCCTGGTTCCTGTTCATCGCAGGTTTCGGAGTGAACGAAATGGTGGGTCACCTGGATTTCTACCCCAATAACGGCAACAATCAGCCAGGCTGCCAGAAGTACAATTTCAGGAAGTTTGTCGACAAGGGCGGCCTCATCGAAGGTAAAAGATTTTTCTGCGCATGCTTTGCTCAGCTGGCGATCACAACACGCCTCACTCAATGGTGGAAGAAATCATTTAAACAGCTGTATCTATAATACGCATGTGCTCAGAGAACAAAAAAATGTGCCTTACTCATTTCCCAATACCACTTCAAAACTGTTTACACTAAGTCGTGTAACTCTGCCTTAAAGAAACACACTTCCGCGACAGGATTTTCGTAAGTAATTCAAGAAGACTGAAGTGGCACTCATGAAATTTTGATGGTAAATTACGGTAAAACGTACTGGTGGTAAAACTTCATTCCCCTCGAATGTAACGGGAAATGCTTGCAAGGAGCATGAAACTCAATAAATAAACGTGTTTTGAACAATACATTGGTGATTCAGTGACTAGGCGGACACTGTATTGTAGATGTACACTTAACAAAGGAAGAAAGTTTATATGCAATAGGCTCAGCAGTTGGTAAAGCACAAGCCTACGCAATGTTCAAGGGTGCCCCCTAGACAGATCTTGTGTCTGTCTCTATTGAAAGTGCACATGGCAGCGCGTCACCTCCACACTCTTGCCAAAAACTTTGAAAACGTTCTCGTTTACTGCGAATTGGCGAGGATACCTTTTCTATGATTGCCTTCTTGCAGTGGTTACCTTTAGCCATCTTGGCATGCGAGTTGCACGACTGCAGTAAAGCCGCTTGATGGTGGTGACTGGTTTTAGAACAGCACATTTTTACTAAACTTAATTCAACAAACAATTTTTCGCTCCCTGCACAGTTCCCCTTTCTGGTTTGTGCATTTCCACTTCAAATTCTTAGGAGTTCCGAAACCGTGCTCCGGCTCTAATACTGCAGTTTTTCCTCCAAAAACTATGCTTATAGAAAGCAGAAATCTGGAACAAAATGGGATATTGCGCAGTAAGGTTTGTTTTGAATACCAAAAACCCAAAACTACTTTAGGCCACTTAAAAAAAATTATGCAAACCGTTGTAGGAACTTCTTGTTCGTAAAATTACGTCTGGCGACTTTCATCCCACTGGAACCTGGCAGCGTTATCTCACAAACGCGAAACTACGCGCAAAGCCATCTCTCATCTTCAACAAAAGCGTTTGCATATTAGGGAAGGACCTCCGACTTATTATTCATGAAATGTTCCTGATGAGCTTTAATTCTGAGCACGCCTAAGTCAAAGCGTAACCCTGGACGAACTTTCACCCCCGGCTGCTGGACAGGTGTTCGCCGCCTGAGCTCGTGCGACCACATCCGGTCCCTGGACTACTACATGGAGTCCATCACGCGTAACATGGCCTGCCTCCCCGTGGCGGTGTCGTGCCGCTCATGGGAGGACTTCGAGGCCGGCCGCTGCTCGCGCTGCGGCGACGAGGGATCGCACTGCGCGGTCATGGGCTTCTATTCGGACCGCATGAAGACCAGCGCCGCCGGACAGCGCATGGGACGCAAGCTCTATCTCAAGACCAATGACGACCAACCATTTTGCTGTAAGTATACGCTCTGCTGTTTTTCTTGTGCCACCTAAACGGGAAAAGAATGTTTTGTATGCCTGCTTTCTGCGACTAGATCTCACCGACCAGCCAAATGTTGTACGACAGCTGAGCAAGAAGAGCGTACAGAAAGGGCCCTTCCAAACTACTTAGGGGAGTGGACCACTACCGCATGCAGAAAGCTACCGACAGACAAGAGTGCCTCCATTTTGAGAGCTGTCATGCGCGCCACTAGAACACAAGTATCCCATATTCGTCGGCGCACCCATTTAGGAGAGCTTGGTACCGCACCGAGAACTTCGAGGCAGACGTAGAAAACTTGCACAAAAGGGTGGCGTGCGTTTTAAATCTCACCGTTGTTCACCAATAAGAAAACGCAAGGCACAAATGAGGCAGAGCACACGTGTGCTACTGACAGTAGCACCATTCTTCTATTTCAAAATTGACGTGAGATTGTTTCGGCGGTAATAAAGATAAGAACAACGCGTTAAAAACTGCTAAAGAAAGGTAAGATGAAAAAGATGTTTCTTAGAGCTGCTCCAGGTACAATGGAAACAGTTAGTCCCGACTGATGGTGCGCGGGTGGTGCGGATGCTAAAAAAAAGGGGTCCAATTGAGCAAACGAGTTTGCTTTAACCATGGGATGTGGGAAATTAACAGCGTGAGGGGTGCGAGAAGACAGGATAGTGTATTAAGTGGCAGGGGAGGCAGAAAAGTATTCTCAGGAAAGGAAGAAGTTACACGGCCATTTTTGCTTAGACTAAGATTATGACAACTAATCCGAGCAAAATCAAATTACAGAATATTGAAGAAAAAAATTCTCAGTGACGCTCTATCGTGTTGCTTGTTCAGTGCATCAGTACCAGGTCGCCGTCCAGATGTCCAAGACTCCCAAGCGAGCCGTGTGGGACGCCTTCGGCCAGCTGTACCTGAACTTGAAGGGGAAGTTTCGAGTCAGGCTCGGGAAAAGGTTTGTCTCTCTCCCATTTGAGCGGTCTTGAGGGAATCATCACCGCGCGAGGGGCTTCACTCGAGCCACCAGAGGACTCTGCCACAGCCGTGGGCGCAGCCTGTAAGAATGGACGAGCAATAATGCGTCCTTGGAAAATTGTAATGCATTCACGCTGGCTCTTGGAGTTTGGTGTATGCGGGAATGTCAAGGTAAGTGACAGTTTTTTCTGCTTTGCTGCCTCTATAGAGAAGCTTACGGCCCACCAAAACTGTGGGAGCTCAGCAACTTTCCGTAAGAAGGCAACAGCATACCCGCGGCCGGAACCGGCTTGTGCAACTGCTGAATTTACTTTCTATTTTTAGGTTGATGAGGAATAATAAGACGCATGCAGGGACTCATTCTTGCTTTAGCTATTCTATATTTTTAGCATAGAATTACCGTATCTACATTACCGCCTACCGTGTTTCCGGGAGTCTAATGCGCATGCGCGAGGGTTAAAGCGAACGGTAACTTGCCGGCACAGGCTTTACAGTTATCAGCGAGCTTCCTGAGCAGACGAATTGTACACTCGCGTATTAATTACACAAAATGCAGTGCGCTCAGCGCTTTATGCTTAACACAGCGGATAAAATAAATCTTGCTTGATGCTGGTTATTACGTTTTTCTTTTTAAATAATGCTCAGAAGAACGAGAAACGACAATTTTTCGCAGATGGGCGAGCAAAATGGCCGCCCTATACTTTTGCTAAGCCTTGTCCGCCTCAAACAGTTCAGAAAAGTTTCTGAGCTCTAAAAGTGTTTTCAGGCCTCCAGAATTGTACTGGGCAAGGTAGTGTAGGTTACTGAGTAATAACTACAACATATTTTACTCATTTCTCGCCTAAATATTTAGCCCGGAGGCAAATTCTATTTTATCTTGATTCTAACCCACAGACACGTTTAGGTTTTAAAGCTCCACAGGTGATGGCTGCAGCATTCTTAAAACTACAGCTATTGTGAACGCTTTAACCGAATAGTGAACTACTCAATCTACTTTAAACGAAAGCAAATAGACATGAGCAACAAACTTTGCTTTGAGCCTAATTCATTAGATCTCGCTATCTGCGCCATAGCGGTCGGAATAGGCACGCCACAAACGTTGAAAAACGTGTCGTCCCGCTTTCAGCGGTAAACGGAAATTCCGGCTTGCGGTAACACGGTTAAGGGTAACGCAAACGCGGTAACGATTTGCTAAAATTGCCTATTTAAACATGTTCTGATGCACACAGGGGTGAGCGCCAAATATTTTACAGCTTTGTGTGGGCAGAAATATAGGGCGAGGGTTGTTAACGTGTCGTCAAGCTCAGCAATTCACAACGCGCTTTATTTTTGACGACGCTGTGAACTTCAAATTGTTTTTTCATTCCCCATTTAAATTTGGCCCAGCGTTGCCAACACCGCGTTTGGGAGTCTTGGGAGAGCAATCCCACAATCTTGATTAGCGACACGGTTTTGAGGAGATGGCGCATCGGTTTAATATGCACCTTGTAACACCTTCTAACGTGACTTTTAAATGTAAGACCTAGACGAGTAAATACGAAGAAAATTAAGAAGAAAGCGCTTATGGTGCCTAACTTTTTTCTCTTCAAAGCTTATTTTCTACTTCACAGTGAACTTTCTCTTGTCTTAACAATCGTTTGCTTTTCGGTAAATTCCTTCGCCTAAGGTTTGCCTGAATTTTTCAAGGCATAAGTGTGGTCAGTTTTGTTATCTACAACGTTCGGCAAACCGCTGACGGGCGCGCGCATTGCTGTGCTGCCGTAGTGAACATTCTTGTTCGTAGCTGCTCGTCTGGGTTAAGCTTGCCGCATTTGGACAATTCTGACGAAAAATCTACAATAGCTATAGCATCGGTTGGCGTAGAGTTGAAAGTACTACGGCAGTTGTTCTCAACTTACTGAACGGGAAGCAATTAGAAGCTCGGAAGCATGAAAAAGATTGTTGCAATCAATTGATTGAATTCACCATGAACTGTCACGCCCTTCCGACAATCTTAAATTACATGTTTTGAACCCCCGAAATGCGTTTTGTGAGAAACGTTACATGATGTTTTGGACGAACGCAGTTTAGGAGGAGTCATTGCTCATTTGTGCGTGTCAGCATGCGGACTTATTTGAAAATCCCCGTAGACCCCAGGATATCCGCGGTGGACGTCGCTACACGTACCTTGTGGCGACTCGAGAGGAAGTGGCCGACGGCAACTCGCTTGGCCTTCAGTGGAACAACATGGACCCAGAGGTGGACAACCACCTGTTCGTGCACTCGGTCAAGCTGCACCCGTTCGACGGCTTCTTCAAGCGGTCTGCTGTTACGCTCATCTAATCTGTTCTGCATGTCAAACTAGTGCGAGAAAAATCGTTGCCGGGCCCGCTGGAACAACTTATCCGCGTATCTCGGCGTTGGAGGGAAGTGCTCCTCTTTAACCTTAATATCCATAGTTCTGCTGCGATAAGCGGGAGGATTTCATAGCAATAGTTGATTCCCCCTAAGTTCATTTAATTATCATTGCGTGTTGTTTATCTAGTGGCGTTTGCACCGTTAAAATAGATTTGTCTAAAATTGCATGCACCAAAACAATCAAAAATGCGTATCTCAAGTGGCCTTATAGTTTGAAGATTTCGGCGCTGCCTCACAGTTTCGGCATAATGCCAAGGAGTTGAGCTGCTGGGCACTGGGACGTAGCCTCGATTCCTGTCATGGCGCCTGTTTTAAATACGATTGGATTTCTTGGGCTACCTAAAGGCCAACTGCACTCAAATTTTCGACAACGTAAAAATAATGTCACATAACAGTTCATATAAAAAGGGTGCGAAATGCAAAATATTGCGCTTCAAACATCAACGCGCGCGAGGAAAACGGCTCGCGACATTCGCGTTTTCGGAACCGAAACTGAATAGAAAAGGCGGCCATAGCGGCGCCGGACCTGACGTACGTGAGGAACGGAAGCGACCGCGCCTGAGCCGGCGGCCGCTCAGAGCCGCCTTCAAATGCGCGTGGTAGCGCCGCGTTTCGCTTTTTTATTTCCACAGAAGAACTAACGTTTGCCCATGATAATGGACTTGGGCGCAATTCCGGCATCCCGTTGCTATCAATCGAGATGAAGTAGACCGCCCGACAGTAATTTTTTCCATCATAATAACTGCCAGAATGGCAATTTTTGGCATTGCAAGTAAAAAAAACGGACCCTGATTTACAAAGCTATTTGCTCGTATACGACATCGAAAAGCAGCTTTTATTATAGCCGACCCCTCGGCTATCACGTCGCCCTCTCTGAAGAGAACAAATCGCACGCGGCCGGAGATAAATCACTATTTCTACTATACATTACATACAAACAGCTTCGTGAATATCGGCCCAGTATTTCTTCCCCTGTGTGCACATCGAGAATCGAATTACAAAAGGCATCTGAAACTATAAGCCCGCCTCCAGAGCTAAATGACGCACTAAAACACGAAAACACTTCCTATCTACCGCTGTTTTCTACTTTAACCAGAGATAGGTACTGTTGAAAACGTTTTACTTTCAAATAAACTAAATATAACGCTCAAAGTAAATACTTCACTTGGGAATGGAAGAAAAATATAATCTATTCTTTAGGAGAGGAGTAGTTTAGTTTTCGCACTTCCCAAATACGATGGCCAATATTTGTGCGGGTGTATTTGTTACTACGAGAAAGGCTGATTTTGGTTCACTTAGCTAGCGAGGCAAAAGTCGTACAAATGTTTATAGCCGCGTGTACAAGAACTCTTTTTGGGTCGTAAAACTTTTGGAAATGTCTAAAGGATAGAGGTGGCGTTGGGCCAGCCCAAATGAGGCCAATATTGGACGCGAAAGTGCAAGTGGTCAATAATTTATAATATATCTTTTTTTTGTGGTAAATGCAATAGGAAAGACAAATGTAAGGCAAGTGCTCCTTTCGCGCTATTTTTTTCTTTGAATAAAAATAATATTTTCAAGTAAAAAGAGTTTTGCTAACTTCAACACGTTCGCAAGCGCCTGAATAGGTTTAGGCTTCTAATCTTTTTTTTTGCATTGATAAAAATGGGGGATATTACTACCGCTGCGGTTAGTTTAAACATTTGACGGCAACACGGTACAGCGCGCTGGTGTAGCAGAGAAACCCCGGGCGAACGCATCATTGCGCCCGGCAGAGTGCCCTGCAAGTCGCCGGAGAAGCGCGGGCTTCACGGGACAGGTTCCCCAACCTCCGTCACAGGTCGCTCGGAACTTGTTACGGCGACTCTCCGCCAGGTGCAAACGTCGTCTGCTCGGAGGTACTTTGAACGGCGGTACCTAGCGCTCTCTGTGATTACGAAGTTAAGGATTTCGCCATTGTGATTTTAAGACATAGACTACATATTTGGACAAAAAACAATTTGAGTGCAGTTGGCCTTTAAACGCCAAAATCTTGGTCTTTCCATCTATCTGTCCTTCGATTGAGCCGCCCGGGCAAAATTTAAAGGAATTCTTGAACAAGAAGTATGTAAGGAAAATTCTTTTCAAACTACTAAATCTGGTACCACTCTTTTTACTTGTCAACATTGTTCCGCAAAAAGAAAACAGGTATATTCGAGGCATATACATGACTGACACCAGAAGTATTTTTCTTATTAGAAAGACGGCGTCGCCTAGCTTAACAGCAAGTAAAAAACTCGTTAAAACAACATTTGTACCAAAAATACTAAATGGCTGGAGCACAGCCCCTATCTTGACGTGGCACACCAAGCCCAACGCTAACATAAGGTCTCAATAGATGTCGCGCCGGCAGTGCAAACGCGGAAAATTTGAATTTATTTCAGTGAACATTCGTAGTGCTTGTCATGGAAGGAAAGACACAAGACAGGGCAAGATGAGAGGAAGGCGGGGGCAAGAGATAAGGCGGTTAGGTCGCACGGTGGCAGAAGACTCATCTTTTGATGACGTTTGCAGTGAAGTAAACGAATACGCAGTCCATTTTTCAAGAGCGATATAACAGAGCGGGCTACTGGTCTCAGTACGCGGTGGGCACGAATGATCACAGCGGGTTTCGACCGTTCTGTGCATGCGCCGCCACGTGGGTTGACTCCAGTGCAGTGTACCTGGATTTATTGTCTTCACTAATCCTCTAATAGCAAAAACAATATATGAACACTGCGGTATTCTGGAGATTCTGGCATACGTTCGAATGCTTTTTGGTGGTCGGCATTTCCATGTAGCCATTACAGTGGTGACTAAAGCCACCCTTTGACTTGTGTTTGGTGTAGTAGTACAATGTTTCGACGCGAAGCACCCGTTTGAACTGTGACATGCTATACCGGTAGGACTGAACGTATTATTGAGCACGGTATAGTGTTTGCGCCTTCCAAAAATTCTGAATTTTTGCAATGGTGCCAGATTAAGTTTGTTTCTCTTGAAGTACTGTCTCACCTGGCCTTCAGAAAAGTAAAGAGTGTGAGCTGCCTAGCATGCATGTTTGAGTTAACAAATTACACAGGTTGGCTTCCTGAAGCATTGATCTGTTGTTGTAAGAGCTCTGACATTTTTCACTTCGTCGTTTATTCTCTCCTTGAATGCAGCGGCCAACGAAGTCTCCACCAGACACTGTACTGTGCCAACAACTCTCAAGCATTGGCGTCAGGCGAGCAGATCTTCCTCCGCGAAACAGACTCATGCCCCGACTTTTGAGTGCATGTTCATTGTGCACACTCTGCAAAGCGGTGCTGTGTAGTTTTTCTCCCAGCATCAAACGTTATCTCAGCCACATCTCACTGGGCGTGCGAACAGTGCCTATTTAAAGACACGTCGGAGCGTCCTGTGCCAAGGGGTGCTCATCTGGACCATCAGTTCCATGAACGTTTGCATGAGCCACATGGACGCCTAGCACTGCAGCCCGTGGCTGGCGCAAAAGAATGAGTTGTACGGGGACCTTGTTTAATATTTTGACTGGTGTTTGGGCACCAGGAAAGGGGTTGAGTTTTGTCGTCCTCACGAATTTCTCCAAGGTATGTCAGACTCACGCTAGGAACATCGCTTGTGCATAACCATGTCCCACAGTCATGTGTTGTTTATGTTTTCAGCTGGTTTGTAAAATAAATTGCCATGGATGTCTTCTTTCTTTCATGTGACCCTTAGGACATTTCTTCGCGCTCTTGACATTTTCGCTCTTGAATAAGCACTGGCATGACACAAGAAAATGTGCCGAGCACGTCGCCAAAGGCCTGGTGAACTTTAGCAGTACTTGCTTTTCATTTAGTTGCAATTTCAAACTTTTTTGGGCCCCTGAAGCAGTATGTAGCGCGAGAATCTTGGAGCAGTTAAGATAGTCCTCGAAGATAGAGTTTTAAGCATTGCCCCTTATTTCATCAAGCTAACACGCAAATTTCTCTTCTGTGTCGTCAGGGTGGTCAGGGAATGTTTAATTTAGTGTTCCCAACAACGTGGGTTCAAATGATTTCTTAATGTTTCGGTAGTAATGCGATAAAACGCGATAGCATTGCCACTTTGTCAAGCAAAGACCTTGCAGGCGATGTGTCAAAACTGGGAGCAAATGGTCAACAGTAAAGTTCGTCGTGTAGTTACTACAGAGCCAACAATTGGGATAGTAAAATATTGTTAAATGGGTAGTTGGGTGTCTTTATCGGAAGTCCATCTATCGCACATTCCAACCGCAGTTCGAAATAATCCACAGAAACACCCGCATACAAGATATGGGGTCAAGCGCATGTGGCTGTCACTGGTATTGTTTAAAATAGTAGGCGGACGAATACCACCCAATACGTGTTTCACGGTGGGCAGCGTTCTCTCGCGATACCTATTTTGAGAGACTATGCGACATTTAATGCATGCTGGCAATGGTATTAGTCTGATGATTGGTGCCTGTATTCCGGAATACCAGCGGAACCACATATCTGACATTCTGTGTGTGTTATAAGCATCGAGCGCTGGTAATGCCTGCCTATTGTGTAGGAGAAGGCATGAGCTTCTGTGTTATTGCCAGTATTAATCGTGAGGTGTGCTGAAGTATTTGGGTAACAGATGCTCAAAAGAGACTTGTTCGACACACCGCTTTACTTGCGCAATTCTAAATCAACGCCGGTCGTTAGCGAGAACGGCACATTGGCATGTCGTTCATATGGCATTTAAGCCTACATCGGTGTGGGTTAATCCCGATTAATCGCTTCGGAAATCGAAGGGAACAACCAGTTTGGAATATGTCAGCGAGACTGTACAAACACTGTGATAGCCTCATGTCTCATGACAACGCCTACTCAGTCACAGGGTGGTTCCTTTAACGGCTGCGTAGGGTCACGGGTATTTTGGTTTCTTACATGCTCAAGAAGAAAAAAAAAAGGCTGGAGACAGCAGCCAAAGGTTCTTATTTCGTATGGAGAATCAGTTTTTACGAACTTCATTCTGCTGACGAACACCCTGAAACACACCACTGTGTTGATAAATAATAAGGAGAGAGGGCGGGTCTATCAATGCGCCCAGATAACGTGCAGGGGTAATCAGAACCTCTCCGTACCTAGAGTTCATTTCAGAAGCTGCATGCAGCACTGTGGAAGCTACATTGTTTTCACCAGTCCGCCCACTAAGCACGCCTAACTCACCCCTCCCAGAAGGGGTCTTGAAAGGACATTTCCATCTCCCCTCTGGGCAGGTGGAACCGCAATTTCCCAGCGCCTATAGACCATTCCAACGGGGGCGCCGCCATCTTGCGTGCGCAGCGCCGTCTGGTATCTGGCCGATTTGCTGGCTTGGGCGTTCGCGCCGCGGCTCATAGGTGCCAGCGGCGTCTCGGTCAATTTTTCGTTGTAGGGCGTTATACGTTCTTTTCCGTAATATACGTTCAATGGGAAAGTTGTTGCATAGGACCAGTGAAAGCGATCTGGCTTAAATTGGCGGCTTTTGGGGCCGCGGTGGACCTGAAATTCGCCTCGAAATAGCGTGGTCCGCGCTGCGTAAATGATGCCGTGTCGAACATACGTTTTCAATATTTCGTGTGCCCGGGATCGCGTATAGCTGGTATTGTGATCGCTTTACCGCAAAAACTGATGTTTGTTAACACCATCTAACCGTGATACGCTCGGCGCTAATGGGCAACAAGCGGAAGCGAGTATCAATGTAACAGACTTCTGGCTTCATATCCCTGCAGGGTGTAATACAGGTAGTTTTGGGTGAACTTAGTAAGTATTTGGCATATTATATAGTTTGTATTAAATTTCATTGATATATCAACACCTCACCCTCAGCCGCCACTGCCGCCAACTACATATATAAACAAAACTTCTTCTCTCTAGAATTCCAAGCTGCTCCGCAGCACAATTTGGCCCTGCAACTAATGTACAACATAAATAAAATAGGCAACACGGCTCCTTGAGAGCGTCGTATAAGGGCTTATTAAGCGTCCGCCGTTGGGCAACCAGTTCGCTTTTGCGTTGCTTAGTTTGATGTTGTCGGCAAAGAGACATCACATTAGGATAATAGACTGAACTCTTGGCTGGAGTGAGTGAATGGACAACTTTATTTTCTCCGAGTCGGGGATGGGGGATGAAGGGAGGCGGTATCCCCTTCAATAACCCCCCCCCTCCCCTTCACCTCAGATTGACTGGGGAAAGGGACAAACTAGGGAGGTAGTAGTCACTGAAAATCCCCAAGACCAGCCCATGTGATACTTGGAGCTGGGTATGCCGCAGTGTGACCGCAGCAACGGTGGAGATGGAACTAAAACAATCTGCGGCACAGGCAAGTTTCAGTCACCCATTTTAGTTTGGAAAGGTAGAAAAATTTTCTGCCACTACTCCAAAGTAGGTGCACAGAAAGAGCTCAGCAGAACACAATTGCCAAAAATCTTAACGTGCGCAACTCACAAGCTGATAGTCTGGCTCATTAGAAGTATTTCATTAAAATAATGCGTAAATTAGTGGTAAACCCACCCGCGCAACGCCTACAAAGCGTAGTCAAGGCGAAGAAGCAGCCGCGCCAGGCCCGCCGTGATCGGCGCGCACACTTCAGAGAGGGGGAAAGGCGGTCCGCGCGCCGCGACCGCTGAGTGCGAAAGTACGTTTGTCCCTTTTGCTTTTTCTGACCGGATGCTAGCGCCGTCTATGAAGCGACCGCCGAAACCTCCGCGCTGGGCTGTTAAGTTGGTTAAGTGCTCCGTTCTTTCCGTGCGTCTGCTAGGTACCCGTGCATTACCAAGTGAACCTTAGTGGTTTGGCGTTAAGTTAGCGGTTGCAGTGCTTGTATGTGTATGTGGTCTGTTTTGTTTTCATCATCTGCGGACTTATTTTAGGTCTTAATTTACTGCCAGAGCGGAAAATGCCGATCCCGGTTATTGCGAGCAGCAGTAGCAATGTGGTGGTGGTGCCGGTGGTGCTCCGCAGTTCCGCGATGCAAACGAGCCGGTATGGCACCGACTGACATAGAAATCGATATCGGGGAGTAAATACGTGTTTTCGATGCCACCGTGCTTGTTGTGTTCACCGATTTGTCATGTTAGGGAAGCGCGGACGTCGAATGCGAAGCGCGCAGAGCATATGTGGGTCACGGTGATCCGTGCTCGCGATGGACTTTCGACGAGGCGATTGCTACGCTGTTTACATTGCAATGTAATATAATCTTTCTTAACTAGACTTATGGCGGTTACTGACGAAACGAAATTACCAGGGCAGAAAAATAACACGACCGCACAACCAGTCAAATTACTATTCGAATGTTGAGCCAAAGGGTCGACGTTCGGGCGAGTTAATATTGGTTGATCATGATCGTGATTATTATTGACCTAACTCTGCGCAGCGCATGTGGCCTGTCGCTCGGAGCAACCTTTTCTTTCCTCCATGCTCGGAGCCCACCTTTGCGAAACCGCTGCTTGCACCACAAATGCTTTACGCGACCAGCAGTAACTGTTTTGTAATTGTAATTAGATTCCATGACAACGCTAAAGGATTAGAAGTTTTTCCTTTGACCGCGTTGTGAACAGGTTGAGCTATTTTCCAAATGCAGCGTTCACGCATATCTTGAGCTTCATAGACGGCGCTAGCGTCTGGTCAGAAAAAGGAAATGGCGGCGCCCACCTCTAGCAAGGAAAATGGTGTATAGGTGACCGCTACACAGGTCCATGGGTACATTGCTCCCGCGGAAGCTCACCACTTCCGGTTCGAGAGCTCTCCTGTCCTCCCGTACGCCAACGGCTTTCAAACGCGCGTGTGCTTGTTGTTTATCTGTTTCCACCGAAAAAAAAAAACGCTCATGCATCGCGCATATAATGTATAACAGCAATGAATCCTACTAGGCACTAAAAGGTAAGCACTCTGTGACAAATAAACAACACGCACACGCGCGCCTGAAAGCCGCCGGCGTATGGGAGGCCAGGCGGGATCTCGAACCGGAAGTGGCGGTAGAAGACGACGTAAGCATGAGCGTTTGCGCTTTTAACCGGTCACCTATTGTCGCTTTCCTTCACGGGCAGTTAGGCACCCCCAGCGGGAGGACTGTTTACAACAATGCAGCCTCCACAGTGCTGCACGCAGCTTCTGAAATAAACTGTAGCTTGTGAGGTTTTATGTGTCCCCCAGTGGCATTCCTAAGGAGGGGTGCAGGTGTATATAGCTGCCCACGGCGTCAATTCAAAGGAGGCGGCGAGCCTGGACAGGTGATACACAACAAGGCAACACTAGGGGGTCCTGCGTATCTTCTCTCTGCGCTTTAAATCTGAATTAGATCCGACTAGCTCAACATTCCGTTCTACTGCAGTTTAAGGGGCATTCACACGACGGAGAAATCCGCCGTTTTGCTCCTAGGAGTGCGCACCACGTGATCCCTACGTCACTGCTTCTCTCCGACGTACCGCTCCGATGGGAGATAGGGTCTTCTGCTCGCGAGCTACAAACGACCAGATGCTTGGCGGCGGAGGCGGTGGGATTTCGTCTGCTCGTCGTGCAGCTGGCCGCGACTCAATTTCTACAGCGGTTTCAGGCAGTGGCGTAGACTTCTTATTTTTCCGGGGGGGGGCAGACCTGGAGTGCGCCTCGAAGCGGTGAAGGGAGGGGGGGAGAAAGCAGTGGGGGGGGGGTCCCTATGAGATGACACGTAATTACCACGCTACAAACAGGCTACCACTAATCATCATCATCATCATCATAAGGGGCACCTGCAGCAGTGAGGGCCTTTTACATTGTGTCGGCTAACTACGAGGTGTCCCCAAATAAGACGTCCCGCAAATCTATGAACCGTGAACTTCAGCGGTTTGACGCATCCAGTGGAAATTTCTTTGCATACGTGTTTTACTGGTCACATTTATTCCAAAATATTGCATGACTGAACCATCAGCACAAAAAAACGAGTTGATTTGTTTTTCTTTTACTGGGCAGTTCGGGGGTAAAAAGAAAGGGACACGACAGGGGCGCAACGCGCTGATATGTTCATTTCCATCAAGAGCCCCCGAAACGGGTCTGACTTTGACCACTCATTTTTGTATCCGTGTGTGTGTTGTGCCAGAGCGCCCGACACAACTTCGCTGCACCTGGCGACGTGCCGATGGCGGGGTTGATTCGCGCCTATATAGGTCAAACCGCCCGCGTCAGACGTGCTGCGACTTGGCGGGAAAGGCGCCGCCGAGTCTGCTCTCCCTTTCCTGTCGCGACGGCTGGACCAAATCATGCCTGGGACGAACTAATCCCCGCAGACACGCAGCAAGTAGCGCCTGGAGACGCCGCCGCAGAGTCGTCTTCCCTTTCCCGGTAGTGGCGGCTCGGCTGACGCAATCGCTTCGCCTCCATTCGCCAGATTCATAATGCGGCCAGTGATAGCTCCGACTGGAGGCATTGGAACTGCACGCGGCTGTAACGGAACCCTGGGGGTATAAAACCAGCCCGGAAGCAGCGGTGGTGCGGTGGCATCTCATGGAAGGCCCTGAGTTGAAAAGTGCTATCGCGCTTGTCTTAGCCATGTAACGCTCTTGCTACCTTTGTATATATTGTATATAAATGCTGCTTCAAATAACCGTCAGCTCGGCTGCTTCGTCGTTATGGTCTGCGCCGCGTCGATGGCGGACTGGGCAGGGCAACGTCGCAAGAGTAGTGACTGAGCTGAGATGGCCAAGTCCCAACAGTGTATGTGTATGTGTTTTGGAGGCTTCGAGCGGGTATCGCTCGCAGTCGACGGCCGCAGTGCACCCAGTTGCTGCCGGTGCTTGGCAGTCGTTATAGCACTGTCCAACTGCTCTGGCGTGCTTTGTGACCTCGAAAACAAAGCTTGCAGACAGGCTTTTCGGAGGCGTGATAGCTTGCACTGACGTCGCTGTACTCCCGTGTTGGTGCGTTGGTTGCACAGTGCAAATCTGCAGCTCTTGGTTGGAGAAGCGCTGATGAAGTTGAGAGCTATCGATAAAAAGTGCGGTGGCGTCGTTATAGGCAAGCAACATGCTTTACGAGACGTTCCAAGACGCGAGATAAAGGTAAAAACCCAACCTTTGGCGTTGGCGTTCATCATATTGTCGCGAAGCCGAGGCCTCTTGATGTTGTTTGTTCGTTTTTGCGTTCTGTGCCCGCCGCCAGGGCTCTTGCTTCCAAGTGTTGTGTGTGAAAGTGGTTCGGACGCGGCGATGCCCTGGCCCCCTTTTTTCTGAGAAACGGCTCCCGCGTGTTTGCCCGTCGGCCGACCAGGGAGGGACACGGCTGTTGCGAGGGTTAGGTTACCGCGCGCAGTGGCGTCTCCGACCCCCCGTTGCGTCTACGCAAGCCGCTTTGTGCTCCGAACCCTCGGTCTGGTTCAAACGACCGCCTGTCTTTTCCCCTTTTCGAGTTTGTGTGCACTACTTTATTCTCACCAGTAGTTCTTTCACCGGAAACGGGCGCCTTCGAGTTTGAACTTGGTGTCTTTTGTGTTTGATTTTTCCCTTTCACTTTGGCGGGAACATGGCTGATTGGAGCTAAGAAGCGTCTCCCCGATTGGCTGCAGAAAGCCTTGTTCCATTGCGTCCGCACGCTCCAGGATGCACTTTTTCCCCCAATACGTCCCCCAGGACTCACTTCAGAAACTCTGCCGCCCGTCGTCGTGGTATACCGCCGGGATTCCGAGATCCAGTCAGCCATGTCCCGCTAAGTACTCTTGATCTATTGACTGTCTTTCTCATTTATGTAACAAGTGTATTCGTTCTGATTCTTATGTGCTAAATGTCATCAATGTTACCAGTAGATTAAATCAGTTAACTTTAAAACCTTTTCAACGCCTCGACTTTTCCCTGCGAAAGCATGCTACCGTAGCGGCAGGCATTGGACCAAATTACGCCGTTACAACATAAAACGGCCCTTTCACGAGGCCTTCCACAGTGCGAGCTTAAACTCGGCACAAGCTGCTAGCGAGGAGTGGTCGCCCCGCCAGTAAACAGCGGATGAAGGTAGGGGAAGAACAACCACCGAAATTCACCGTCGTCTTCAGCTTCATCATTACACGGTGGCATAAACGAGAAGCAGCGCATCGGGTTGCCATTCGAAAGCAAAACGCTCGTCCAGCAGCAAGATGCCAGCGCTGTTCGACAAAATATGCGAGGCGAAACAAGGCGTCACACGCGTTCTGCTGGGCATTATGATGTCCGATTAACAACCCACAACTTGCACGGTGGCACTATATGCTCACTTGTAAATGGACAGCACGAGGACATAGTCCTACCAAACCTGAGAAAAAAGTTTCAAAACGGGAGCCTAATAAAACCATGTGGTTGACACAAACCATGCAGTCAATTTGACGCGAATCACGTAAACTAACTGCGACTGTTTAAATGAGCGGTTCCGCTCACGAAACGACTCCAGAGCATGACATGCATCTATGGAAACTGCTTAAGACCGGAAAATAGCGACTTCGGTGCGCGCAGTGCATGCATTGGGAGCAGCCCCACCGCTTCCCCTAAAACAATTTGAATGAAGCAAGCGGAACGAAGCAGCTACGCGTTCCCAGGCCGCGCATTTGTGGACAAAAATAACTGTTCCAATCAACAGGTGCCGTAGAAACAGAGCAACTGTGGCCGCGCTTCGCACAGGGACCTAACCCCCTCGTTTTTCCCTTTTCACCGCGACCCCTTAGCGAGCGACCGCCGAAAAACGCTAACAGCGCCAAACAAAGTCAGGCAAAGGAGGGAGGTGCAGTTTTCGTTGCCTGATTTTACCATCCTTGAGAGTTAAGCAGCACAGCGCCACCGCTAACTATCTGAAACTCGTACATGTGCGTCCAGACTTGAGTTTGTGATAGAACTTGTTTGCACTGCTGTACTCTCACGAGTGCATGTACTCACGGGTGCAAGCACTCGAAAATACAGTATTCATGAATATTTTAATCATGAGTACTGTGTACTCATGAGTACCATACTCACCAGTACTCATACTCATGAGTACTCATGCTCATGAGTATTGTACTCATGAGCACTAATACTCATGAGTAGTGTACTCATGTGTTCTGTACTCAGGAGTAGTGGACTTACCCCTGTACTCAATCGTCATCATACTCACTTTTTTAATCTGGGTGTGTACTCACTCATCATCGTACTCACTCTCGAGTTTGAGTACAAATGAGTACAAATGAGTGTACTCACGACTGAGTGCGCCGACCTATGCTCCCGACAAAATGTCGCTTTGCTGGTGTGCTGCTGAAGCCAAGCTATGGTGGCTAGAATGGCCACCCTTCTAGCCACCATAGCCAAGCGCAGCGCTACATTGTTGTCAACAATCCGCACACTGAGGGCGTCTAACTCTCCGTGAAGAAAAGCAACACGGCCCTGGGTTTCCCCCTGCCCATCGGGAGGACGGAACTGTCTTTCAAGATCCCAACCCCTATTGTAAACAATAGTTCGCAGACAGGACGGCCAACAGTCCGATGTCGACGGGCGCAGAGAAGAGCCAAGCCCTTAAAAAAAAAAAAAAACCCTCAGCCGGGGACGGAGGGGAGACGGCGCTGCGAGCGCGCGACTGCATCAGACGCGCAGCGCATCGGCTCCGGCGATTTTCGTCTGGAACACCGAAATAACCCACTGGACCCTGAAAAAAAGTCCCGCACTTACCATTGATCGCCGTGAATTCTGCGAAGTCCGAAGCCTGCTTGACGTCCGTGGTGTTGGATCTCGCACCGCCGGCTCCAGCTGTTACGAAGTTGACATCCGACCGCTGCTAACCAGTTGTTGCGACGTTGTCATCGCACCGCTGTCAACCCGTTGATGGATACCGGAAGAGGTATGCGAGCCGAGCTCCGTCACCTCCGACATGCGTGTGGTACCGTGGTGAAGTGAGCGGGCCAGCCAATAATGCTGTCTTGAAGAAGGCCAGAAGCCGAAGGGAAACTTAGTTTGTTCACTGCATGTTGAGAGATGAGCCGAAGCCCGACAAGAACAATGCCCCCAGAGTGCAAGACTCGAGCCGAGTGACAGCATTGAATCACTGCTCAAACAAGAGTTAACTACAGCGCTTGGGGAGGGGGAGGGGGGTCTTGTTTATACCCATGGCGCTAACGGTCAAACAAGCGTTCCCTCTAGATTCTGCACACTACACGAGTGCCACAGACACACAACGCTCTTTCCAGAGTTCGTGAGCGGTCGGTAGTAGCTGCGCACACTGAGTCCGAGAGAGGGGAGAGAGGAAGTCTACTCAACGGCTGCCGTGTCCTTCGGACAAGTCTCTGCGTGTTGCGTCGGCTGCCACCAAAGTTTGAATCACGCCGGTAGCGAGACGCCAGCGATTCGACTTTTCCAGTCGTGTAGCCGCGTGTTTGGGTCCGTCAGCTGCAAGCGTGAGTCACCGACAGGGAGGCCTGCTCGAAAGGCGCACGTAGTGGAGGCTTCGCCAGACAGCCAGACGGCTGCGCAAAGCACTGCGGCTGGCTGATTCGAAACAGTGTGTGTGTTTGTTTGCGTGTTTGTGTGTGTGTGGGTATGTATGTATGTGCGTACATGTGCGCGTGTGTGTGTGTGCGTGTTATGTCGCCGTACCTGCAGAAATGATGGAAGCCGGCTAGCACTAGCTCCTCTCCGTGCTGACTTGTTACACCCCTTACCTTCTTTTTATAAGGGAAGAAAAGCAGTAATAAAAAGTTTGTGTTATTCCTAGGTCTGCATGATTTCCGAAGCGGTATCAGAAACTGTTCTTTAAATCACGCCTTGAGCTAGTGTATGCGATTTGAAGTCTTTTATTATGATGAGTAGTTACCCACACGCAAAATCTGGTGCACAGAACTATTAAAAGTCAAGCGAGCGCAGAAGGAAGAAAGGAATACATTTTTTCGTCCATCGGGATCAGCTATTGGAGGTGGAGGAGGCCCACAGGGCCGCCGCGACCGCCAGGGCCCGGTAGGTGGTCAGAACTTAGCCTGGCTCCCGCGGGTCACGCAACATCTGCTCCCAGAGGTGACGGTAGGGAATGGGGGATACGGGTCTGGGGGGCATTCGCACGGGGAATGGCAGTGAGTGTCAAGTGCTCCGCAGGCTGGACAGGTAGGGTTAGTAAAGAGGTGTGGATGGCTGTGTATCAATTGTGTTTTGTGTGGGAAGGTGTATGTTTGTAGGATGCGGAGGATGTGGCCTGCCTCCGGAGAGAGCTGTGGGTGCGGGGGTGGGTATCGGTGGCGGAGAAGGTGAGGGCAATATCCCTGTATTGCAGGAGGGAGGTTGGCTTGCCAGCAGGGGCATCGCGTGTAGCCGTAGTGAAAATGGCGACCAGGTGAATTATTTCGCGAGAACGTACGTGCACTACTTCATTGGCACTATACGACTTTGTCGGCTGGGTCCACGTCAGGGTCAGGATGTCGGATGGAGACTTTTTGGAGAGAATTTGCAAAGCCATTGGAGAGGTGTTACCGCGAATAAAATTGCGGATGGCCTGCTGAAAGTCAGAGAGGAAGAATTCGGGGGTGGGGCACTGGGTGGGCGCGAGTGCAACGGCTGCCTCCTCCGCCGTGGTTGTGTTGCTAGTTAGGATGGTAACTAGGATTAGGTTGCTAATTAGGATGTGCAGCGCTTGTGTGAAGCGACCTTGACTTGGAGCTAGATACAGTGTACAAACAAACCAAGTAAAGAAAGGCACATTCTTCCATTCACAAACGTGTCCTGGCTTCGTTTCAACTAAGCGAACGAATTGCGACCAAGCAATTTTTTTAACCTCCTTGATTGCGACGACCCGCCGGCGGCCGGCGGACGAAACGCTGGGCCGACTGGCTCTGTCGGCCGGGGAGCCGTGCAGTAGCGCAGCCGTGGCGCAGCCAATTGCCAGCTCATCCCCTCCTGACGTCACACGAAAACGCCACAGAAAATGGGCGAGCGTAAAGAGAGGAGGACAGCGTTTTCGAATTAGTTTTTCTACTAAATAAAATCGCGTAAACGCGCCTAGAGTGGTCGAAACATGGCCTGGGGACTCCGGACTACAATTTGCGCTAGTAATCCCGCAATGTTTACATATGGCTTCAGTGTCCCTTTAAGCTCGCCCTCGAATAACGGGACACCCCTTTTCGATAGCAGCTGCAAACCTTATCTTTACCACGAACACTCTGAGGGAGTGGGAGGCGGGGGGGGGGGGGGGGGGGCTTATCATCCATCATGCGGTTTAGATGCTTGATTTGTGTGTTTTTTTTTTGGGGGGGGGGGGCGGGTTGGCCTTGAGCTCTATGCTGTATGTCTGATTAGGCCTACGCATGTCCTCGGTGTCTTGGGCGAGAAGTGATGGGCCCTGCATGGGCTTTTAAGTGCGAATGCACTTCTTAAGCGACCCTGAACCACGGTGTAAGATATACTTTTAGGTGTGGACACAGCAGCCCAAAAATCTGTCAAATAGAGTTGGTGGCGCCGTGGCGCCGCGCGTGGACCTTTGATTGAAAGGACATCTGGTGGCGGAACTCTTAACTAAGCTTCGAAGCGACCGAGGCTTCAAGTGACTTGAACAACGACTGTCCTTAGCCAGGTGGTTCGCAGGAACCAGCGGCATGCGTGTAAAACAACATTGTTTGAGCTCACCGTGTGAACTTACACAACGCGATCTTAACGCGTAATTTATTGCATTGTTTAAACAACTGCGAGATTTCGAGCGTCCTAAGTTCATTAAGACGCGCGCGCAGCTCCTCAGAACATTGGACACCGGCAGTGAGTTTGACAACATCAATTCGTCTCCGCTGCTTTGTACATGGACTTACCCCAGTTGTGCAACGTCATTTACGACGAAGAAACATCAGCGTACTCGCCGCCAGTTTAATCCATTTCACAAACTGCCTACTTTCGTTGTATGTCGGGGCGTTGTTCCGGCAGCGGACGCTTTCTTTTGCCGCTGCTTGTACGGAGTAGCTTGGGGGGTTGTAGCCAACGTTAAAGTCGACGGCAATGCATCTTTTGCGAGCGTGCACCTCTTCGACATTCAGTAGTGCATCCCCTCAAAGCATCAAAAAGAACCCTTTCGCGCAACCGCACTTTCAGAAAAATGCTGACGGCAAGTAGCATCATTTTCTGCTGGGGATGGCTGCAGAGCACGCATTCATTCATTTAGGATCACAGGTAACGTTAATTACTGTCACGTTTTCTTGCCATCCGTTGCAGTACGTACTCAATAAAACATTTGCACCCCATTTTTTCTTTGCGCAAGCATAAAAAGCGCAGCATCAAATCTCATTTTTGTGAGCGCTCAACGGCTACCGCGGCACACATTCCCTTCGTTTTAGCGTTTTATACCTTCTTTTGATGTTACCGACTGAAAACACATGCTTAGAACACATTGAAATACTGGGCCGGGCGCAAAGGCTTTCGCACGGCTTTCTTCAAATTATCGTCTGCACCCCCGGCCGACGGAACCAGCCAAGCTGCGGCGAGCAGAAATCGAGCAGACGACCGGTTACGGAAGCTGCCGAGAAGGCCCGGCAAGGCGCCGAAGAGATCCGAACACCTCCGAGTTGGCGGCGCTCGGGCAGCTTCTTTTCTCTGCCGCTGAAGGGCGCTGCCATCAACGGTCTCAGCGGCGCCAGTTTGGCGACTTTATCAAAACCAAGAGCGCACGTTCGTTTTGTAAGCTGTGTCCTCACCTAATAATATATCTTACACCGTGCCCTGAACCTGCGTCCACCGGCGATGTCCGCATAGCATACCCACGTGGGGGATTGGCCAGGAATCTCCTCGTCTTCCTTGGCAACGAGGGGAGATGGGCGCGCGCTGCCTGGCCGCTGACATGGCACATACCCACGTGGGGGATTGGCCAGGAATCGGGCGTGAGAAGGGCTAATGCACCCGCTTAAAGGAGTACTGACACGAAATTTCAAAGCTGAGATCCGCTCTAGCAATCAAGTACAACGACAACACAAATAGGTGTCTGTGAATAAATGCATCTTTCTTTCTTTGTAGTTGTGTGTGTGTGTGTGTGTGTGTGTGATCTCTTTCGCGAACATTACCGAACCGCGCAAATTCAACTCGTGCATTCGCACTTTCACATTCTTCCCCTCGGGGAAATGCGGGGAATTTTTGCTTACAACGGCAACAAATTTTCCCGCCTACGAGAGGCTAGCAGCTTCCCTGTAAAATTGGGGCTAACGCTAGCAGTCGTCGGGTTAGCGGTACTTCCACTGCATTTCCCCCGGGCCAGCGCCCACAAACCCGGTGGCTTGCTTATGCAAATCTACATTTGTTGGTGACATACTTCGCAATGTGCAATCACTCTCCAAACCATACCGCGTGGTCAAGTTATAGTTTTAACCAGTAAAATGAGCAAACCGAAGCAACAGCCTGAAGAAATTGAATGCTTGATAAGTAAATAAAAAAAAACGCGGCAACAATAGAATTTCTCACCGATATCGCCTTATCTGACAAGAATACAACAAGTGTAGTTATAAAATGTGCCATGTAAAAAGAGCAACACTTTGCCGCCTCGTGCGGGCTGAGAAAAACACCACATGTTAAAGAACGCACAATCTTTTAACGTGCTTCGGGTGTGATTGGAAGTGCTGCGTAGAAAGCCGTTGTAGTGGCTAGTTGTGTAATTTAGTTATCTTATTTACTGAGAATCAGAAACATTTTTCGAAGAGCAACGGCATGTGACAGCAGCATATCATGGGGCATATAATCTTCCCAGAATTGCCTAAGAGCGCGTTATATTGAGCCCTTCATGAGCCGAACTCTTGAAAGTTTTCACGCAGCTTCCGAGCAAGCATGGCTTCTGATGACCCACGCCTGCCTCACGAAGTTTGGTGCAAGGTTCTCGAGTACCTGGACGCCGAGTCTCTGCTCGCCGTTGAAACGGGCGATTTACTGTCTTTTAGTGTTTTCGCTGAACGGAAGATACGTCGCCGTGTCACCCTGAGCCCACACTCGGACGTTGCCATGCTGGAAGCCATCACAGCTCATGTTCGTTTGGACGATGTCGAAGTCTTGCGGCTTACGAATTGCCTCTTTTCGTGTCCAGTGAGACTCCTTCAGTGCATTTCTGTCTTCAAAGGTCTACAAGAACTGTGTTGCCTCAACTGTCGTCTGAGCCCTCGTGCGCTTTTCAACGCTATCTCCGAATCACTACCTGCTTTGACACGACTTGAATGGTCGTTGTTCGACCGCGACGCCTATAAGAAAATTACAGACACCATGATTTGTGTCTGGGTTACAGCGATTAACTTGCGCTACATGTACGTGGAAATCGCAACGAACCGAGCAGCCTTCGCGCTGCTCATCAGAACCCTGTACTGCTGCCCACATCTGGATGAAATGCACGTCCACAACATAGGAACAAACCAGCTGGCGGCAATCGATATTTTTTGCAGTTCACTGCGCGACAGAGGTCAGATTCGTGTCTTCACGTATACGAGTCGAGAGACGGATCGCCGAAGGATGTCCTTCGCGTGCAATAAGCGGGACAAACAAACGTCCTCTAATCGCAGGTTCAGTGCTTTACTCTGTGGCAACGCCACTTATCGGATGCAGCCGACTAGTTATTCTAACTCTCTTTACCTGCCAGAACTCATCGCGACGCCAGAGCAAATGGATCAGAACCTGCGACAAGCGATACTTTGTGTCACGATCGACGACAACACTCCTGCAGAACTGGAACAAGTTTCCCATCGGTTCCTGTGGGGTCGCCTCAAAGCTCTGACGATTGCTCTGGTGCCAACTAATGGGTACGTAGGTTCGCCATATATCCCGCCAGCGTACATTTCCCCACTTATCGCTTTGCTTGGTGCTTGCAGCACGCTGAGTGAGCTCAATGTTAACTCAGTCCACTTCACTGCAGACGCAGACTGCTGCAAGATTCTTTCTGCTCTGGGCAACAGACAGCTACGCGCTATTTCGATTGCCGCTTGCGGCACGCAGTCCCAGGCGTCAATTTGCCAGCTGGCTGTGTCGTTCCCGAACCTGGAACAGCTGGACGTGCGTAGTTGCCATGATGTGGTTGGTCCACCTTGCGGAATTTGTCGCTCACCTTTCAACGCAATGAACGAAGAGACCATGGCAGTTCTACACCGAGAGACGAGACTGTCGAATTTGGTACTCAGCGTATGTGAACTGCAGTCGCTAAATTTTCTCGAGAATTGCAGAGTGCAACGGCTTGGTGTTTTGTGGAGCGGAGACGTGGTGCATTGTGCTGGTCACGGATCGATCGGACAGTTGTTGCGGGAAAACCTACACTTGCGTTCACTCTCGTTTGGTTGTTGCACCGTCGCCGTGGGAAAATTGTGCTCAGAGCTCGGCTTGGGACTGGTACCAACATTGCAAAGTTTGTGCATTATTTCTAATGTTCAGGAGAAACGTGAATGCACCGAACGGGCAGTCCTGGTCTTTGCCAGAAGCCACCCTTCCTTGGCAGTACTGCACGTGCATTACGTATCCGAAAAAAGTTTTAACGACCGAATCACATGGATTCGAAAGTGGCGTGACAATGTTCTGTATGCCCAACCTCAAGTACCGGACGACGACGTGTTTCTTCCCGACGGACCGTGCATTCTCGACTGTTACATGTCCACTTACATCGGTCTCTTAAAGCCTCACAACCAAACGTGTGAAATTTGATACTGACACCATTCGGACCTTTGGGGATTGGGTTAACGTTTTAGGAGCAGAGTTTGCGTTGTTTGTTTTTTACACTTGTGTCGAGCTGTTTATTCACGCACGACGGACTCGCGAAACTCTTTCGCTGTGTGCTTGACACCTCACTGCACGTATCGTTATCACGTATGGTTTCAAATAAAAGGAACTGTTGCTAGCTATTTCCTCCTGCATGCCTTTCTCACCGTTGGCAAATGTGCGCTAGATCATCGTTTCTTATTCAGTTCTCTGCCCCTAAATACGAAAAGCGAAAACGCTCGTGGGTTCGAGATTTCTGCACGAGTTAAAGATACTCATTTATTCGACATTGATCCACAGCCGTTCACTACGGGGCGCCTCATCCCCCCTGTAGCGTTCGCGCGTTAAACCGCATAGTCAATCAATCAAAGGGCCCCTAAATAGGTCGCGATCTCCAGCGCGCTATCACAGGATAAGGGTTCTTTTGTTTGTTTGATTAATTGTGCATTCTCGTAACCATCCAACGGAGCATTGACGTAGCTTTTTGTCTGACATATCCTCAATAATGCAGCGGGAACGGAAGACTACAGCGGCGCTATTGGCGGGTTCCATCAAACGCTGCAGCTAATTCTGCGCTTCGGGCTGTGGGGGAAGCCTCCAGTGGTTTCGGTGGTTCGGGCTGCGTTTACGATATCGACACTACGGCACGGCGTGTCTTTGTTGGGACGAATGCCGATTGTCGCCATCTATCACACACAGCTTGGCTAAGCTTGTTGCCATAGCGCGTCGTTTACAAGAAATGAATAACCTTGGAAAGCAAGGAGCGTCTTCTGCAGGCCCGAACGCGCACGACCGTGGCAAGCATTTGTCTGCACGGTGCACAAGGACCGCGCATGAAGGGGAACACACCGCAGCAGCTAAAACTTGCCACCGCCCTTTGTATCCGAAGCGTTGCTGAAAATCAGATTAAAAATGCGTGAAGGAGGATCATAGCACGTTGAAAGATTGTGCTGGGGATCGTCGCCGGCGCGGCTTTATAAAGCGTTGACGGAATAACTGCGGCGATGCTAAGCCTTTTCTGCGCCATCCGATCTCGGAGGCTCCTGTTCGCAGCGACAGAGTCGCATGCTAGGAATACAAGCGGGGAGCTAGTGAGGTGGAAATCTTCAATTATGGTCGTGAGCGAGCATGTTGTTTTCGCGGCCCTCCTTTCTGGCCTTCAAACGCTCTGGCTAGAACTGACGTGCGGTCGCTATGGCAGGGCCGACGCAAGAAGCAGTGCCAAGCAGCCAACGCAGCCAGTATTTAGGGTCAGCATGCGCGTCGGCTGCTAAAAATGAAAAACCGGATGAACCACCGAACCGAGCCAATGGCTGCACGCATCTCGGAGCGCCAGCGCCCTGTCAAGTGCCTGTCAAGTGCCTCTGCACCAAGCTTATCAACACGTAGCATTTACAGCGCCTTGAAGCGCGAGTAAAGGGTGAACGCTCCAGGCTTTATAGCCTTCGCAACCCTCTTTTACTAAAAAAGGTCCAGGTATAGCACTCCTAAACCCACTTACCACGAGCGAAAGCAAAGGCTGTGCACACAGTGTTTCGTGAAAGTTTGCCTTTTAGATTTCACAGCCTGACGTACAGCTATCTCTACTGGATACCCGCCGCGGTGGCTCAGTGGCTAAGGCGTTCTGCTGCTGTGCACGAGGTCGCGGGTTCGTTTCCCGGCTGCGGCGGCCGCTTTTCTGATGGAGGCGAAAAGCAAAAAGGCCCGTGTGTTCGAGATTTCGGCACACGTTAAAGATCCCCAGGTGGTCAAAATTAATCCGGAGCCCTCCACTACGGCGCGCCTCATCGCCTGCGTTGCGTCGGCGCGTTAAACCCTACAATCACTATCTCTACTGGATGATTGGATTGTTCGTTTCGCTTGCGCTACAGGGCACCCACAGGCATCCTACCCGGCGCGCCATCGTGCGCGATATAGACAAGCCATGTGCTGGCAAAGAAGCGTCTTCGTGTGTGTGCATCGTGTTTATCTTTAGTGTTACTTCCTGGAAAGTAAGTCAGCCCAGTAGTTTCATATATCAGTGGTTGAACCTTCGCCTCGTCACGTATTTCGCTTGCGCTGAACCGCACTCGTAGAAGACCCAGCCGCCGCTGGGTGATAAGGCACACCCGAAGCAGCCGTTTCACCGTCGCCTACGGGACACCGCAACGGCGAAGCTCCGATAAAGGCGCAGCGTGCGCAGGAAGGAAGGGGACGCTTGCGCGCAGGCGGTTGAAGGTCATGGCAACGCGATGAATGACCTTGAAAGTAGAGATTTCGCTCTGAAAATCATCCCTGGTATGCAATTGCTTCCCTGTGCTCATTCACAAAGATCCGAAGGTCTTTCAGTGGTGTGCTAAAACGCGGGGCCTGGGTTATCGCAAAATCTGCTGCGCCTATCGGGTCGAGTGCGCTATCAGTGCAACTAGCGATTACAGGAAGTGTTTCACGCATGCCGAGCAGGCTACCTTTTTGTATGGTGCACAGAGTACATTATGCCACATATCGTCTTTATTGTGTAACTTGTGCATTTGCTGAACTGATGGACGACGTAGTGTGCTCTGCAGCGAAACAGATCACGGTGTCATCACTTAGTTGTCACACGGAAGGTATTTAGACATGTCTCGTGCGTGTCGCGATAAGTAGAACGTAATGTCTTTCTTCATGATGGTTCGTTTGCCTCGCCTATACTGCAATATGATTTCAAAGACTGCTTCCTCTCGCGAATCATGTCTATCCTTAAACGTGCGGGTAATTTCACAAAACGATCGATTTTTATACTTAAAACGGCGGCAATATATATTTAAAACACTGGCGGGAGAAAACGTAAAACCCTGTCCTTGTATTCTGCTGAAATTATGTGCGATGTGTTATTTCGGAGTTGCAGGTATAATCGGCAAACATTCAAAGGCCAACAATGGAGGAATCCGTGGGTTTCTGTGTCACGCCTACCTATTCTGGGCCGGTCTGCATATGTATTTATTTGCAAAATTAAGGGATCAAGCAGAAGGAACATAATTATGAACCTTGCAATATGGGCAGCAGAACATCGAGAACATGATAAGCGCAAAAAGTAAGGGGATAACTCAAACAACCAACAACAACCACAACAAAAAAAAAAATTAATACATTCACAATGCAGGTAAGAATACAACATGGTAAATGGAATCGACGCTAGTTAAGAATGAGGCTGGTAATTAATTCCATTCGATGACAGTCCGCGAGAAAAGAAGAATTTGAAAATGTTAGTTCTAGCATTGAAGGGCATTAGGGAGTCGGCGTGCTCGTGCCGTGTTCTGACAGCGGTGAGTGCGTGGTTGGATCTATTGCTCTGGACTCATTGACAATTTACTTTTCTTGAGAACACAAAGAAATTTTATTCTTTGTATTTTGCGTCTGAATTCGAAGGTTGGGATGTTATTATGGTCTCAGAAGTTGGATTGGTGAATCGCTCGAACCATATTTATAATAATTTGGCAACCATGGAGGCAGGTTGCGGAAGCTCGTGTCCAACCCCCATATGTCAACGGCCTTCACCTGGCATGCGAGCATTTTGACATGGCCAGGAGCCGCGTTTGACGCCTGCTCACGCTGCCATTATATATATTCGTGGCCCGAAGGAAAGCGACGGGGTCCGTAATTTTTAAGGCGAAAACCTGAACTACCTCATTCTTCGGAAAGCAGTAGTCGTTTTTGTACGGTCAAAGAAAGGCTACCACTGTAAAGAGAAAATGAATAAAACAATTACACCATCTTCCCACGTGGGAACCCTGCGGGGATGCAAAGCCGTGTAGTAGCGTGTTAATTGGTTGTTAGAATAAAGACGCGTGTAGTAGCGTATTAAATTATTTCTTTATTTATCGTGTAGTGGGGAACATTTTGCGGCTTCTCGTTCTCGAAGCGAGGAATCCGCTGTTCGACGCTGGCGTTCCGAAGCGTTGTCACGTTGCCGAACGCCATCTGGATCAGCTACTCGCCGCTGGCGTTTCAAAGCGGCTTCTCGTTCTCGAAGCGAGGAATCCGCTGCTCGACGCTGCCGTTTACGTACGGAATCGCGAACTCTCCTCTGTGCAGCCTTGTCTTCGGAGGTGCTCGCGGTTCTTACAGTGTGCTGGCTGGCGCTAGTTGAAGGTGTGCCAGCCAGTTCGCTGACAGAATCGTTGGCGTCCATTTGCAGTCATCGGACCGCGCAGTACCGAAGAAGCAACTGAGCGGACCGCGGACGGGTTTATTTGCAGAGCAGTGGAAGTGGAGAGGAGGAACAGCGCGCATGCGCGTGATTGGACAGCTGGTGTGCAGAGGGGAGAAGAGGAGCAGCGCGCGCTAGCACACAGGTGGTGTGAAGAGGAGGAGGGGAGAGAGAGCGGCGCTATCACAGCTGTTGTGGAGAGGAGGACAGGTGCGGACGCCGGACTACGGAGGGTCGACTAAGAGATGCTTTGCATGTAAAAATCACATGGGTGATCTGATGGAATCGGCACGCGGGTTTCCACAATAGCAGCCCGGTGCAATGCCACTGCGCTGTCTCCAGCCGTTGCCAGCGGAACAAAAGTGGTTCCTGTTTCTTTCTTCGTGGCAAATACCCACGGGGGTATTGGCCAGAAATCAGGTGATTTGAGGGGTTGATGTGCCCGCATCCTAAAATTCTCAAAAGTATGAGTTGACAATGTGAAAAAGGGCCCATCTCCCCGCGAGGGGGACTCGAGTAAATGCGTCGCATAGGGGGTGGGTGTATTGCGTTAGCGTTAAGTGTTTGGGGAGTTGGTGGGTGGTAGTGAATGCGTTGTATCAGGAGCTTCTTGACGTAGTTTGAATGAGTCAAGGATATAAGGCGCGTTCGTAGCCTTTCATTCGGTTTTGTGGCGCAGTGGGAAGAGCACCATGTACCTCGCGTTCCGCCCACAGGTAGTGAATGCGTTGTATCAGCAGCTTCTTGACCTAGTTAGAATGAGTCAAGGATATAAGGCGCGTTCCTAGCCTCCCATTCTGTGTCGGCTTTGTGGCGCAGTGGGTAGAGCACCTTGCGTTCCGCCCGCAGGGTCGTGGGATCGAAACCAGGCGCCGGTGAGTATTATTTTTTTATATAGTGTAGGGGGAGGGGTGCGGACCTGTTGTTGAGAGCGAGGAGGGTAGCGTGATGCGGCAGAGGAGGAGTGGGGAAGAGGGCGCACCTCGAACGGCTGTTGCGGACGCCGAGGCACGCCGACAACGCCGGGTGACATCGTGAGTTAAAGAAATGCTCTGCATTTAAAAGTACGCTCACCGGCTGCGGGATGTCAACCGACGCCTCCGGACACCCTTCTCGATGAGGTGGGCGCAATTTAAGCCACTCTACGGGCTTTTTACTTTTCGAGCACGCCGGCCGCCGCGCTAGGCCTCACGGCCGAAGCCGCCTCTGGAGACGCGGGGACCCGGCACCCCACCGAGGGCCTCGCATGGCGCCTGTTACAAGTCGAGTGCAGGGTTACGACCCTGAAGCCATGGCCTGGACGTCCGTCTCGGTCGCCGACGCCCAGCCGGCAACATCGGAGGCCTTCAAGAGCCCTGCGCTCGCAAGCGCGGTGGCTCGCCGAACGCGGAGTGAACTCGCCCAAATGACAGTGCGTGCAGATGCGGCCTCCTCGGCCGTGGCCGCCATCGACGCTCAACAACAACAAAAAAATTCCCCCGCACCTCCCCGAAGGGAATCGTGCAGAAATGCGAATGCATTGGGTGCACCGATGAGTGTGTTGCGAGTAATGGCGTAATTAATGACGAGAGTGTGAACGTAATCATTTATTCATCAGCACCTGTTTGTGTTATCGTTGTACCTGACGGCCACAATCACTGCCTTGTGATCGCTAAAGTGCACGATCAAAGGGTCTTTGAGAAGCATACGCGCGTCACAGTTTCGCGTAAAGACCAGATCAATGATGCAACTCCCGTGAATGGTAGTGGGGCACGTGTCGAAGCCGGCAGAGAGACAATGCATAGAGTACCTGGTCTGCATGTACTCGACTAGCCACTCGCCACTCTTCTTCCCCACGTCAACGTTGAAGTCGCCAACCAAGACTATGGGGTCAGAGGGTTTGGAGCGCACGCGCACACTTTCCATAGCCGCGTCCAGCTGCGCGGCAACGGCGTCTCGAGCGAGGTTGGGCGCGAGGTACACGGTCACCACAAAGACTCCGTCTCCGGTGTAGGCAAGGGTGTACAAGTCCTTGTACGGAGACGTGTCTCGAACGCGAGACGTGGCAACGGCGTGCGATATCAAGTTCCCTCGGGCGTGTCCTCTTCCCTTGCCCTCCGCTACTCCCACCCGAGCTACCACCTGCTCCGGTTGCTAGGCGCGCCACAGCTGTTGCTAGGGGCGCGGAGGAGGGCGGAGAGATAACACCTGCGGGCGCACGCCGACGGAGCACGACAACACCCGACTAAGAAATGCATTCGCATTTACGACGACGACGACGACGAAGGCAGAACTACGAGGCGCGCGCTCACGTGCGCTCGCGCTGGAGGAATGCAGGCGCACGCCGGCCAACGGAGCAAGACAACCCCCGGCTAATAAATGCATTCGCATTTAAAACCCAGCTGCTCCCGCCTCGCGCTTGGCGGGCGAGCCGGAGAAGCGGCCGGTGGCTTGGAGGCCGCTCTCCCTCCCTAAACCGGTGCCCAAGGACTTCGTTGTTGTCATCAAGCCGAAGACTGCGTTTTCGCTCACGGAAGCCTTCCCGGACCAGAGCCATCCTCGGATACCTGGAACCGACAGCAGCCCGCATCGTCACCCTGGTACCAGTGAGCGAGCAGAATATTATCCTGGCTTACATCGCAGACCCGCGGGTGGCGGACAAGCTTATCGGGGATTTTACAGTGATTTCCCCTGTTGGTGAGGTGTCACTAGTTGGCCACCTTAGGATGGACGGCAACGATGTTTGCCATGGCGTCATCACGGTTCGTCCTACCGACACCGAAGAAATTCTCCGGGACAGCCTGTACTGGCGTGACGGAGAAATCGTACAAATTCGGAAACTGGGCGCCTCCAACAAGGCGCGGCTAACCTTTGCCGGCAAGGTGAAGCCCCGATATGCGCACTATGATGCCATGCTGGTCCCCGTCATGGCGTAAAAAAAAAAACGATCCCAGCCTGTGGCCGCTGCGGCACCGTCGGACACCGCCCAGACGCGTGCCCAGGCCCCAAACCGGAGAAATGCGGCATATGTGGCTCAGCCGCTAAACTTGTCGCGGGTGTGCGGGAACCACATGAGTGCGCGCCGAGGTGTTCTCTGTGCGCCGGAACCCATGTCACCGGGGATCGTATGTGCAAGGCACGTTATCGCGCGCCCCCACCCCCTCGGCCCAAGCCACCGGAGTCCGAGTCACGGGAAAAAAAAACGAAAACGCAGGCGCAAGCCCAACAAGGAGCGCCAGGGCCACAACAACGGCGACCACAACCCATCTGCCGGGAAATCCATCCAGGACAACCCAGCAGCCCCCCCTCCCCCCTTCCCCGGACGGGGCAAACATGGACAACCCCCCTCCACGGTGAACCAAGGGAAGGGCGGCAACAAACTACATCAACACCCAGCGGGCCAGGTCCCGGACGCCGAGACCACAGCCTCCGGGAAGCACCTATCGTGGGCAAACCGCGTGCGACATGGGCCGCAGGTGAGTAAGCAGGGCAGGGCAGCCTCCCCTCTCTCAGCATCCCGATCTTCCCCAACTCCTTCCACTAACCCTCCCACTAGGGAGCAAACCGAAATCGCGCAACTCCGTGAGCAGGTTGCGCAACTAAAGAGCCAAATAGCGGCCCTCACCGCCTTCACTGCTCCAAGGCAGGGAGACCCTACGACGCCTCCGGCGGTAGAGGCGATGGGCAGCTCCACAGTTGAGCAGGAAGTTATTGTCCGCCTCTCCCCCACGCAATCGAGAGGAGGTCAGGATACGATGTCGATTTGGCAAACCAACATCGAAAAGACTATTCAAAGCACTCTGGCACGCATTCCCGAACTGATTGCTATCCATATCTCTAAAGCGAACACACAAGTGCGTCAGGCCCGTGCGGTCAAACGCGTCTCTCGAACCAACCTTGGCCTCAAGGGTCCCAAGCTTACTCCTCCGTCAAAGGACGCCTCACTTGAGAATGTGCTCCCCTCCGCTCTACACCAGCAGGAACGCCCTACGCTTATTGGCTCACTCTTCACCTCAAGTGATTCATCGAAATCAGACAGTCAAGCTGGCGAGCACCGGGCGTAGGCGGCGCGGCCATCAAAATTCGGCTTCGGTAACAATTCTACAGTGGAATTGCAGAGGATTTCGAGCACGTGCTAAGCGAGCCGCCCTGCGTCTCCACCTTTCCACTCTGGACTCGCTCCCCGCAGTTGTCGCTCTCCAAGAGCGAGGAGATGCGGTAACTTTGACTAATTACATAATTTATCAGCGGGACGCGCAAACGGCACTCTGTGTGCACAAAGACTATACGGCTTCCCTGGTCGACCTCGAATGTAATGCGGCATTCTCACATGTTATGGCGACCTTGCTTCCCGTGCGTAAAGAAGACCCCGTGGTGCATGTACTCAACATATACAGCTCACCCAAACTCGCAAATGTCTCACACGCTGAACTATTCAACAAAGCTCTCAAAGTCGCAGGTAGGGAGCCCCTACTCATCGTGGGAGATTTTAATGCTCCTAGCCCATTATGGGGCTACCGTAAAGAAGAGAAGCGTGGAAGAAAGCTGGCGGTGCTTATCTCCACGTTGGGCCTCACCCTTCACACGGATCCCGCGCATCCTACACGGATTGGTAACTCTGTGACACGGGACACATGCCCCGATCTCACGGTTACCAAAAACATCCGGCATGCAGACTGGCTCAATACCGAGGAAACCCTCGGTAGTGACCACTGCATCTTCCTTACCACAATACGCACCAAGCCCCCCACACGGAAAAGCGACACTCCCGGACTGGACTAACTTTCGTCAGCAATAGAATAACACCCAACCCATAGCACAACAAGGGCACAGAAATTGGACTACACATCTGATAGGGCAACTTCGTAAGTTTGAACAATATGTTCAGCTCTCAGAGGCAACGCCGGCGGTGGATAACCACCTCATGCGTATATGGGAGGCCCGGCACAGCTTGACCCGCCGGTGGCGCCAGCAGAAGCACAATCGTCGGCTGAAACTCCGAATTGCAGCGCTCACCCAAGAGGCAGCCGACTACGCGGCCCAGCTGGCCGACTCAAACTGGGTGAATCGCTGCAATTCTGCCGCGAGGCAAATGTCAACACGGAACACATGGCGCCTTTTCCGAGCGCTGATTGATCCGCAACAAACACGGACAGAAACCCGAAAATGTCTACAAAGGGCGATTCACGCTTTCCAAGGAGACAAACAACAACTCGCCTCTTCCCTGCGAGATAAATACATCAACAGGACACAGGACCCCCGCGGCCCAGCGTACTCTTATGCAGGTTTAGAGAACGCGGAGCTGGACAAACCTTTTCAGCTTCACGACCTTCGGGCAGCCCTGGTAAAAATGAAACGTAATACTGCCGCGGGCGGGATAGAGTGACGGTTAAGCTCTTGGCTAACCTCTCAGACCCGGCATACCAACAACTCTTAGACTACTTTAACGCGATTTGGCAAGGGGTCACACCCCTCCCAATCGACTGGAAAACGGCATTGATTACATTTATACCAAAACCCGGTAAAAACACCGCCATCGAAAACCTCCGACCCATTTACTTGACTTCATGTGTGGGGAAGCTCATGGAGACAATGGTACGAGATCGCCTCTCCCAACACCTAGAAGCCCAGCACGCATTTGCGGACACCATGCACGGATTCCGCCCACACCGGTCCGCGCAGGATGTCCTCCTACAACTACACCGCGAGGTCATCGACCCCGCCGAACATCCTGGGAATGACAAGGTAGTACTCGCCTTGGATCTCCGGGGAGCTTTCGACAATGTCAAGCATGACGTCATACTCACACAGTTTTCGGAAACGAACTGTGGAGTAAATGCCTTTCAGTACATCCGACAATTCTTATCTGATCGGCAAACTTATCTCCGCATTCAAGGCGCAGAGCATGGGCCGTACCAACTCGGCACAAGAGGTACCCCGCAGGGGGCCGTTCTCTCTCCCCTGCTATTTAACCTCGCCATGGCTCGTCTACCCACTACTTGATGTCGTCCCGGGCGTTAAATACGCTCTATACGCCGACAACATCACGCTGGCCCGCACCATGGGGGATGGTATACGGCCGCAGTCATTCACAAACACAAACAGGTACAGGGACTCACATTCCGTGCCCCTGACATCACGCACGCGGAGAAGGTCGCCATAGCTCTCCCCGCAGCAGATCCCCGCTCCCGAGTCATTATCACCGACTCGCGGGGTGCGTGTCAAAATTTGGAAAAGGGTCGCATCGCCTGCCGGGCTGCTTGCATCCTTAAAAGCTACGAATACCGAAACTACCCCGAGACCCGTATGGTCATATGGACCCCCGCACACGCAGGTGTCCGCGGAAACGAAGAGGCTGATGCCTCCGCCCGCACCTCTACTACCGGGCACCGCGATACCACCCTGCTCACGGAGGACCTTTCCTTTAATCCGGCTATTACGTTTAGGGAAATAACATCCCACTACCTAACGCTGCATAGACGCTTTCCACCCCCCGCCAAAGGTCTTTCCAAGGCGGAGGAGCGCTGGCTTCTCCGCCTCTATACTAACACAGTATTGTGCCCGGCAATACTGCAATTCTTCAATCCGGCTTTCTCTGGCGAGTGCCCCCACTGCGTGCACATTTTCGGACGTGTTTCACATGGTGTGGGCATGCCCCCCCTCTAACCCGGCTTACCCTCCTTTTCCTTCCCCCCTTCCTCTCGAGAGAGCTTGGAGGCTGCCCTGCTCGGCTGCTCAACCCTAGAGAGCCAACGTGATCTCGTGGCTAGGGCCCGTGCCGCCGCGGAAGCCACAGGGGTCCAGGACTAGGGACTCCTCCCAGACATTGTAAAGGGTAGGTCCTTTAGGCCGTCCCTATCTCACTTGTAAATAGCTAAATAAATGTTTTTCACCACCACCACCACCCCAGTAATGCCGTCCGGGGGGGGGGCACGAGCCCCACTGCCCCCCCCCCCGTAGTTGGCGCTTCTGGTTTCAGGCACTCTATTTTTATCGCTTCTTATCACATTGTCACATTGGACGCGAAAATGCGTGGCGCCCACGACAGGCGCCCTGAGCACGGTCGCTGGGCGAGCGGCGGCCGCGGACGCGGCCGCGAAGTGGCGCAGGCCGGCGCAGGTATAGCTCGAGCGACGGCTTGTTATTGCTCCCCACGGCGCGAACAAAGCTGCGTATACGAGAAAGGGGGTAATGATGTGATGGAAAGTTGCTTTAAAAATCGCCATCTGCGCCGCTTGCGAGAGCGGCAATCGAATATTCGGCACAGTGTTAAGCCTAACATCTGTCTGCGGGCTTGTAGGCGGATCGGGCGGCTGCTACCAGCGCGCGTATCCCCGCCCACTGCCTCGCGCGTCGCGCGCCGTTCTCGACCCGCGGCAGCACCTGCATTGCGTCCACGGCCAATTTTTGGCGGTTGACAAGGTCAATACGTAAGAGCTTTAGCAGAAATTGCCGCCGTCGCGGAATCGGCGGTGCTACGCAGCTCTGCTTTAGAGATAGGCGACTGCCAACAGTGATATCCATCCGACAGTCGCGTCCTCCATGTGAGCGAAGGAGATGGCCGAGCGGAAGTCCGCCTGCGGTGACGTCACGACCTCCCTCGGATTTCTCCGCTGAAACGCTCCGTGGTGTGAATACCGCTTTAGTCTGCCTAACATGTGCCTGGGGGAAAAAATGGCGATGGGTTGGCGTAGCCGCGGAAGTGTCGTTACTGCAGACTGTTCTACAAGGTAGTTGTTAAAACTTTGAAGTGTAAGGACAAGGAGTCCAGGATGCAGCACTCGATGCAGCCATGTGCGTGCGGCATGGATGCGTGTGTTTTCGACTGTTGTCGTCATGTATGCGAGACTGGGATGGGGGTGCTTCTCGTTCGCTACCGGCGCACCAACGTGGTTGCAGCGTCTAGAGCAAGCCCAACAACACCAGGTACAGGCTCTGCAACAACAGATGCAAGAAGCAGTCCAGCAGCAGATGCAGGCCCAGCAGCTGCAGACGCAACAGCTGATACTGCAGATGCAACAGCAGACGACAGCCGTCCTACAGCAGATGATGCAAGCCATCGCACAGATACCGCTGCAAACAGCAGCGGTGACGGCGGCAAGACCACAGGACGCGCAGACGCAGAACCCCCCGAACCAACATGGACAGGAGCAGCCCACCTATGCCTAATGCCCCAGACGTCCTGGAGTGGAATTGCCGCTCTCTTCGGGGATGTGTGACGGAGCTCAACGAGCTCTTCCGCGTCGCCAGCGGAACGGAAGTGCTACTGCTGCACGATACTAGAGGCGAAACACCCGGAATATCTGGATACTTGGGATACTTCCAACCCACAATCGAACATAGAATGCCACGGGGGTGAAGCGAAACAAGGACGGAGGCCCAAGCCGCGGTTTTCGTGCGGCGGGACGTCCCACATGCCTACATAGACACTTCCGAACACTGCACCAAACACCAAGAAATAGTGGCAGGTCGTGCAACGCTAGGACGTCGGAATGTGATTTTGGCGTCGAACTACGCTCGCCCTGACTCCAGCTGCGGAGGTCGCAGAGATGTTCCGGGTGGCGGGGTGACGTACAAGTGGATCCTAGACCTTCGAAGACGCTACCCGTCAGATAAGATGTTGATCGCTGGGGACTTTAACGCGCACCACCCCGCTTGAGGACACCGCTAGGCAGATGCATGGGGTTCGAAGCTCGTGGAGGCGACGGAGGCAGCACGCCTGATGCTCACCAATGACCTCGAGTACCCAACAAGACACGGGTTACACGACGGACAGCAAGACAGTGCTCGACCTAACCTGGGCAGACCAGGGAACTGTGCGGGAGTGGCGGTGTGGCGTGGATCCCATGGGCTCCGACCATTACCCAATCTGGATCTGCGTGGACACTGGAGCTAAAAACAACCGGAGACGCCGTCGACTGGGATGCCTTTCGAGAGGCCGTAGGCAAGTGCGAGCGAAACCTACCCATCACGGAGAAGCTGCGCCGAGCGGTGGAGACCGCCATTCGAAAGACCGAAGTGAACGAAGACTGGCGCACGCCGGACAAGCATCTTGCAACCTCTGGGATACCCACGAGCAGCTGCACTTGCGCTACATCACAAACGAGAAGAGATATGACGATCTTGTTCGTGGGCGCAACAAGACGGCCCAGGCGAGACGCTACGCTAAGCATTTAGCGAGGTCTCGCTAGATGGAACACTGCGCCTCTTTCGACGAGAAAACCGGCAGCCATCGAATGTGGCGCACGTACCGTGCCATGGTCGGCAAAACAAAGGTGCCAAACACCGCCAAGAACATAAGGCTGGCCACGTGCTTGATGGTCGAGGAGTTTGAGAAAGAGGCAGCCGAAACCTTCCTCCCACAACCACAGACACCGCCGAATGCCAGCGTATACGAACCAGAGCCAGTGACGAACGAACTAGACCAGAACGCTCTTTTCACGCTACAGGAGCTGTCTGTGGCGTTGGAGGCGGTAAACGTCCGCAGCGCCCCAGGCAAGGACGGTATAACGTGGCAAATGCTGGGGAACCTAAACGAAGAGGGCCGTACACAGCTCCTGGACGAGTTGAACACTGTGCGGCAGTCCGGGAAGAGACCTGACAGAGTGCAGAACCTCCGACCCATTTCGCTTACGTCCACACTATGTAAGCTATTAGAGCGCATGGTGCTGGCGCGGTTGACCTATATAGTAGAGCACCACACAGGATACTTGCGGCCCACGCAAACCGGGTTTCGACCAGGGCTCTGTACGCACGATAGCCTCCAAATGCTCCGCCGCCGGTGGGGCGCCGTCGTGGACCCACCAAGACTCCAGCCATCGTTGTAGCCGTAGACCTGAATAAGCTTGCCTTTGACACTGTCAACCATACGCGGATCGTGGAAGTACTTCGCGAGTGTGGAGCTGGCCCACGCATCACCAATTTCGTGAAAGGATTCCTAAAAGACCGGACATTGGAGATTACACCGACAGCCACCAACCACAGACCTTCAACAATGTAGTTGGGGTGCCACAGGGGGCGATCCTGTCTCCTATTCTATTTATTCTTGTGATGCGCGACATCGCTGGTGAGCTCGAGACAATCGACCACTTGAAGCACACAGTATACGCGGACGATATTGCGATATGGACTGATGGCTCGACCGACGTCAAGACGGCCGCTGCGGCGGTGCAGCGTGGGCTGGACGCCATTGAACGGGGGCTCACGGCTACAGGCATGCGCGCCTCTTCAGAGAAGACCCAGTACATTGTTCTAGGTGGTACAGAGCAGACTAGGGAGGCCATTGACATCAGGCTAGGCGGTCGCCGCATCGAGCGGGCTGCTTCCCGTTGGATCCGGATCCTAGGGGTCCCACTGCACGAACAGGGTGGAGCCGACGAGTGGGTCCGACAGCTGAAGGTTACGTGGCGGCAACAGCTCCATATCATCCGACGGATGGGCAACCGCTTCGGCGGTGCGGCGACTCAGGCTATACGTACGCTGACCCAGGCGGTGCTTACATCGAAGGCATGCTACGGGGCGGTTTGCTTCGAGCTCACCCAAGCGCAACACGCGCAACTAGAAACGCTGCACCGCGAGTGCCTGCGAGCTATCACGGGTCTGCCCAGGCACACTAGAACCGAGGAGCTCTATCGGTTTGCGAGACTTCCTCCGCTACGACACATCATAGAGGAGCGGTACAAAGGGCACACAACGAGACGAGCTACCACCAATGCCGGGGCACACATCCAGCGTCTCATCAACGACACGGCGAGCGACGAGTCGCCGATTTTGCCACCGCAGAATCCAATCCCCCCTTGGGAGGACGAGCTTATCCGCACCCCCAAACCCATGTCGAGGGTATGCAGGAAGGACCACCACAGAGAGGAGCGCAGCGCCGCCGCGGCGCGAGCCGACCTGCAAGAAGGCGTCATATTCGTGGACGCCGCCGTCGATGCGACCACCAACCGCGTTACCGTTGCTTGTGCAGATGGGTCAGCGCGGGCGAGGCGGACGTTTCAGTTTGACACCACGCCCAGCACAGTGCGGTGCGAGCTGGAGGCGGTACTACTGGCGGCGAACCACATCGAAGAGCGCTACCAGGAGGATGAGCACCGGGGCCGGCAATTTATCGTATATACTGACAGCAGAGAGGCGGTGGCAAGACTCGGTGGCACCCCAGTCATCGGATCCACAAGCCACCTCATCAAGACGATTGCGAAGAGACTTCGCACAATTAAATCCATTACCGGGCGGGTGGTGTGGGTGCCGGGACACGTGGGTGGCGTCGGGAACGGGGCCGCCGACGCGTGGACGAGCGACGAAGCAAGTATCCGCTCCGACCCATTACACCCTGTTCCCCCAGCACGGCACGACACAGACCATGCGGACGACAGAGCCGCTGCCAAGCAAGAGAGCAGGGCGAAGCTCCGGGCTGCTACACCCCATGACCCACGACCACTGCCAGGAGGACTTCCCAGAGGGGCCCAAATCCTGCTACACAAAATAAGAGCAGGGGCTGCCCTTACGGAGGATGTGCTCGCAAAGTGGCGGACATATGTTCCCCGACGCTCACGACACCTGAGAGAACCCCTCCAGAACTCCAGGGAGACTACCATTGTGACCTGCTCCTCGTGTCACGCGCCAACAAGGCCCACAATGCAGCACTAGCTGTGGGAGTGCTCGGGGCTCGCGGCGGAGAGAAGAGCTCATCTTCCGCCGTACATCAAGACCCTCCAGGAGTAGGCATCGCCTCCTCTGGGCCGGGCTCACCCAAGAGAGACTGTTATGTCCCTGTGGACTTTCGCTTGTACCACGGGGATACACAAGAGAATGTAGACGCTCTCACCTTCTTTACCGCCTTCCCCATCCCTGACTAGACCCTGAGTCTCCCCTTCCGAATAAAGAATTATAATAATAATAATATTATATACACTTTTCCGCTAAAAATATTCGCCCTTGAATTTCGATGAAGCATATGTATTCTTACAAGACAACGTGAGCCATCTGCAGTGGCTTGCAGAGATTCTGGCATCGTTACTCAAGAATGCTCCACGGTAATGTTTGACTGAAAACTACCCACCGTCGCGCTACTGACGACTGTGGGTTCTGCTTTTAGCCAAGGGGGTTAGTTTCCTGAGTAGACCCCCCTTTACGAAATTTCAACTTACGTAGAACAGCTGAATTCTTGTAATTAGGTATTAAGAAGCGAGGCAATGATCTCAAACCTTCGCTGCGATTGTTAACTGTACAGTAATGGGATCACATATCGCTCACGCAGCCCCCGTGTTATTGACAACTTGCTCTTCAGCTGAAGAGTAACCTCCCAACGTTTAACTAGAGAATACAATGTTTTACGGGAACCCTGTGGCTAAACGCATGCTCATTAATGCCTTTAAATTTCCCAAGTGGAAAACGCGGTGCCCCCCCCCCCCCTTTTCCAATATTTTCATGCCAGGTCGCGGGTTCAATTCCCGGACGCCGCGGCCGCTTTTCTGATGGAGGCGAAAAGCAAAAACGCCCGTGAGTACGAGATTTCGGCGCACGATAAAGATCCCCAGGCGATCGAAATTAATCCGGAGCCCTCCACTACGGCGCGCCTCATCGCCTGCGTTGCGTCGGCGCGTTAAACCCCACAATCAATCACTCAATCAATATTTTCATTCCAGGTGTAGGAGGTTACGGCAGGGACACTAACTCTGGCTATCATCTCATAATGAGTAGCGATGATTATGTTTGTGTCGGAAGCTGCGTATAAACAACACGCGGCTTCAATGTATAGCCCCCCCGCAACGATGATCAGCCGTTTTTCAGTTTCGTTAGCAAAAAATTAAAAGAAACAGAAGTTATGCAGATTACTGCATCGTGCCGAAGCTTCTTGTATTTGAATAGATAACGTAGTTTGCTTTTTATTCGTGTTCTGTTTTATAATGGAAGAACTTTTTAAGGTTTTGGTTCTGCCATCGAGCGTTACCAGAAAACTCCGACCAGCTGAGCGCACGTGAGCGTACGCATCGTGAACCGCGCCCGGCGTCGGCTAGGAGGTGGAGGAGGAACAACTTTGTTTAGTCAACGACCCTTGAGTTGTTTGATTAATGATGGGCTTCTAGACTCCGTGAGGTGGCCAGAATACCTTGCTTCATGGCGACTTCGAAAGCCTAGTGCACGGCCTGAATTTGGGTCTCAGGCTAGGGGCTCGTCACCGGAGTCTCGCATTTTATTTGGTTAGACAGATTCGATTCGTCTTTAGCTTGGAGCTCAGGGCATTCATATAAGTGTGGGCTATGTCGGCTTTTTCGGGCTCACACATTCTGCATTTTGGGGTGTACAGACCTGGGTACCTTGGGGCGAATTTATAAGGCTTCAGGAAGCTATACGAGATTAGAGTTGCTTCCATGTTGCTTGCTGAATTTTTGTTAGGGAATGATGAGGGGCAGGGTAAACTGGGCTTTCATTTCTAGAGTGACATTTAATATCTTTAAATGTAACCTTACGCTCCTTAGACCCTGATAGGTACGATTGGTCCACCGCCGGGTTGAAGAGTTAGCGGGCAAAACTGTGGGCCGCCTCGTTCCCTGTATGGGACGAGTGCGCAGGAATCCCGATAACCTGGATCTGGCGGGGTTCAAACTGATATCTTAATTAAATTTGAGATGGCGGCTCGTGAATTTTCTCCTTCGCAAAATTACGCACAGCCGTTTTGGAGTTGGTGAAGATAAAGTTTGGTCTGGTACTAATAACCGCAACAGGAATTGCAGCCTCTTCCGCTTCTTCCGGCCGCCTGCCATCTGGACCTTCGGGAACACTCTGCCCAGCGTTCGTGGCGCGATTTCTCGCGTTGTGTTCTTCACGCCAGATCACGTGCAATCGCGCATGAAGTGGGGAGCACACGCGCCGAGTTCACGATACAGAGGCACATTTCGCGAAGCCGGTCGTTGTAGGAGCTAGCACGAGATTATGTGCTAGCTCCTGCAAGTTAGCACGCGCTGGTTAACACGTTCGCACGGGCTAACGCGCGCTAACTGTGCAAACATTACTAACGTTGCTAACGTTGCTAACCGTGCTAACGGTCAACGTGCTAACGTTGAACGCTAACGCGGTCAACTTTGGGAGAGATGTGAAAGCCCGCGGACAAAACGATCCGGGCCTGCCAGTTATGGAGAACTTTCGGCCGAAAGTTCGGAAATCAATGGGAGGTGTGCAACAGCCGGGTCTCCAACGAAGGGAGAGGGGCCGCCAGCTGTGCTGTTTCCCCAGCCTTGCACCCCTACTGCAAGCTGCGCCAATATTTAAAGACGATAGTCTTTCCTCGGCTACTTAAACCCAGAAATTTTGGTCTGTCTGTATGTCTGTTTGAGCCACGCCGCCAAAGTGAAACAAGGCATGCGCAACAGTCTTATATAGTCACAGCTAAATCTACCCGTCTATATCTGGTGTATTGTTCCTACTTCTCAATATTGTTGAATTGTTGAAGAAGAATAAGACATTACGCAAATATAAGACAACAAATTAACACAGAAGTGATATTTGCAGTGTTCCTTTATAAAAAATCAAACATGCTTGATTTTTGCAAAATAAAATACTTCATCAACTGCAGAAAAAAAATTCTTCACTCCGTCGTCACCTGCTGTCGCCCGCATCACTATGGCTTCTGGCGCCATTTTAAGAAGTAAACCGGCAACAGTTACGAAAGCGTCCACTAGATAAGTTCCACGTTCTGCTTGGAACGCACGTGGAGTTGGGCAACGTAGTCCTTTCAACGTTGAAGTAGGGCGCTTCAATTCACGCGCGTCTTCGCCGTATGGAAGCGTTGGCATCGAGACACCCAGCCTGGAGCAGTAGAACGCGGTAAATTTAAAATGATTTAAGCGAACCTTTGGCGTGTTTACCTTGGGAGGAGCGCGACGGAAGAGGAACAACATGAGAGGTGAGCGGGAAAGCGAAGGGTGGCATTTACTTGGCAAAAGTCGATAAAGACTATTGTCTTTTGTTGACATTTTCAGTGAAAGGAGCAGATACGCGGCCATTTTTTTCTCTATCTTACCTCACGCAATTTCTTTCTCTCTTTTTGCACCCCTGCCTGCACCTTTGGGAACAAAATTCTGCTTAGGCCACTGACTACTGTGTCGTCCTTTTCAGCGTGATTGACCGTGACTTTAGAGCATCGTTTATTTCGTCTCAAGCGAGAAAGCAAGCCAGCTAGCCCGGCCCTTTTCTCCATTCCTGCTTTTGAACCTTTTGGGTTTTTGTTCTCCGATAGAATGTATGTAGTCATAGACAAATAAACTGGTAACACGAAAACATGAATCAGACCACGCAATATCTAAAAATACTGCTCGTAGACTCCACATAACGCCACGATGTTGGCACATTCAGAAACCCACGTTTCCCAACTTTGTTACTGTAATTAAGCAACGCGTCTATTTAGCTTGCGTGGAAACAAATCACGCTATTCGTGAGCTCTGGTTTATATTTTCGTGACCGGGTTGCACTTCTATGTGACTGTACGTGCTAAAATTTGGCTACGGAACGCGGCAGTAACCATCGTTTTTCCTCGAGCCCCAAAGCAAACAGATGAATTTTTCTTTGGAACATGCAACACCACCACCAGTAATAACACATTTATTGTTGTCATAACATTGGATTTAAAATCTTTGTCATCATCGTGAGGAGCGCGAAAAGGCCCTTGCCAGGCAGCCTCTATACCACGGGAGCTGTCTTGCCTACGTATACGCCACTGTTAACCCCCAGCGTTGGTCAGCCCGATGGAACACCGTTGAGTGTATTTTGCACGCATGAGGATACTTTACCAGCAGCGGTGGCTCAGTGTCTAAGGTTTTGTGCTGCTGAGCCCAAGAACGCGTGTTCTGTCGTGGCCGCGGAGGCTGCTTTTCTGATGGAGGCGAAAAGCGGAAACGCCCGTGTGTCGAGGTTTCGGCCCCTTTGAAGATCCCCAATTGGTAAAAATTAATCCGGAGCCCTCCGCTGCGGCGCAACTTACACCCCAGGTGTAGCTTCGGCACGTTAAACACACAAAATCAACGAGAATCCCCACAAACAATTCGTAAATATCTGTTCGCAATCATTTACAGATTTCATGAAAATGTCCGCCTCGTAGCTGCGTAGCGAAACGGCGAAGTACCAATACACAGTTTTATATTCACCTACGTAGCAGCTTCACGTACGTAGAGCTTGCACGGGTTACCAGTGCAAGCTCAGAACGCAGTCTGCGTTAGTCTTAAGGATGTACGTGAGATTCGAAGTATTACCTTGCGGTCCTCACGCTGCTTCCGTACGTAGACTTGACCAACATGGCGACGCCCTGCCCTACCGCTTCGTCACTAATCGCTCGGTGAGATATCGTTTTCTAAGCTGTTGACTTCGCCTTAAATTTGCCCATTCTTACCCTCGCTGAAAGTTTAAACAGACACACAGTGCTTGTGTCAGATACAAGAGTGATTTTTTAGCTGTTAATCCTGATGAAGTAGCGTTTGTCGTCGTCATAGCAACGGGCTCGTGAGATCAGGAGTAGCTACCGCAGTATCTGTGTCTCTTAGTAGATGGCGCTATGAGTAACGCGCGGCTATGGGGGGAGCGCGTGTGCATCCAAAGGCCCAACACGTGGAGTGCAAAGCGACGGGTAACTAAATGGGTTTCAAACTACATGCACGTGGGCTACGTATACTTTTCACGTTTGCGTAAGTGCACTGTTTACGCACGTGAAACTAAAACTGTCTAATGAAATCACGAACGCACTCGAATGCACGGCAACTGTACTATGGATCGATTCGGAGAAGTGGTGCCACCTTGGAACAGGAAGTACCCACGGCCGGAGCTGCAGGGTCTTGTCATACTTATAACAGGTAGCGCAGCTTCTCCGAGCTGCGTAAGGCCACTATAAACTGCAACTACGTCCAATCCCGGCGTCAATCCACTCCCAATTGGTAACCAAACCGTTGCCTCGCAATATGCACACCCAGCACCACGTCGCTAGGCTACTCGAGCGAGAAGGAGCACTCCACAACATGTACGGTAACTATACCCGAGTTGTGTAAGTAGATGTTGTCGAGTACCGATTCCAAGACGCATACACGACTGTAGCCACGAACTACCACGAGTAACTTCTCAATTCGGCCACCGTTCGATCCACCCGCCCAGAGACGGTGGTAGAGCCGGCCATAGCCCTAGCTCTTATGATGAACCCCACTCCTAGCACGATCATTTCGGAATTGTAAAACTGCACTTAAATTTCTCAGGAAGCTCTGCCCGACCCCTGAGACAACCAGTTCTTCTGACCTAGACATCCGCGCATTCCGCCGTCGAAAAGAACGAGGCGGCTCATGAACCTGACCGCGGAATCAGGACCCGGGCTGGCTGCAGCCTTTATTCCTACCATGGGGCGCGATCTGCGTGGGATCGCCTGGTCTCTTTTAACCACATAACTGTGCACTACCACCTCTCCCGCGTGACCTATAACATCCGGCGGACAAAACTATAGACAATTCGAAGGCCCACACTTCCCGACTTCTTCAGCCAGGCACCTTTCCAAATCCTGCCGTCCTGACGCCCGTCCACCCAACCAAATACCTTACATCGGCCTGCTGCTTATGTGGGGACCATGCCATACTTTCCCATATCAACTGGGCTTGCACAAAAAACCCCTTTCCCGAAATACCCTCCGAGGAAAGGTGCGAGACCGTGCGGCGCAGCTCGGACCCGGACCTACAGCTCGAATTGGTTGCCAGAGCTGCCGAGGTCGCTGATGAGTTTACGCTGACAGCTATCAACGTTACCTAACCACCAGCATAACTTTCAAGGTGCATCAGCACTGATGTTCCTCGAATTGAAGTTTATTCTCTCTCCATCTCTCTCTCTCCCTCCCTCTTTCTCTCACTATATATCCAGCGAACACGCACGTATGAACTACACAGCTGAGAGGGCTTGCCTATTGAAAATGGTAGGTCCACCTCCCTGATAATATTATCCTTCCGTTCAACGTGAAACTTGTTTACACTTATTCAATGACCACTTGTTCGGTTCGATGTCGTTAGTGAGGCATCCTAACTTTCTTTTGCATCGTGGAGCTACTTGCAGGAGGTGGTCGTATGCGAGGGTTTCCATCAGGGCTGTAGTCAGAAATGTATTATCCGGGGTAGGGGGAGGGGTTATAAACTATGGCAACTGCAACACTACCTGACATGGCTACGTCCCTGGGTCCAATGGGACGTTTAAGACATTTTCCCTGCGAAACAATGGATGCACAGATGGCGAAGACGAGATTTCAGTTTAATATTACGACAGGAACGGAGGCGGCGTCTTCATGCTCGGGCTTGTGCATGTTAGCTGGATGTAGTTGCTTTCGAACTATTCCCAACTCATAGGTGCCGCTCGCCGTCTCAGTGCTACAGCGAAGAGATAAGTTAGTGAGGAGGTCCGTTTAAATGACTCTACCAAAGTCCCAGCTGGTAATAGCGCCCCAATTTTCCGTCTGCCATTCCGTATTGTAGTGCCCGTGCCCGAGAAACCACCTTACTCACATGCCCACCCTCTCTTCCTGGGGGGCTGCTCTGTCCACCACAGCCCCGCAAGACCAGCAACGGCTGATCGAGCTGGCCCGATGGATGGCGTACGCAATTGGAGGCGGAGGAAAACTTTTATTGATATCAAATAAGAGCGCTGTGAGTGGAATCATCAGTCCAGGACCCCAGGAGAGCCCTAGACTGAGGGGATCACTCAACGACACTGCAATTCTAGCAGCAAACATTTACCGTAGACGTTATCGCAACCAACATCACCCACAACCTAAGGCTCAAAGGAAATCTGGGTGAAATAATCCTTGCGTTTCTTAATTACCCGGACATCTGCCCCAGCCCCAATCGACGATTTAGGCGCTGTGCTTGGGGCGATCTTCGGTAAGGCGGGGATATTGCGCTCTGCCTGGGTCAAGACTCGTTATTTGACACTGAAACGAAAGCATCTCAGCAATGGAGGAAGGAAAGTTGCCGCGTGACTGTGCTTACAACGGTCTACCTTGTTACCGTAACGTGAGCTACACTGGCCGAGGTTGAGCAGTTTCGCGTGGCTCCTGGAGGGCCGTGCTGCGCGTGCGCGAGGAGCAGTGACTTCACACGGCGCTCAGAATCTTGCTCGCTGCCCGGCGTCTCTCACACACCTTACGCGCCCAGCGTCTTCGCCGACCTCCGTTCCGCACGTGGCGGACCGGTCCACTTGATGATCATGCAAGGGGTGGCCGGGTGTGGAACCGATGGCTGGTGCGTCGCAGCAACACCGGCGTGCGCATGTAGAACCAGCTTAGCTCTGGGGTGTTTGGGGACGCTGCGGCGGAGCCGCTTGATAAATATACATGTGTTACATAATGCGTATACCGTGTGTGTGTCATTGAAGCCGCAGCAAGCATGATAATCAAGCTAATCCTAGACAACCAGGAAAGTTAAGACTAACCAGCTGAACCTCAGCTCACGCTACGTATATCCTTGTATAGCGGAGCTAAGCCACTGCTAATACTTTTTTTGCCATTGTTGCCACACAGTGGCACGAACATCGATTCGACAATCTCGGGAAGCATTCCAACTATTGGGGAAGTGATGCAAACTGGCAACTGTCCTAACTTAAGGGGTACTCACCGATTAATATTCCTCTACGACTTACTGCTTTATGCCCCACGCACTTAAAAAGCATCGGGCACCAATGCCAATAGTTTTGCGGATCGATGAAAATGCTCCGAATGGCCTAGCTTACTTATTTTGGAAATATCTTCATTCTGCCCTTCTGTGCTGAAATTAAGAAATAAAACTCTTACTTGCTATACAGCTAGAGCCATCTTCTAGCGCCATCCATTGATGACTACATAAAACAAAATGGGTTTCTTGTTTACTTTTTATTACAGTAAATAATTGAAATATTTTTAAAAGAAACAAACTGCAGCTACGAACATTTTCGTCTAGCTGTAAATATTCTTGTATCGCTAATTAGTAAGTCCCATAGGAACGTGATGAGCTGTGTTTCCTTTGACGGCAAAGAAAAAATACTATATCCTAATTTTTGTTAGAATACACTATCTACGAATGAATGAATGAATGAATGAATGAATGAATGAATGAATGAATGAATGAATGAATGCATTTAGAAGACGGAGGTCGAATACCTTGAGCGGCGAAAAAAGTGAAGCTCCCTGGAACATATGCGTGTGGTCCCACAGGCATCTTGCCATGTTGAAAGATGCTTGCGCGAACTATATACCGACGTCTTGTGGCCATGGGGCAAACGTTATTGATGTAGAAAGCACCTCTTCGCCTCGTTAGCACCGGCCAAATAATGAGAAAGAACAAAGCGTATAGCAACGCTGGCCCAGTACAAGTAAAAACAAAGAGGGTGTCTGTGCGCGGAGTAAAAGCGGTAGTGGTACGGATGTTCAAAAGCCCATCGATGTCAACTAAATTCGACTGTTTTGAAATCTTCTACGTAGACTCTATAAATGTATACCTTTACTTTTCGCCGTCATAGGTCTGTGAATAAAAAAAAAAAACATTGCCCACGTATCAGCCCCCTCCGTGGCTAATGTCGTCGAAAGACTATAGTCGTCTGCAGGCCGTGTCAAGTAAATGCCTTTTCTCTCCCCCTAACCTCATACTTTCCCTCTCCCGTCCCGGTTCTCCCAAGAGTAACACGATAGAGGTATCTGAAGTGAATTCAGATTTACCGCGCTCCACTTCTCCACGCGCGTTCCACACGCCATCTGTTGGAACATTTCGTTACTGTGGCAGTTTACTTCTTGCAAAGGCGCCAGGGTGGGCTAGAGTCACAGGCGACCGCTGTTCGGGCTGTTTGCATTTTTCTGGGCGTATTTTTTCATTGTTTTTCGGGCGTCCCTGGGGCGAGCGTACAATGCGTATTTGAAAGTGAAGCTTTCAGCCCCTCACTCACGTCGTCGCAAATCCACCGAAAACGCAATGCAGGAAAGCCAACTTTCTGAGACGATGATGCCGATCGTGGGTGTAGTGAAGAAAGATTTAAACACTTCCCGCGGGCGGAATCGAAGGCCACCTACAAAGCACGGCTAAATCTGAGTACGCATGTTCAAAACCCGAGCACGTCCAGTACTCGTTAAGTACAGTAATGTAGTCAATCACGGGCATGAGAAGTTAGCCTTACTAACTTTCGCAGTGGCGTACCAAATGATTATTTGCATCGCTGCGATTTAGCCCACTCACTCGTTTGTGAATTTTGTAATGAGTTAGAAACAACAGAACATTTTCCCCTCTTTTGTCGATGGTTCACCTCTATACGAAAAAAAATGCTTGGAAAACAATTTTAATCAATTGACCCACCCACTGTCTGCTCCTCTAATATTATCGTTCGAGGCCAAGGCCTTCAGTTTTTGGCGAGAAGGATATTTGCTGTGCTGTCGACTTATTCACTAGATCGCCATGGCGTTTTGCTCTATTCGCCTCCTCAGTCCCTGGGTACCCCAATGAGTACCACAATAATAAAGGCAAAAGCTTTCCCCCATTCAAAATTTGCGCATCAAAAGATGTTTCCCCACAAATAGCATGCCTTGCTTTCACTAAACCCCCCAGGTGGCGCGATGTGTCCAGGGATTTCTGAAGAGCCAGGCGGCAAAAATGGCTTTCAACGGCGCGAGCGCCAAATGCGTTCACAGGATAAGCAAACCTCATGGCACCCAAACGGGTACCATTAAGTTTCAATACTTTCGTTTGCTTTCTTGCTATTGTCATTTTTTTCGCGTTATTTCTAAGGATAATGAGCCGAATAAAAGTGTGTTCTACCATTTTTGTATCAATTTTCAATCATTGTAGCATTTTTGAAAATATTTGTCCTTGCATTCCACACGCGCTGAAACCCAGAGTACCCAAATGGGTACCATCAAATTATGTTACTTTCGTTTGCTTTTTTACTATTGCAATTTTTGTGCTTAATTTCTATGGATAATGAACCGAATAAAAGTGTGCTACAAAAGATTTTTGCATTCTTAGGGCTGAAGAGGATATAAAACATGCAAGCGCCGGTAGTCACTGCCTTCCCGCTCACTGCCTCTCCTTCACTGCCGTATCTTCTTGCTTTATTTCTTTACGTACTTTTCATGGCTCTTCTCCTGTGTTCGATTTGCTTATTCATTACTGTTGATTTTATAGTTCGTGTGTGCTCTCTGATGCCGTACCTTATTTTCTGGCAGTCTACTAATTAGAGAGTTTTAGCTGACCGTTTTCAGGTACCGGCGGCCCGCTCAGCACAACCGTAGCCAATGCCGTTCGCGGCCAAACGCTCCACGCATGCGCAATGGCGCTCTCGCTCACTATCGGAGCGGAGCGGCCCATGAAAAGCGGTCAGCTAAAACTCGCCAGTATATTTATTATTATTAACGTTTGTAATCACGTTTTTCCCTAAACGCCTACTTCGAGTGCATTCTTTGTGTACATTTCTTTTAATTCCGAGCATAGTTTCTCTCAGTTAGCGCCAATTTCCTGGTCAATCCCGCTGAGTGGGTTCGAGTTCTTCTTTTGGCACCAAGCAAGCAACCAACCTGGGATAATTGCGTTATAAAGCCGACGTCTATCCGATTGCGCCAATCCGGCACACTAAAAGCACTTCGAATTTAGAAAGGGGTGCATCGGCGGGCAAAATTAGACAAGAATTGCACCTACGACGAACGACGCCGATGGTTGAACGCTAGAGAAAGCCATGGGAGGCCCGCGTCAGTAAGTACTAGAGAGCACAATGGCAGGGCAGTGATTTCTCTCGATAAGAAACATGTGCTCGCTTCTGGATAGGTTCGTTTGGTGTTGGACTTGATTTTAGGAAGCTTTGTGTTCCCTCATCAATGCCGTTTCTACAAAGGAGTACTTGAGTTTTCTTTTTGTGATTTTTCATTTAATCCACGGTGTGCTGTAGTGGGGAGACACTTCACACTACTGCTGCGAATTCAAGCTCGCGCTGTCAGTCCCCGCGCGACCTTAACCTTGTCACCACACCCTCTCTTTGTACACCATTTCTCCACACAGACATTTCTTGATTGTGGTACATCCCTCCCCTCTCCCAACTCCCCCGAGAACGCATGCTGGCCATGCATAAAACAACAGGTTGAAGTAGACAGCCTCACCGGAAAAAATCATGTCCAAAGTCTTGTTCGCTTTTTTATTAGTTTTAAGAAGTTACAGAAAGGTTTTGTTTACTTCACACTGTTGTTGTTCGTCGTTAATGCAGCCCGAAAGGACGAGGAGCTTTCCATGCGCACTCAGAGGGGCATGCTATTTGTCAGACATAGGCTGACTTGCACTATCGGTGACGTTTGGCGAATGGGAAAAAGGGTGACGACTAGGCCGTCTGAGTTGCGCGAGAGTTTATTTTGAAGTAATATCAGATATTGGCCCACATAAGGTCCCCCTTCTCGAGATGTACATGCAAATATCAGGTTCGAGAGTATTTCCCTGGGAGGCTTGACATTGGGCAGCGCTCATGTCTGTTTGCCCGCTATCTGTTCTAGTTTTTCGCGCTGTTTTTCTAAAGAATTTGCTTCCTGCTATAGTATTTCATAGAATGATGCTGTCGGTCTCCTCCGACCTCTCACGCCCTTCCGTTGGCTCTACTCCTACAGCACCCTTTTCTCTTCCCCCCTCTGTTCACCAATTGGAGCGAATCCTACCTTTCCTACCCTGCTCTTTCCTCCACTCCAATCCTCGTCGTTCTACACTTCATACACTCCCTTTCGATTACACCGCCCCTCGCCCTCTATTTTTACTCTCATTTCATTTCTGGTAGTCCCCTCCTGTCTGTCCCCTTTCCCCAGGAGTCTCTCACCTCTACTTCTCCCATCCCCAATTACCCTCAAGGCCCGTCTCTCCTCCACCGTTCCCCATCATGTTCTTCTCCTTACTTCCAGTCTTACGTGATCCAACTCTCCTTGGTGTTCTTTTCCATATATACCGTATTTTGTGCTTCTAAGCACCCCCTGATTCTAAGCAATCTCCACCACTGTCAGTTTGCATGCGAATCTAAGCATCCTTTTTTTTTATGAACAACCATCGCAAGGCGGATTTGAGACGCGTGAAAGCGCACCTGAGCTGACGTTCTGCCCAGTAATTTATGAAGTTTTCAATTGCAAACCACTTCAACGTAACACGAGACCTGCTGGGGTATATTGGGAGCGGAAGACCAAGCGGCACAGTGGACTCAAATGGTACACTGAGGGTGGCGGAGTATCTGACGGAAGCGGTGGTTCAGTGTGTGTAACTATTTTTTAATCATCATCCTCAGCCTATCTACGCCCACTGCAGAGTAAAGGCCTCTCCCATAGATCTCCAATTATACCGGTCCTGTGATAACTGCGGCAAATTTATCCTCGCAAACTTCTTGATCTCATCTGCCCACCTTACCTTCTTCCACCCCTGCCACGCTTTCGTTCTCTAGGGATGCATTCTGTTACCCTTAATGACCAACGGTTATCTTGCCTTCGTATTACATGCCCTCCCACGTCAATTTCTTCTTAATTTCTACCTGTATGTATTCAACACGCGTTTTTTCACTGACTTAGTACGCTATCTTCTTGCCTTTTAATGTTAAACCTATCTTCTCCGTTCCATGCTCGCTGAGTCGTACTAAATTTAAGTTGAGCCCTTTTAGTGAGCCTCCACGTTTATGCCCCGTAAGTGAGTACCGGTAAGATGTAGCTTTCAGGAGCTAGGACGTCCATTTCTGGGTCCTTGGGCCTTCCGATTTCTAAAGGACTAACTTTAAGTGGCGTGTTAGGCCAATGGTCTAACTTTAAACGAGAATCTTGAGTAACAAAAGCTCTATTGTCTTTATTAATGTGTCGATACGAGCTAGTCGGTACTGTCTGTTTTCCTTCCTCCAATTGTGCCTGGCACTTAACCTGTTCGCATAATCTATTGTCTTTCCTGCGAACCACAGGACTGGATCAGGCTTTTTGAACAGGTCTCTATTAATGAGGGCATCATCGCCATCATAGCCCTCATCATCATCACTTCTTCGATTTCTTTTTTTCATACATCTGGTGTAGCAATCCAGGCGCCGATAACCTCACCAGTATCATTAATAAAGACTATTCTCTCTCTCTCTCTCTCTCTCTCTCTCTCACACACACACACACACACACACACACGTTCTACTTCAGGGACAGTGGTAGGCTGCCATTTATTATCTGAGAATGACTACACCCCATTCTTATCCTTCAAATTATCTCTGCCTCATTGTTGGGATCCGGGGTCACTACTTGGCCTAAGTATATATATTCGCTTACCACTTGCACTTCCTCGCCACCTATCTCAAACCGCTGTGCTGTCCCGAGGTTATTGATACTTACTTTAGTTTTCTGCATATTAATTTGGAGGCCCACGGATCTACTCTGTTTGTCCAGTTAGGAAAGCATGCTTTGCAATTCGTCCCCCGAGTTACTTAGCAAGGCAACGACATCAGCAAATCTGAGGTTACTGCGGTATTCTCCCTTAACCCTTACTCCCAACTGCTCCCAACCCAATGTTCTGAATACTTCATGTAAACATGCTGTGAATAACATTGGAGAGATCGTGTCTCCTTGTCAGGGGTCCTTTCTTATAGGCATTTTACTGCTCTCCTTATGGAGGATGATGGTAGCTGTGGGCCCAATTAGATATCCTTTAGTATTATTACATAATGCTCATCTACCCCCTTGGTCCTTATTGCCTGAATGTCTGCTAAGGTTTCGACCGTGTCAAATGCTTTCTCGTAATTTATGAAGGCTATTATAGGGGTTCAGTATACTCAGCACACTCCTCTATCACCTGATTGATCGTGTGAATATGGTCCATTGTTGAATAGCCTTTACGAAACCCTGCTTGTTCTTCAGGTTGACTAAAATCTAAGGTGGCAGAAATTCTGTTAGCGATTACCTTGGTAAGTACCTTGTAGACAACTGGCAGTAACTTTATCGGCCTGCATTTTGTAAATGTTTGCTAAATGATCAATACTTCCGCCCGTCTCGTCGAAATAGGCCACGAAAAAAAGTCGCGGGGGAGGGGGAAGATAACTTAAGTTTCTCGGATCTGAGCACCCAATTTTTTGTCGTCACCACCATGGAAAAAGAGGGTGCTTAGAATCGCGTAAATACGGTACATCACACCTTCTTCAATACTCCTTTAATCTCAGATTTTTTAACTCTGTATCCGCCTCTCGCCTTCCTCCATTTTTCCTACCATCTCTTTTTTCTTGATATCTTTTCTCTCCCCTCGCTCTTCAATTCCCCTCACCCCACTCAGTTCTTCCTCCTCTCCCCATTCCCTTTTCTCGTAGGTTTCACCTACCTGTTACTGCCTTTCTGCATACATTTCATGATTTCCTTCTCCGACACCACTCCTTCCGCTAAATGTTTATGCAATCGTCTGCTTCCTCATCCCTTCCCTTCCTGTCGGTCTCACTTTAATTCTTCCCCTTCCAGTTCTACTCATCGTGCCCTTATCATCTGTCTCCGCTGCCCTCATCCCATAGTCAATGCTCCTTTCATTCTCTCCCTCACGTTCAACCACTCCATTGCCCTACACCTTACACACTTGCCTATTCCTCTCCCCACACCATTCGCGCAACACGGTTTTTAAAATGAAAGCTCTACTATGCTACTTCTTAACAGGTCATTCATCGCGTCGCAAGGGATGTTCAGCCGCCGGCTCACAAGATGCGCTTCCATGTTCGAAGCGTCGCCACTACAGTACTACGTGAGGGAAAGAGAGAGAGAGAGAGAGAGAGAGAGAGAGAGAGAGAGAGAGAGAGAGAGAGAACATGTAATGAAGTCAAATGTGAGAGTGACACCTTAGTCCGGGTATCCTCGCGTTACCCTAGCTCTCTTGGCCGGTGTTACCAGGAGGGTCTGGTCCTGCGGTGGACAACTCGTCAGCAGTGTCTCCCATAGCTCAGGAAAGGAACGGGTAGAGAGGGGTGGTAGGGCTGGGTTGTGAGCGCATTCCTTAATTATATGCTGTAGGGTACCTATCTGTGGACAGAGTTTGCATGGAGTGGTGTACTGTGTGGGAAACACTAAGTTCATTTGAACCGGGTGTACGTACGTCCCTGTATTGTACTTTGAGTGTTATTTCCTGTGTTTTGCTGAGGGATGGGTGAGGGCACAGGACTAGGCGAGGTTGACAAGGCGGCTTCGCCTGCGCTTGACCGCTCAGCGCTTGCTGGGCCGTCTGTGCGTGCGTTTCAGCGCAAGCGAACCACGTGCGTATGCGAGGGTTTAACGGCTGCTTCGCTGGCGCTTGTTCGCTCAGTCCCACCGTCGATGCCTGTCCTTCAGCCCGAGTGAAAGGATGAATTTATTCATCTAGTAGATATAGCTTTACAGCAGGCTGTCGATACTCCGGCAAAGTCAAACCTTCAGACAACACGCTTCGTTTTCACACAACACAACAGTCTTGGCTTCCGGTCGTCATAACTATTTGGAAGTGTTATTCCTCATCCACATTCTAGCACTGTATTCTGTCCCGCTCCGCCGTTTCTACCCCTCACTTTGCCTAGAATTTTTGCCCGTCCGTTTCCCCGCTACATTCTTAAGGCCCAATTACATGCAGCGTACTTTCCGTGTTCTCACGCGTCGTCGTCGTCTCGCCTCGACGCGATACAGCACGCATCGCCAAAAAAAAATTAGCAGGGGCTTAGCTCGGCTATGCCAGGATATACGTAGCGTGAGCTAAGATTCAAGTGGTTATTCTTAACCATCCTGGTTGTGTAGGATTAGCTTGATTATCATGCTTACTGCTGCTTCAATGACACACACACACGGTATACGCATTACCTGACAATTGTATATTTATCAAGCGGCTCCGGCGCAGCGTCACCAATAGCCCCGGAGCTAAGCTGGTTCCACGGGCGCACGCCGGTGTTGCTGCGACGCACGAGCCATCGGTTCCACACCCGGCCACCCCTCGCATGATCATCTAGTGGACCGGACCACCACGTGCGGAACAGAGGTCGGCGAAGACGCTGGGCGAGTGGGGTGTGTGAAAGACGCCGGACAGCGAGCAACGTTCTGCGCGCCGTGTGACGTCACTGCTCCTCGCGCATGCGCTGCACGGCTCTCCAGGAGCCACGTGAAACTGTTCAACCTCGGCCAGCGTTGCTCAGGCTACACAATGCATGGCGACGCGAGCTGACGCGCGAGCAGCGGCGATGTCTACGCTCGCCAGATATCGGCGTCGACACAGCGTGAGAAAGCATCGGACAGCAGGCGGCGTCGGCTCGGTTGGCTGTCCTTTTCTTGGTTTGGGGTAATTCCTTTGAACAGAAACGAATCAATTTCTCTTTAACTGGAGGTAATCGGTTGCCTCGAGGCAAATTGCAAGTCTTTTCTGTTCGAAAGCGATCATTCATTTGCGGATTGTTTGGCTTTCATCGGGGAGATCGGGGATATGCGATAGCTTTTTGTGGTTAAATAAGGGAGCTCTGGCTACATCGCTTGTAGTATTGGTGTCGGGCACTTCGAAGCACGAACTTGTGCGGGCCCTGGGGCGAGCAGCGCGGAAATGGAAAGCACGTGTTGCGCGGTGCTTTCGAACTCCGCGCATTCCGACAAAGGCCGCGCCTGCTCGCACAGGACGTCCTAACCGCCACCACATGGGATGGCCACCGACGAAGACGACTGGCTTTTCCTTCTTTCCCGGGCCCTCAGCGGCAGGAGGAAGGGTAGATGAGACAGGGAGACGCGGTCCGGGCGCAGGAGAGCTCGGCCCGTCGTCTTCGAGCTCCGCCTGAGCACTGTTTTTAGTCGCCCGCCGGGCTGTAAATAAATGTACAGTTTTGATCGGAGGCTGAGTTTGTCGGTTGAGGATACCCGGGGTGAGATCCTCAGCACTACAGCGGCTTGAAGGAGAATTCCCGGGGTAAAGAACATCACGAATAACTATTGGTCTGCAAGATCGATGCGTGACGAGCAAGCGTTATCAACATCAGAATGCTAGCGCCGCATTCCGTTCCATTCGTGGCTACAGTGGCTTGCTTAGGCGAGACCGGAATGCGTGATAGCTTTTGTTGATTAAAATAGGAGAGCTTTGGTTACATCGTTTGTAGTACTAGCATAACTGTCCCCAGCTCCAATATCGGTGCGTGAGAAACAAGCATTACTACTGCTGAAATCTCTCAGATACGACCAACATAAAACACACCCGACAATATTCTTTGGCAGCCTCGGTTAGAAATTTAGTTTCTTGGCCCGCGCTTCGTTTTCTGGCGTGGTCGAGTGGTTGGGTGGTTGGGTGATGGGGTTTGGTTTTGCAAGTCATTGTTTGGAATCTTGGCAAAACCTCGCTGTTTTTTGTTTGCGGAGAGGGTTTGATCAGCTTTTGTACAGGGTAAACAAAGGGTGCCAGCGTAATTTTGCCTTTTAAACTAAAAATGACGTTCAACAGTAACCTCAGTATCAAGACCACGCTGAAATTTGTTTTGCTTACACTTTGAATTGCTGCAGTCGCTACATAACATCAAGGTTTAATCAAGTAGCAAGTAAAGAAGTTGTGCGAAGTGGCTCTTCGTTTATCATCCTATCTGATTTTGTTGAGGTTTGACGGTAATGACTCGAGATACACTTCGCAGCATTTCAATATTTGCCCGCAAACATACGTAGCAATGAATAGAGACTGCCAAGTGATTATTTTTGTAAAGCTAAGGTGTTGACTCACTCCAGTACAACAATCGACAATAACCGCTAATAACAGGATGGCATTCTTAATACAAACGTGTCCAGCAACGCCCGCCGACGCCGCGGCTGGCGTGTGACTTCCCCTGTCTCACGCGGTTGCTCGCCCTCGCCTGCGTGTCCGTGCGTTGCCACCGAACAACGCCGACGTTCGCGCGTCGCGTTATTTCGCGTCCATGTGGTTACTGCTTTATTTTATTCATCGGTTGCTCACCCCACAATTACTCGTGGGTCACTTACCTGCTAGTGAGCAGGCTCACCAGTGATAATATTTCTGATACACAGCGATAGACAGACAAATTGTTTTTGTTTTAAGTAGCCCAAGGAAGGCTATCCTCTAAAAAAAATCACGCACATTGCTAGCGTGCTACGCCCTGTGTCTCACCAATAAGAAAATCTTTTTCACGCCGAGATAAGATCTTTATGATGCCTGTGCGTGGCGGGACCGAATTCAGGAAGGAAGTTGTTGCGCTCATTTTTGGCAACATGCATCTTTCCGGTCGACAGCGCACAATGGAAAACTGCCCCGTCTCTCAAGCCATGGCATGCACTGAGGCCCACGAAGAAACCAAACTTCCGACTACAAAGAAGCCAGCGTGCGACGCAATTCAATCTATGGGGAGCTGGTTATATTTAGGTGCGGGCGCCGCATCGTGGCCAGGTGACCTACTCACTGATGCCGCCTTATGGTATAACGCATGTGCTTTCCATATCTGCGGCCTTTACTCCGAAAAGCATGAACCTTATGCTATTTACAATGAATATGTACGTCAGAGCGGACTGTGACATCTATGTCAGAGAGGTGTGCTACATCTCGATCTCCTGACGAATGCTTGAGAAACGTTCCAGTAGCACTCAGAAATGTCAAGTATCATGTATTAAACCCAAAAGGAAACGAGTATTCATATGCCATATGTCATTCCTGATGTAATTGCCTTGTAAGGCAATGTCATCAGGAAAATGTTGCTGGGTGAGTTGAAGAAGTGATGACTTTTTAGTACAGAAAGATCGACAATTCAAAGTATTATGGAGGGTGGGGATGTTGTAGGTGCATTAGGTGGAGGGGAGGGGGAGTGGGAGTCGCCATCATTTTGAAGGACGCGAGCTTTACCGTCGAGCTGGAAGGTAATGAGCGGTGTTTGGGTTTCTTGTGCTTATTCTTTTTGGTTGCTTCAATTACACAGAGACGTTTGTCGAGAACCTGGTTTTCGAATAGGAGTTGCGAGACCATATCAAATATGAACCGCTTGAGGTCGTCTATCGTTTAAGTGCGGGCGCCGCCAGCGCGCAGTGAGCTAGAAGGTGCAGAGGATGCTGTTTCAGAGAGGGAACTGGAATGTTGTTGCATTCCAGCTGAAGGCGCGGAGTTATTAGCAGGGGTGCGGTGTACGACGTAGATGAGGCTGTGCTTTCTGAACAGGAGGAGGATTGCCGTTGTATTTGGTTGCGAAGTTGTTCCAATTCTTGTTCGAAGGTGGCGAGGTGCTTTGTATTGTCAGCGAGTTCAGTGCGCAATTGCGCGTTTTCTTCTTCAAGCGCGGTGTATCGGGGGTCATTTATAAGTGTGGGGGGTATTTCAGCCGGAGTGGGTAGAGGTGGGAACTGTTTTAGAGCAGTGGGTGGAGTAGCGTCCACAGCTGACTAGCTCACCTGGGCTTGGGCAGTGTGCTGTCGTGGTGCTTGCGGAAGCGGTGACCATTGCTGATGGAACCAGAAATATCGATGCGCTTGCTCGGTAAGGGCCCGTTCCAGCACTCGAAGAGGTGGAGGGGTGGGCGCAATTTCTTTCGGCACTCCCTGCTAGCTGTGAGGTAATTAAATCCGCACTGGTGTGCAGTCGTGATCCGGTGCGGGGTCTTTCGCTTGGCACTTAGCAGAGGTAGATGTGTCCGGGTTTGGACACACGTCTCGCCGGTGGTCCAGTTCACCACACAGTGAGCACCACTGGACTTTCGGTCGGTGTGGTCTGCAGGGGTAAGGATGGCGTAAGCTTTGATGTAAAACGGCACGTGCAGGCTTTCAAAGGTGATCATTGCAGAAATAAAAGCTCCCAGCATACGAGCGTCGATGATTCTCGGTCCTGTGATGGCTATGATGTTGTTCTGCTGCTGTTACGTCGTGCCTTGGTCTATGCCATGGATAACTCCTCGAATAGTGCCCGGCGGGGTTTTAGGTATGGCATTACTTTATAGGTTGCAGTGCCAAGCTGTAGATTGTTGATTTCTCGGAATGCTTCAACGCAAGCTTCGTCAGACGTGCTGACTACGATGAGGTTCTGCTGCGCTTGCGGTTGCGTTGTAACTCGGGCGTGAAAAATGCGTTCGGGGATTCGGCTAGCCTTAGTATGCTTTACATAATCTGGCGATCCTGCCAAGCTGCAGCACGCAGACCCGAACGCGCTCGGAATATAATTTTGTAGTCGTTATCGGGAAGTCGGGGAGAGGGAGAGAGGTAAAAAGGAAAAAAAAAGAAAAACAAAAATGTACCTGTGCCAAGACAATGTCCTAGTCATCTTTCTGATCTAATGAAGGCAAGACATTTGACGTCTCGTTCCCTGTAATGTCTATATAAAAATAAAAGTGCCCACAGAACTACTAAGAACCATTTATCAACAAATTGACACTTCTTATCTAAGATTTTCGGTTTTAATATACGTATATACTGCCGTGATAAATTGAAATACGAACAACGGAGCGCGTGGCTTTCAGTACATGCCGCGCATACTGGCGACAAGCCGCGTGTGCTCAGTGCGAACAACTTACGAGAGTTCGTGACAAACCTTGATATGGAAAGACCATCGTATTTCCATCGTCTGTTAGGCGTTCAGCACGAAATAAAAATAAAGCAATATAGCCGCGCGCGCAGTTTTCACTCATCGCAGCGGCGAAGTGAGATAACGCTTGCATGAGTGGGCGCAAAACGCAGTGCGAAGACAAACCAAAGTGCTCACACGCCGAACGACGGTGTTTCCGTATCAATGTTCCACACAAACTCTTGTAACTTGTTCGCACTGCGCATGCGCGGTCCGTCACCAGAATGCGCGGCATGTACTGAAAGCCACGCGCTCCGTTGTCCGTACTTGTATTTATCGCGATAATATATATATATATATATATATATATATATATATATATATATATATCAAATCAGAATAAGAAAGGAGGGGCTCGTTAAATTAGGACAGAAATAGGGTTGGCAGTCAAGATTCCAAATTCCTTATCTGTTTTATTGACGTACCACATCCTCCTCTTTACTTTCCGAGGTTTTCTTCACTGCCAACCCTTATTGATCTCTCTCTCTCTCTCTCTCTCTGCATATATATATATATATATATATATATATATATATATATATATATATATATATATATATATATATATATATATATATATATATATATATATATATATATATATATATATAGATTTCGATGAGTTTTGCAACGGGCCAGAAGAAACGGTCAGGTAAAAGATAAGAACAACTTTGCGGTTAACTTGTTTATTATAAATTAGTCCGACAGTTTCGGAAGTGGAACTTCCTTCCTCAGGGACAATCCCACAATCCCACAGTGGGATTGTCCCTGAGGAAGGAAGTTCCACTTCCGAAACTGTCGGACTAATTTATAATAAACAAGTTAACCGCAAAGTTGTTCTTATATATATATATATATATATATATATATATATATATATATATATATATATATATATATTTAAGAGGAAAGGTTCCTGGCTATGAGGTTAGTTGTACGATAGAGAAGTCGAACTGAAAAACATAACATTTATTCTAACGTTTCGACCGGGGGCCGGTCTTTTTCAAAGTTGAAAAGGCCGGCCCCCGGTCGAAACGTTAGAATAAAGGTTGTTATGTTTTTCAGTTTGACTTCTCTATCGTATATATATTGCGGGCATAGGGAGTGTACTGCTGTGATATTTATCCGTGGAAGCGACTAGATCATTGTTATATCCAGTGTGGATAACGGCGGGTCAATCCCTCTGTTCCTTCTACCCGTCCAAACCCATAGCCAGTGTTATCTGTGTATAACCATCATCATCCGCGGGCTGTTCCGTCTTTCGGTGGCCTGTGCTCGGCAGCCTAATTAAAAGTGGTCCTTTAGCATCTCGCAGCTGTGTCTGTCAATATATATATATATATATATATATATATATATATATATATATATATATATATATATATATATATATATATATATATATATATATATATATACAGAAAGAAATGCCGGCAGTCTACAACGCCAAAGAAGGCATGGGGGAATGGTTAGACGATTTTTTACCGTTAGTGACGTTACATTTTTTATTTTACCAATAATTACGTGAGAAAGAAAGAAAAAAAAACACGCGCCCAGAGTGTTTTTCTGGGCGCGTGTTTTTCTTTCTTTCTTTCTCACGTAATTAATGATAAAATAAAAAATGTAACGTCACTAACGGTAAAAAATCGTCTAACCATTCCCCCATGCCTTCTTTGGCGTTGTAGACTGCCGGCATTTCTTTCTGTATTTCCTAACGAGCTCCTCATTTCCAAATCCCTATATATATATATATATATATATATAGAGAGAGAGAGAGTGTAAACATTGAATGGGCGGAAAATGCTAAAAGGAGGTGAGAGGAGAGATGCGCACTCACGACATTTGGGGAGGGGGTTATGCTGACACCGAATCATCCCCCTGGCTACGCCCCTGCCTGTCAGAATGGAAGACATAGCCTTGTGTGTTCCGCGTGAGAGGGGAATGTGAGGGAAAACAAGTAGCTCATAATCGCTGGCTTTCGCATTCAAATTACGTCAGCACACTCAAGCGCTCTAGGAACTCTTCAGCTCGGTTTTTCACAACATAATCCAAAAGAGGGCAATGGCCGGCGGGAGCGCTGTGGGAATATAAACGTTAACTACAATGTCAAAATGATTTTTAAGTGACCGGAATCGAACACGCTTCCGCTTCTCTAAACCCTCCTCACGCCTTACCGAACACGTCTATTGCAGCACACAAGTGCCGCAGCAATCAGCGAAAAACGACGACAAGTCAAAAGGGAATTAAGCGCTGGCAAGTTATTGAGGCATCAGCAGTGACAGATAACAGTGCATATAACGCGGCGTTAGAGAGTGCCCCCTTTTTCTCGCGTCAAATTTCTTACTGGGTACAAGGTCCCGAACCCATCCTCAGGCAAACATGACATCCTCATCACGCATTCACAAACCACAAACACGCCGGGCGCGGGAAATTCAAGCGCAACGTGTTCCTAATGCAGGTACGGAATATGACAAGGGTAAGTCTGGAGTGCCGGCTTACGCGGCCGCGTCGGGCCGGAATATAGCAGCGCATGCACGTGCATTCGGGGAAACGAGGCCGGTAGATGTTGGCGATCGCCGCAGCAGGCCAGGGCACACACTCGGAGCAACCCCGTTTGCGGGTCGGCGCGCACCGGCAGTATTCGTCCTCTTCTTCGCTTCCTCCGTACTGATGCCGTGGTGGTCGGCCGAGACGGCGGCGTGTGGTCCGTCACGCGACAACTCGTTTCCTTCTCGCTTCGGCATCGCCGTATTCTGAAGCGTGTCGGGCGCTGCCGCGGCCGTTTCAAGAGCCATGAATGCGCGTAACGTCCTCCTTTGAAGGAAGAGGCAACCGCGAGGTGCGGCTGAATCGCCGGGGGAAGGACCGGTGGATTTGGTGTCCGTGGGGCACGCGAACGAGCACTACGGCTGCGCCGCCTTGCATCGGCGTCACAGCGGAGCGGCGGTCGATTGCGTAAGTGTCGGCGGTCTTTTTCCTGTTTTTGCCCTTGTTTTGTGTTTTCATGGCGGCGCACTCTCAGCCAAGCAAAACGGGACATTAGAGTAAAGCGAGGCTAGCAGTGAGAGGTGGTTGCGATCTTGACTATCAGGGTATAGATAACAGAAAGCCTGGCGTAACAAGTGCTTTACTCACAAAGCTGTGCAGAGTTTTCGTTGGGGCGAAAACGAATAAGTGCCCACTGTAATCATCCTTAAAGTTACGTATGTTATCGTAAATGAACAGCAAATTTGCATCGACACAGCAAAGACGTCGCCCTCCGGCGTTTCATCTTCCCGCCTGCATATTTGTGGTTCTGGTACTATAATGGCAACAAAAATTTCCAGCAACCTTTTTGAAAAGGGCCCGTGTAATATTGCATTTTAGAGCAACGGTAATTGTTTCGCGTGTAAAAAAGTGCTGTGAGTTTTCTTATAATTGTATTTGGAATTGGCGACCGAGGACAAAATACCACCCGCCCTTCTAGAAAGGTGGTCAAAACGCCTATCCTTTTGTAGTAATAATTTAGAACTCAATTAACATTCGTTTATGGCAACTCAGTTGTGAGGTCCGTATTCTCTGGAGAAGCAACACGTTGCATGCCTTGTTTAAATATTTTGTAGTACGCATCGCCTCTTAGTAAATATGCGGTATGGGATAATGCGTGTATTGATTGACGTAGCTATTCCGGGTGATCCATTAAGAACACCATCGCGTGGCGGAACCACATAAACGATGTGTTAAGGGCAAACATCGATTTTCAGACATTTAGTTGTGCAATATAGTTTTATCCTATACTCTTGTGTGGTCCTTTGTGAATTGATTATCCCGGCAAGCAGGCGCCAACCGTTCATGAAAAGAAAATGCTTGTAACATACAGAGATTAGGATTCGGAACACGGCCTCTAGAGTACACTTCAACGAAAGCTTCTAAAGCAAATCTTACGGCCTACCAAACGATGCAAAGTGAGAATGCCCCCGGAAATGAAGCGGGCTTTACACTGCGGACCAGTTTTTAGCTGATTTAGCACATTGGGCGAAAAAAGATTGTGCTCGGTTCTCCACAGCACAACCACACCAAGTGCACTGGTTCAGAGGACTCAACAACCTATGCAGTAATTCCTGCGCGTTTTGCACACTTTTCACGTTTTCACGCCTAATATTTATGTCGAAGGAAACGTTGATACCACGTTTCATGCTCTTGGGAATTTTAAGACCGGCAATATCTTTCGTCAGTATTTATTTAAAGTTTTTACCTACTTGTTGACTCTGCTTTGCGATCGATGATTTAGATTTGGTGCACTCTTTAGGCGTTTATTTTGCCTACGGTTACACAACGCCCTTTTGTCGCCGAACCGTACCTTTTTAGAATTATTTATTCAGTCACGTTTCGGTACCATTAATACATAGGAAGGACTTCTGCGAGTAATTCAATGCAACCAGCTTGTGGAATCAGACTAGTCATGCACCGTCTGTGGAGACAGAAGTTTGGGTGCTTTGTGCAGTGGTGATGCGTTTATACCTGAGGATTCGCGGATGCACTTATACCTGTACACAGTGATATCAAACAGTTTATAACTCTACAAGAAGACATCTGTGTATTTTTAAAGTGAACAAGTGGCCCAAACGGACATAAATGACAAACTCGTGTATACAGGGTGATCAAAATTAAGTTGACAGGATTTTTTAAAATTAGGCGCTTAGGTTTAAGTGAAGATCGACCACCTCTACAGTGAGGTTATGCGCCCATGGGGGACACATAATTAGGTGGTACTTATTGATGTCGGTAGCTTAATTAACTAAAATTGAATAATTAACTTTTTATTGGCTGCTGTGAGCTGGCACGTTTGCATTGAAAGGTTCGACACAATCGTGATTCCAAGCAGTTTCATTTGATAGATTTTTTCCAGCGCATCCATACTCCGAGATATCGAACTGCGAAGTTTAATTGCCGCTCGCATGATTACGCATACTACACAGCGAAGACCGGTGCGAAGCTCATCCCTTTTGTTCTGTGTTTCAATAGCGGTTCAGAGTACTGCAAACTGCGATAACGCTAGCCACGACTGGAAGGGTGCCAGTTATCAAGTTTGCCTATGCCTCCACACTGTTGTCAACATAACACCGTACACAGCAGGCATGTCACAAAAGGGAGGAGCTTTGCGGCGGTCACGCTGATTGGTCGATCTGAGGAGCTGTGGTGAAGCTCAACAGTGGTGATTTTTTAGAGGGTACGTTTTCTTGTAAAGACGTGTACGATACTCATAGCTAAGAGAATTCATGCAGGTGTACTCAGCCCCGTAGTTTCATTTCTTGGTCGACACGGGTCAAATATAAAGCGGTGTTCAGGACAGCCAAAATACAGAGAACAATCTACAGGAAGGCGTCCAGGAAGCAGGCCGGAAGCTCCCGTGCTCCCAATTCAAAACGGCATTCGGAAAACGACACAGCTCAGTATCAACAACGACAGCTTCCGGAACGGGTGCACGATCCGAACATTTGAGGTTTCCATTTCCTCTCGCTCAAAAGGGAAAGTAATAGAAATACCACCACTTTCACCATGCGGGCTTTGCAGAAAGAGACACTGAGCGGTAACAGCAACGAAGAGCATCAGCGTTGGTCGCAGTATCCCGGCAGGTGTCCTCGAGCATGGCTGCAGCTGCGGTGATCCGTGGCGTTGGCGCAGCGGCAATTCTTTGGCAGCTCGCAAGCGCAGGGATTACAGACCAGGCTACGAAGCTTCTGCGACGAACACGTAAGTTGACACTTCATGAATGATGTCATCTTCTTGCGACGATCTTCAGTAAGGGTGAAACCTTCCGCCGTATTCATTTGGGGAGAGTTTCTGTCGTGTGTGTTTTTAGACAAAGTGGAAAGAACATTGGATGTGGCCTAGCGTAAACCCGTTCAGTATGATTCATTCAAGTACGATTGATAAAGGGTTTGACTAGAAAACAATTCCCTGGTCTTAAGCTATAAAAGGGACAAGTAGGTCTTTAGGAGAGTTACCTAAAACTGTTGTGAAGAAAACTGGGAAGTTGATGAGGGCAAGCTCAAGACAGAAGAGTCCTTAGCTCGAAATAGGAGAGTGTCGTGGAAACAAATGGAACAACAAAAAGGAGCTGACAAGTCCAAACAAAAACGTACTGACGTTTCAGCTTCCAGCACGCAAGGCTTCCGTTGCGGATGTCGAAACATCAGTACGTTTTTGTTTGGACTGGCCGGCGTCTCTTTTTGTTAGGAATATGCCCCCCTGGCCAGACGGGATTCCGTCATGCTCTGGACTTCTTGAAACCAAATAATGGAAAACAAAAGTTGTAGTCCGGTTAATTTTTACGAGATTTTCCGGATTTCTTGTGCCCCATTTGTACATTTAGACCAGTCCTCGTTTTGCTCAAAATAAAAACTTTTTTCATGGTCCTCGCAATTTTCACGCCTTACGGCTTTATGTTCAACGCTTTGGAATGCAAGTCAAACGACAATTCCCTGTAGTGTCGATTTCAATCCTTGATGCGTTATCTTTTTTCGCGCTGTGCAGTAGGCGCCACTCCCGCAGTTTCCAGCAAATGCATGAGGGGGCTGGGCTGCTTTGAGAACGATGACGTCTTCTACCACGTCATCCACCGGCCAATCAACGTACTGCCGGACGACCGAGAGCGCATTGCCACGCGCTTCCTACTCTACACCAAGCGCAACTCCAACGAACCGGAAGAGCTGAGCGCCGATGATCCGCTCGGAACTGCCCAGGACTCCTTTTTCAACGCATCCCTGAAAACCAAGGTCATCGTGCACGGATTCATGGATTCTCTCGGCGTCGGCAAGTGGATGGGCGTGAGTCTTGTCTTAGTTTTGATTGATCTAGCTGGAACATTGTAGGATCCGACAAACCACTCCCCTTCAGACGCTGCCATGGTCTAAACGTGTAGAGGTCCTGATTCCCACTCAAGTAGCAGGTTTGCTTCATACCATTAAAAACTCCTCCTCGGAGCGCGTGTGCTCAACAATGTGGTAACTAGGGCGCCATTTTAGGCTGCTGCTGTAAACTGGTTTGAATGTGTGCAAACAGCTTAAATATACATAGTGCCGCGAGCCATCCTTTGGGTTTGTTTCTTTATGTGTTTTTTCCCGCCGGCTGCGCCAGGCTGTGTTATCTGTGTTATCTGTGGGCCAAGTGAAGCGCATGCACCATTCTTTTTGCCACTCCTGTTATCTCCTTTGATAGGGAGAGTGCTTTGAACTGACGTCACCAGCCTAGAATTATCTTCCTTGATCTACAGTGTTCTGGATGCAACTCGACGGTTCGAGAAACGCTCGCGCCGAGAAATAAATTCCCGCGGAGCAGACGCCGCGGCATTCGATTCACCGACACTCGCCTGCGCACGTCACTTTGTTAACTGCTGCTACGCCGCCTGTATATTTTTTTGAGTCATTATAAAAGCCCAAGTTCGCTCCAATAAATTTCTTATTCTTTCAAGACAACTGCTTTGTCTTCGGCTTCGTGAGAACAGTTTTACATTTTAAGCGTAGATACTCACTTAATGGGACTCTGCAACATTTCTGATACACACTTTCACACTTTACTTCGTGACGGGAAGCATAGCAAAAGTAATCGCCAGTTATCGCTAGCACGGAGCGGCAATGAGGGATTTCCTCGTAGCAGCAGAACTATCCGTCTTTTGTTTCTGCTTTGCTTCTCTGACTTTCTTTCTAAAGTGACCCTCCAATGCATTCATTGTTGCAGCCTAAGAAAATCGGCCAGCGGCCGCTACATCGCTGTTGTGACGTAATTGGAGCGGTCGAAGAGCGCCAAGACATGGAAAGAGAGGAAAATTGGGAATTGAGTCGTAATTCTTGAGTGAGGTACTTTGCGACACCTAGTCTAAGTACTTGTTGTGTTGGTTGACTATGGTCTGCATGCATTTAAGATTTCGGAAACAATTGAGGAAAGGGTTGCAGTGCACCTTTAATTGGACACATAAATGCAGCATCGGATTTGGAAGAACATTTCCGTTGTCTTTCTTTTCCAGACTATGAAAGACGAGTTTCTCAAGCACGGCGACTACAACGTCATCGTTGTTGACTGGAGCCATGGAAATGGCCCTCCTTACACGAAGGCCACAGCCAACACACGGGTGGTCGGCGCTGAGCTCGCCTTACTTGTAACTACATTACAGGTGAGGGGAAAATAATTATATGTGTTCTTGCTGCCACGCGGAATAAAAAACGGCGTGTGTTCGTTTCTATGCTAAAAATTACCCTGATAGTCCTACTTAGGCTGCTTAAACGCTATGAGATGGCTGTCTGTCGTCCTCTCTATCCTTCTATTTAGCCACCCATCAAGGGTTCAAATAATCCTGAAACGAGTTCATATAATCAAAACCTTTCCAAACTAAATCTCGAACCATGCTTCATACCTGTGAGCATTGTTTAGCAAAAAGAAATAATTGCGCATGTTTGAGGCAAACCATCAATACATGACTGATATCAAGCAGTGGCCGCTTTGAAAATAGATGTGCTCCTGATATTTGCGATAGCAAATACAAAATACGGGTTGAAAATACTACCCTTACCCTAAATACAAAAACATCTCCCGCCCAAGCATAAACCTAATCGCGGCATTTCAAGTCCAACAGTAACAAAAGTTTTCCATGTATCGCGGGCAAGCAGTGGAACGCGCGAAAATTGAAATGACATGACCACACTTCCACCGTGTTTCTCATGGGAGGCGGGAGACGGGAGACGGGAGACGGGAGACGGGAGAAGAACAGCATGAGGGGCTGGCAAAGAGACCAGAGGGATTTAATTGGTAGGGGCGACAGCAAACTGTGGCTTTTAGCAGACATTTGCAAAGAAGCAAGCGGATACGCTTGCAATATTATTGTGCGCAATAAATTTCCGCTGGCGTCTGTACACCGAAACATCTGATGGAAACTGAAGGATACTACTACCGGAAACCCGGAAGTTATCAGCCGTTGCATTGCGGAGGAGTCATCAGCGACGCCATTTACAGAATGTCCAGGTTTCTGAAGTTGCCGCTGTTTCGATATCCGTCACTGCAGACGTCAACGCCACCGCGTCTGTCACGTTAGGTTGTGAGGCAGGTTTATAGTATTTGTATAGGTCAAAGGTCTATTGAAAAGACGAACGATTTTACTTAAAAACTAACAAAAAACTCCGGTTTACTAATTCATGTTGCTAAGTTCATCACCATTGCAAAACGTAATAGACAATCGTGCTTAGATTGTCACGACACATTTGCAGGAGTGCATAATAACATGGCTTGAGCCTTCTATCACCCGCCTGAGCGGCACATTCGCGAAAACGTCATAATGCTCTACTGACCGGCATCGGCCTTGATTTCACGTCGCACAGGCTGTTTTCTGATTAAATCACAATAAAAGAAACAGTGCGCGTAAGAAGTTGTATTAAACTCAACGTTGAGTTACTGAAGTGGCCTAATTTACTTTGGCGCCTCTCTAAGGCCTCCTTGCATAGCCTATAGTTGCAGTTCGGGAGAATTACCGTAACGTTCCGAAAGCTCGGCGTCCCATTCTACAGAGATATCAAGTAAAAAATACGGAATGGACGAACCTTCGGGTCAGGTGCAAAAAACCACAAAAAAGTGACCGCACCATTAACCAAAAGTGCAAAAATATTAAGTAAAAATTAAAGCCGTTCCACTCAAGGTGAAATCTGTCGAAAGTGGAGAGCAGTGATTCGCCATAACGAGCTGTGCCACCGTTATCCGCTTACTGCTACCACCCCATGCAATTCAAATTTCCCGCCTTCGTAGTGCTCGCGCGCCCCCTGCCCTAAAACTGCGCCAGCGGGGTTCTGTTCTCTTTGTGCTTTTCTGCCCGCACGCGCCGGCGTTGCACTGCAACATTTTGCGTTTAAAAAACCAATCCAACGGGCGTCCTTAACTAAGAGAATGCGAGCGCTGCCGGTTAATTACGTATATTTTTTCTCAAATGCACCTATAGTTTTCTTTGCGCTAAACAACGGGAAGATGTATCGAAAGTAGCAGCGTTTTACGAGTTTCGAAGGCTTATGACTATATAAACTGCTTGGCTATCGAAGCTTCGGGGGTACGCCGTGAACAACAGCGTTACCCCGGAACGCCGTCTTGGTGTTCTATATACTTGGGTCGAGCGACCGAGCTAGGACGACAATGGGGTCGCCTTAAGTGCTCTGCGCTTAAAAGCCGGACAGGTTGTGTTTCTTTTGTTTAATATTGATACATCGGCGGTGTTCGCGGCCGCAGGACGTTCTCGCCCTGAGCTTTCGAAGGCGTAGAAGCTAGCGTGATTTAAGGGGGTGAGCGAGTTTCCTTTTATTAAATTGAATATCTTCCCCTAAAGGAGTGTGGGCGATCTTCAGTGGGAGGGCATTCTTTCGGAACTTAAGGATAAAATATTTCCAAAAATATTCCACAAACATTCCGGTTTGTTCCGCCTTAGTCATAAAATCCTTCATTAGTATGTATTATGTAAAGAGAAGGAGGAGCACTGCTTTAAGAGGGGGTGCTGGCAACTCCAAAAATTATGTTCCCAGGAGTGCTGTTATTAAGAGAAAATACAAAGCTGTTTAAAATACTTTAAATTTCACATCTCCCCATAAGCCTTCTCTTCAGTCCGCTTCGCTGATTTAGTTCCCCTACAAATAGCATAGGTGCGCTGCATACCACCTGACGTTCGTCTTGGTTCGCCCACAGAATTCAACTGGAGCATCTCCAGCGGATTTCCACATCATCGGCCACAGCCTCGGAGCACAGATCGCCGGCTACGCTGGAGAGCGCCTGGACAAGATTGGGCGGATCACAGGTTCAGAAGCCATATACAAACTCTCCTTTCGTAAAGAGAATAACGAGCACTCACCGGACTGTGACACCGGCTAACGAAGGTTAGCAAGCGATATCATTAGCTTCGACGTCACCTCAAACTCGAGCCTCAGGTTTCTCTATTCCGTTTAAACCTTACATCGTAAAGTTGAGTCTGCCTTACCGAACTCCTTTAAGCACTAGTTCCGCATCGCATCGCAATTGTCACATCATCTTGAACTTGTTCGGATGATCAAGAACATAAATGAATGGTCTGGTTGTAGGCTTTAAATGTAATAATTGTAAGCTTTTTACGAAGACGTAGGGAACTTCCCACATTAGAAACGAGCATCCTGATTGCCAAGTTTATAAAGGCGAACGTTTTGGAAGGACAAGTAAAAGTTTCCTGCTACATTAAACCAAAAATTAGTGGCAAGGTTTCTAATGCGTCATGGTCAAGGTATAGAGGTGCCAAAAATTGTTTCTCCCGGCAGTCTTTTAATATGAAAATGAAACAATGGAGTGAAGAATCTAATAAAGTGCGAAATAGTATATTGTGATTGCTGTGCAACAGGTCTAGTTCAAAATGCACACTGATGAACTATCGCACAAACCCTGAGCGAGGTAAATGGTTGCGCGAGAAGGAATGTGTACTCCCCCTAAAATTCTCGTAATAAAGTGCGCAGGCATAGGGTGACACTCAGTAACCAGGGCAACAGGTAGATATATTTGAAAACCTTCTTAATGAATACAATATCGCGTTAAATAATGTTAGCCATGCAAGAAAATAAAATAAGTGCGAACAACACCGACAATGGCCACGAAATAACTGGGGAAAAGAGAAAGGTATAGCTACAACATTTCGAGTTGCCGGTTTTTCTTCCATTCTTCTGACTATATGATGAGCATGCAGTTGAAATGGGGATCTTATTGATTCATTTCGTTCTAGTCACTTCGTGCACGTGATAGAAGCCAAGAAAATGTTTGTCCTTGTGACGAAAGTCGTCGGAGTTTTAAATTCGGAACCATTCATTGCAGAATACCCAACACTGTCATTCCATGTACCTGCCCAAAAATGCGTAACTGGTCATTAAGCCATTTTATCCTTACACAAGAATAAGTGTAGATCATTGTAAAAAAATAACAAAGAAATGGCGTCCAAAAAAACAAAGCGAAAAGCCCAGACCCATTTTCTCTCCATTTGGTTTTGATAGCCACATCTGGCAGCCATCGACTGTGCATGTAAATTTAAAAAACTGAAACGTACGTTACCAAATTTAAAGGTGTATCGTACCAATGCACCGTACCATGCACCAATTAAGAAACGATCGATGTATATAAAAATAAAAAAAGCCTAAATTGAACTCATAATATTATGAAAGTAATCCAGCACTCTCACACTGTTACCTAAAAAATAAAAACAAATAAGAGAAAAGACAGTGTGTGGGCTCACGTGTTGCTTCAGTGTCGTTAAGCGAATGTAAGGTTGGTACAACGAAGAAGCGTCCGAAGAATGGTCCCGTATTAGTTGACAATCCTTAAAATTTCCGCAACTTTCTCCTCTTTGTCTCTGTAAAAGGTCACCTGGCCTTCTATTTGACGGGGTATTTTCATTTGGCATGTGCAGCTTTCCCGCTCATGGCAGTCCTTTCAACAGTGATTACTCTGCAATTTTTTAGCGAAATAAAAAGTTCTTTTGCACAGCTAATATTTGGGGTGAATACTTGCTTTGTGCACAGTTTCAAGTCGCGCGCTTTGCGCGACTGGGTTCCTGAGCCATGGGAACTATCCCATAGAAATGCATGGGGAGTTAGATTTGACAGCGAATTACACAAACAAATAGTCGAAAACCTAAAATATTCTTTTAGCGTTTTTATCTTCACGTTGGCTTCTAGCTTTATGCCAAATATCATTTTCCTACACTGGCTTTGCTAGGTTCCCGAGAGGTTGTAATTTTGAGCGAGAAAGCTGGGTATGATTACGACATTTCAGTGGGAGGTGTCTTTACGCTTTGCGGAGAAGAACTTTTTACAAACGGCATTTCTTTATTTGTCTATCACGAGAAAAAAAAGTGTTTGGCTTTCTCTCTCTCCCCAGGCCTCGATCCGGCGGGACCGTATTTCTTCCATATGCCGCCATCTGTGCGGCTTGACCCAAGTGATGCATCCTTTGTGGACGTCATTCACTCGGATGCCAGTTTACCCTTCAGCTTCATTGCAAATCTTGGCTTCTTCAATGACAAAGGTACGTCCCTTCGTAGTGTATAAGGTACACAAACTTTTTCTTTTCTTGTAGCTCTTTTCATCTCGTGGTATTTTGAAACTATACGCAAGGTTTGCTGTCGTTGGATCGTTTAAACAGTATAAAAACCAAGTAAACCTAACGAAAGGCGCCTAAATTCAACGCGCCTTTTAAAGCAGCAGGCGATTTTTACACAAGACAAAACGAATAGCAAGCAATCCAAAGATGGTCTTGCAATGACCAGGTGATACGTTACTGCACTTCTAAACAGAGTCGAATATTTGCCTGCCTGTTGTGTGTCTAGGGTTCGGCATCGACCAGCTGGTGGGTCATGTGGATTTCTATCCGAACAACGGTAACAAGCAGCCTGGCTGCCGCATGCAGCACATCAACAGCCTTCTGCTAGAAGGCATGCTCGAAAGCATGCGACGGCTTGCCGCCTGCGACCACCAGAGGTCTGTGGACTTCTTCACCTCGACCATAAACAGAAGGCTGTGCCTGCCCGTTGGTGTCGCCTGCAGGTGAGTGTGCCGAACACAGTGATGGTTAGGTTCATATTCCAGGTGCAATACAAAATGCTACGAACTTGCCAGCGCTGGCAAGGTCAATTATTGTTTCCAGAAACTGTTGGGCAACAAAAGTAAATGCGATGCTGGGGGTAGAAGAAAAACACCGGCCCTAGAAACTTCAAAACTCTCAAGTGGTTGTGTATTCTGAGGGGAAAAGCAAATGGATTTACTGTCAAAGACTTGTGGTGGGAAAATCAATGCGCGTTTTCTCGCACTCATCCCAGATGAAGAGAAGCTTAATGGTGCTCTCGTAATGCGTTGACTTGAAAGCCAAAGTTATTTTACTCCAAATAGAAACCCAGGAAACAGGTCTTAGCCGATCTGACTTTCAAGATTGCACGGAGAGAAAGTGTCGAATTGCTGGCTCGCTCCAAGGATTGGGGTGCGGAATGGGGAGCAAGGCATGTGCCATTACAAAGTAATTAAAGGAGACGCTGGCTGCATCCAACTTCATTGGGCGTTTGCGCCGCGAGCGCGGACTCTACCGAGCAGCGTCCGTATTTTGTGTAATTGTGTGCGCATTAACGGCGCGCTCTCCATGAGAAATACGAGTAATCACTCGAAAAACTTGGTTTAAAAGAGGTCAACAACGGTAGATTGTTCAACTTCATGAGTTAAATAATAGCCCCGCCTGTTATTATGCAAAATCGGAGGCCTTCGAGTGACAAAAATGATATTGGCGTGCAACAGCATCCAATTGGTGGCGACGCGTCATGCGGCTTGAAGCACTTGGACGTCAACATGTCAACAGAACTCTGTCTGGTTGGGTTAAGCATGAGGAAGAAGAAAATACAGCAACCATGGGCGTCTATTTAACCAGTCCCGATGTTTTGGAGCCTACTTGACTCTGTCCTTAGAGTTGTGACTGTGTTCAACCACAACCAGCAGCTATATAAGATGATTGGCACCGAAGCAAATTACCCACAAAGAATCCTCCTGGGGTCCTGGCACACACAAGAGACAATTGTGTGTAAGTTTGCATTCGAGTGTTTATTTTGTGCGGACTCATCTCTCCTAAGTAGTAGTTTATGAGATATTTCCTTTGAAAGCTTCCAAAACCGAAGTGTTTTATAGAAATGTGGTTACACTGTCCTTGCTTGCACTTGTCACTTATTCCAATACCGACTGCAGGTCATGGGACGACTTCGTAGCCGGGCGCTGTGGGGGCTGCGCATCCGGACGGGGTCAATGCGCGGTGATGGGATTTTTGGCTGACAGAATGCGGAGGCTTCCTCGGAGGACTACTGCCAACGAGGCCTGGAGGAGCGCCGACAATGGCAACATCAAACTGTACCTCAAAACAGATCCCGAACCACCGTTCTGCTGTGAGAACTGGATAGGTCGCTTGTCGCCGTTTGCTAATGCTGACGCCAGCACAGGGCGTTTTAGCGTTCGTTATCCCGCATGGTTCTGGGCAAAGTGCGAGATAAACGATTAAAAGCACCGTACAACACGTTTTAACCTTTTTTTCTAGATCTCAAACGCTTGCACAACGTAGTCAACCAACATGTCCAGTACTCAGACAAGAGGTACCCAATATACCTCAGCCAAAAATTACGGCTCTATGCACATCAGTTAACTTGGAAACTTGCTCAAATGATATTTCTCTCTTACCAGGTCTCGCCATTCTTCGACTGCTTGAATTACGTCATTACAGCGGTGTAGCGCCTATTGGTCGGCTTTCCTTCGGTTGCGGGAATAGACGCACTCGATAGCCACTTTGAAAAGAAAGCCACAAAAGCAAAGTAGAAGCGGAAGGCGTATCTGTTGCGATGAGCAAATCCCGCAGCGCCGCTCCGTGCTAGCGATAACTATAGTTTTTGTATTCCTTCGAGACTCGAAGGAAAGAGTGAAATTGTTAATCAGAGGTTTTACAGATCCTTTAACGTATTCATAAGAACGTGAATATGTCTACCAACAACAACTTCTGTAAATGGCGGACCTGCATGACATATCCAGTTCGACTGTCCAATGAGTGCAACGTCCTATGACGTATTCCACGAAGATCACTGTTAGTCCTGGGGCTACAAAGGAGGTTCTCGCGAGGGTAACAGTTGAGGATCTACCCCTACCACCACCACGCATGGTTGGAGTACCAGCTAAACAACGTTTGACATTGATATTACATCCGTGGTGAAGTGGGGCTTGCTTTCAGTCAATGCAAGGTGACGCCTTCTGGCCGGGCCGTTTTACGAAAGAGATACCTAGAAACCACTTTTAAAGGGACTCTACCCCCATTCCGATCAACGGTTGCAGGCTTTCCTTCATGTCTGAAAGCACTGTGAAAGCAATAGTTATCGCCAGAACGGAGCGGCACCGCATGATTTGCTCACCGCAGCAGATACGCCATCCGTTTCTGCGTTGCTTTTGTGTCTTTTCTTTTGTAATGTGGTTATGGAAGGCGTTCCTTTCTGCAACTGAAAGAAAGTCGGCAAATAGCTGGTGAACCGCTGTAATGACGTAATATCAGCGATGCAAGAAGGCCAAGACCGAGAAAGAAAAAAAATTTATAAACTTTCCAAGTTACATTGGCATAGAGCAGTAATGCCTGCCTGACGGGCTTTGCGACGAGCCTAATCAAAGTATTAGCTTTGTTGATTGACTGCGTTCTGCAAGCATTTAGAATTTAGAAAAATGTTGAGGAATGTGATGCAGGGTCCGTTTAAAATGGATATCGATTGCGTTCATCGATGCAACTAAAGAAAAGCTGGCCAATAGCCGCTGCACCGCTGTATTGATGTTATTCCAGCGGTCGAAGAACGCCAATACTGGAAATGAGAGAAAACTCCTTCGAGAAGGTTTCTAAATTATCTGATGGACAGTTTTGGCTCAGGTAATTTGCGACCCCGTAATCGAAGTACTGCATGTGTTTTTGACTACGTTCTGCGAGCATTTTGGATTTCAAGAAAAGTTAAAAAAAAGTGTTGCAGGGACTCTTTAAGGCGTTAGAGGAGGCCCGGCGCTTCATGTCAACGCCTTAGCAACGCATAGAAAAACAAAAACTCGAGAAGTGAGGAAAGTTAGCAAAAAAAAAGCAGTAGGAAAAACGTTCCGTATGTGCAAAATGGTTGTGATAAAATAATTACGTAGAGGCAGAAAAAAGTGCGAAAAATGAAACAAATTATGAAAGCAAAGGGCATTACGGTAAGCATTTGGTCGTGAGGTATACCAAATGTTTTTTTTTTCTTTGTGGCCACACAAGTACTGTGAAAAAAAAGTCCGTGTTTGATTATTCAGTACGTGAGGCGGTAGTCTAATTTACTCCGGGATGAGGGGAAAAGCTCGTAAAGAGAGCAACATGTTCCTGCATTTCTCGTGGCTTCCTACACTCATTGCAAGCCTGTCGAGTCCAAGTTTTTGCTTAAAATATACTTCGAATGAAGGCCTTTTGTAGTGATAAAATGTTGTTTTTTAGACCACACTAGCGTAGTAAAAACGGAGAAATAAATATGCGTTCTCGGTCCTCACCCCGAAATCCCTCCCAATTCAGCCGTGAGACATTGCAAGCGATTTAAGAAAAAACAGGCATATTTGCAGAGAGCGCACAATATCTCCTGGTTGTCTAGTCAAGGTAATACACTTTTTTGAACTAATGCAGAGGCTGACCCGGTTCAAGTAACGACGGGTTAAGTTGATATAATCATGCCTCGCTCTTTGTTCTATTTTTGGTGAGCCTGTGTAGCATAGTGATGCGTGTTGACTGATCGTAATCAAGTTTTAACGTTTGTTTTGAAGTGTTTCAGTACCAGATCATCGTTAAAACGACCAAGTCTGTGCCACTATGGGATCTCTTTGGAGATGTCCAACTCACGCTTCCCGGAGTAGACAAGAAGATCGCTATAAGAATGCACAAAAGGTATGGCATTCCCAAGGACAAATAATATAAGACGATCACTGTCGGAACGCACACAACTGCTTACAATTCAAAGCAGAAAATTGCAACTCCTTTTGGCAAATCGTCTTCGCTGATTCCGACTACAGTATACTTCAGTCGTAGGATCCCCATGCGATGACGGGAATTTGCGGCACCCAATAATGTATGTGCACTGGGCTACATCTATCCCCAAAGACAGCGGCAAACGATTAAATCGTACTGCCTTTGCTGACGATTATAGCAGAAACGGGGTGTGGTGCTAAATACATAAGATTGCGTAATGTTCTTAGCTTCTGACAGAAATAACTTTTGATAGTTTGTTGAATACGTTTTTCGTATCAAGGCAACCTATCTACCAGCGGAGTAGCTAGGTCGTATTGCATCCGGGGCCAATATTTATTCTGTTACTTTTTGGTTGTGGTCAGGAGGTTGAAGACATCGAAAATATCCGAGGAGGGTTGTGATAGGTGATGTTTCAGCACCAGGAAAGAGGGAGGACTTCAGACCTGGCACTAGGAACGCATGTCCCCTCGGCCCCCCTCGAAACTGCACCACGGTACTTCAATCCTGTTGAATGCAGGCCCGTTGCGCTAAAAACACTTAGATTTGGTTCAGTTGGTGGTTATTTGGCAAAGTAATGCTGCGACATTTCGAACTTTTCGACAGAGTCATGCTGCGGGGGAAGGCTTCACTGTAAAGTAAACAGCCTAATAAAACTTCGAATTTCGGCACAAGAGATACGCAGGTAAGTAAACTGGCGGCATCACTATACCCTAGTTTGTCGAACCGCACCACACCAAAGGTTTTCTCGGGTGGAGTTCACATGAACAACAGATATGTTTGAGTGCCAATTTCAAGTACGAAAGATATAGCGAGAATCACACGGCACTTCGTGCTTTGATCGCTACATCCTGGTTTATCTTTCACCGTCGACTTCTGAACATTTTCTTTAAAGCGAAGCTTTTTACCTCTAACCTCCAAGGGTTCTGCCGCGACCGTTTGTGTCAGCAGAAAACTCCAGCGAACAAACAAAAGAAGTTTATGGCACCACCAGAAATAGAACCCGGAAGTAAGAGAGAAACTTATCGAATTCCGTTGTCTTACCGATTCACCTATGCGACCACGCTGAGACGAGAGAGACGGTGCCCCGAGCAAATCTGCGGGTTTACCCACTGCGCTCTCGCTGAATGCCACTTGACAGCTTCACGCGACCTCTCGCGGCGCTGTGCGCTCCGCCCACGACACATGCAGCGGCCATGTGCGCGCCTTGCGCATGCAAAGAGTTATAAAAAGGAAGCCCACACCGATGCATGGCATTTCACTTCTCTTCCGTCTCTGCCGCTGATCTCGTCGCCTCCGTCGGCGGTGGCAGAGACGGAGGAGAAGTGAGAACGTCTAACCGCGGGTGTGAGATTCCTTTAATTTTGTAATAAACGAGTTTCCACTCATGTGTTACACCAATACAACTCAACCAACAACCGCTCATCAATCATGCATTGATTTATTCTTAGCAATGAATATATCTTTGAAGTAATAAAAGGTCTGGTTAAGTGCATTTCACTTGACTCTGTTTTTGTTATTTGTGGAGCCACGTTTGCGAATTCGAGTGATGTCGCATACTTAATCGTTATGGGTGTGGTTTACAGCTAGGCTTTCCAACCAGCTCCACAGGGCGGATATGCGCACACTTTATTTACGCGTTTTTCGTGCAATCTCCCGTTTGTTCCTTTGATTTGTGGTATCATGCCTGCCACAAAAGCCAGTGAGTTTAGCATAAAAATTTAGTTTGGAGTTGCTACTATGCCTCTGACATTTTTCTCCTTCACTGTTTATTGCGCTGTCTCTGTTTTGTACTCTTAGTGAGAAGTCTAAAAAGGGCTAAAGCAGAAGGTGTTTATACTAGTTTATTGATAAAGCCCAACTGCTATGTTTCGGAACTTGTCCGGAATTTGTTTCAATATTTCTGGCATTTTGTCAGCTTGTACTGTCTACGCCTAGTCCTATGTTTGTTGTTTTTTACCGCGCTTGTTTTCTGTGTGACTATGAAACAACACGGCCAAACCTTTTCCCTTCTTAAGGACATTTTGGGGTCTTGCAGCCCGCACAGTGTGAAGCCCGGCGTTAAGTACACCTCGCTCTTGACCACCAAGAAGCGGTTGTACGACGTGCACAACGTCACCTTCAACTGGAAGTCTCTGGTTGGACGTCGAGCGGACAGCGCCAGCCTGGGTCACGTTCCGCGGATTCTGTACTTCAAGATACGGCCGCTAGATCTCCATGTACTCTCCAAGAGGTGAGCAACTATGAAATGACTGAAACATCCCAAGAAAAAAGTTGTGTCACCGTGTAGCTACCTTCGTTATCCCTAACGTCGAACTTCTTTAACCCTAACTTTTTTAACCCTAACGTCACAGTAATATCGTGCTCTGAACACAACTACCGAAAAATATCTGACTTACGCTCCATCAGCATCCGATTTCCTTGGATAAAAATGGGTTTGATCAAACACTGTCTTTGTTTTAGTTGTGGAGCCTCCTTGTTTGCTTGAGCTCTGTTGTTCAGACACTTGGAAGAACAGTAAAACAATTGGAATCCCGTGCCTAAAAAACATTAAAAAGATCATATCTAATGTCAGAAGTGGGGAAGGAATTCTTCAATGATACGCGCTTTCCAGTGCATGAAACAGAGACTAAATTCAGACAGGGCTTTGTCTCGCCTGCATCAACAGAACACCACATTTTAAGAGCGCAACAAAAGGTGGTGGTGTACCAATTGTTGTTAAAACAAACGAGGTTCGGGACGACAATTAAACAATAAGTACTATCATTTAAAAACCAATAAAAATAAGGTAAAAGCATTAACATAAACAACGAAATCCACTGACGTCCTAAAAATACAGCCCATGAAATTGATAAATCTACTGTACGGAGCTTCCATATAAACATTCGCTGATGTTCTGTTCCACCTTAACCGTGAAACGTTAAGTTGGTAATGCCACATTGGTAATACCACATTGGCCAAGTTTGTAATGCCACATTCGGGCGCAGATGTTGGAATAGTTTTATGACGATGGTATACGTAGTCCAATGTACAAAAAAGGAAAGGTATTCGCCGGAAATGGTAGCGGGTTTTCTGGAGGTAAAAAGAAAATATCAGAATAAAATAAATTGACCTGCCAACGTACTGAAAGACTCCGTAGCAACGGGCAAGCATCTCTTCTGAGACGTTGCAATCACATTTTCCTGCTTTTTTGGTTTCATAGCATAGACGATGTGTTCAGAGACTTTGGGAAGGGCATGGCGTCATGCCAGGTTCATCCTTTTGGGGTTCATTAGGATCTAGTAAATGTTTCATGCAGAGCGCGACGAATGGAGGCATGGAAGTTCTGCGGAAGCGACCGGAAAGGAGCGATGTTAGTTCCTGGAGAACTCCTTCTCGCACCTGAAGAAGACTGTGGGGATGACGACGAAGAAGAGGAGCTATAATAAAACAGCGAAAGAAGCGAAAACGAATTCATGGTAAGCAAAAAGTCTATGATGTGGTAACAGTTTGCGGATGCAATTTTTCAATTTTTCAAAAGACCTTATGATTTTCCGCGAGCGAGTTTTTTTTTTCATAATATACATCTCTTTAAAAGTGCTTGCTGACCTGTATACATGTGTAGTTGTTTCTTCGGCAATGTAGATAGGCACGTCTATTTAGGGCAACCGGTAACGCTGTTTTTTCACCTTAGCAATAACAAATAAAGAAATCGGTCTATGGTGCAGTGTGTTGGCTCTTTCAGACATAAACTAACGTAAACAGTAATGTTTGGATAGATTTTTTTAAATATTTATTTTTCTTATGCGCAATATTGAAAGTACACGATCAGGTGGTGACGAGGAAAGGAGACCAGACGAAGGCACAAAGGTTCGCTTCGCAGATGAAGACCTGTAGCAAATCTTTCAATGCTATTCAGATCAACTGAAGGCTGCGCAAGCGAACGACGATGGGGCCCATGTGCCACTCAATACAAGATTGGTCAAATTTGGAAAGAAACCCATCCCCATAAATGTCATGGTAAATGTCATGTTGCTAGATATTCTCTTTAAAAAGGATTTTCCTCGGCATAGCTTTCAGTTTGAGATACGAATACACGAAAATTCTAAAATTGTTTCACGTCTTCTGTACGCACGCGCGCGTGCTAGAGAGAGACATAATTGATGCTTATTCAAGCGAACGGTGAGCGCTCAGCCGTGAGAAATAATTTTATATTATCGAATTTGCACAACTCGTGTGCCTTGGAGAAAACAATATAACATACATAATTTTAGCTAGATGGACTTAGAGATAGCCATTATCAATATTTAGACGTGTTGTCAAAAGAAGCGCATTGCAGCATCATTAATCAGCATCACCACCATCCCGTGATGTCCTCTTCAGGACAAAAGCTTCTTGCACAAACCTAAAATGCACTTATCCTGTGAAACCAAAATTTTCATTCCGTGACTCCAAACTTTCTAATTTCATCCCGTCATGTGGTTGCCTTCTACTTCTGGTTGCAGCAGTCAGTAGTGCCTTAGTTACCCGAGTGGTCTGCCGGTTGTTCCCTCACATTACGTTCCCGACCGAAGTTCCCCATTTCTCCTAGGCAGTTATGATATCTTCGCCATCCATTAGCGGTGGGAGATTTTGCTGTCGAGCTTCCTACCTCACTATCGACTTCTGCACTTCGAGAGGAAAAGTGCTTGGATTCCTGAAATAAGGCACCACCTCGCATCGAATGCCCATAAAAAAGTTTTCTCTCTTCACTTACCTTCGTTTATAATGCGAGAAGCTTATTTACTACCCCTCAGCCTACGCGTTACCTTTGGCATGCATGGCTCTTTGGGCTTACCGAGGGTTTTTTCTAAGCGTAAATTAGGGCGAAAAGTTTATGCTTCGTGGGGTAATCGCCGGCCCTACGCAATGGTCCTTAACCATTTATTCAACGACAGAGGCAGTTTACTTTTCTTCACATGGGAGTGCTCCCCGGATGCCCTCAAGGCCATACTACGTGCAGGCCTCACCAGTAGTTGTCACAATCCGTCCACTTGAAAGCGCACTTGTGTCCGTAAACCAGTACGGCGACGCCAGGTGGCATTACAAAAAAGTCTACACTTGTAATGTGCACTGGCGTTACGCAAAGGTGACCTATTTTATAATCAGTACCTTACAAACGTGCAACAAGGCATCACTAATACATGTAGGAAGCCTCGTTTTCACAGCGTGATAGCGCGCTGTTAAGGCTCAGGTTTTGAACATAACTGAGATTCTGAATTTATTGTGCACCATTTTTTTCTGTAGTTTTGCGCATTTTACTTGTATTTTTCGACAGCAGTGCTGCTTTGCGTTTCTCACTTTTTGTGATTTTTTCATTGCTCACTCCTTTAAAATTGCCCTTGCAGTGCATCCAACTATGACAAATTTCGTGTAGCTATGTTGCTTGTGTTCATTTTCCTTCCCCACACCCCCTCAGTTTGCAAAAAAGTTTCGAAGTAGTTCGTTTCAATTTCCGAAGAATACCTTCTGGACGAAGACCTATAGGCGTTATAGGTTGAGATTTTTTTCGATGAACCGGAGAACACACATTCCTTGACAAGATTACTTGCAGCTACGAAAGGCACTGACATATTCTCAAAACATTTGAAACCTTAGCGCCACTTTCGTGACACCAGTAAGCTGCTGATCATTGTAGAATTACCAACACACGCGTCCATTCACTGCATCCGCTCATCTCGGAAGTATATATGCCGCCAGTGTACTTTCCAACCATGGCAGTACTAAAGTCACACATCAAATTGCCTTCTCGGGAATAGTAAGCAGGTTGCGAACTAAGCAGGAAGTACGCATAAAAATGTATGCGCTTATATTTTCTAGAACAGAATTAATGACAGTAGTTGCGCAATTTATTAAGCTTTCGCATCAATTTTTCCCTTTATCGACGTTTGGAAGCGCCGCGGAAAACGGAAGTCAGGTCAGCATGATGATGACGGCGGTGAGGACCAACACCGCCGCGTGATCGTTGTTCCTTTATAGTGATGAGTCGATGCGTCGTACCTCTTCTAGCGCCCTGTTTACCGGCGGGGTTGTGCTGGTGGAGTAGAGAAAAAACGCCGTAAAAAAGCGTTGTAGGTTTCGAAACCGCGTCATTTAGTAATTTGAGAAACATTTTGACCTAACGCGCTCCAGAAGCAACTGGCTCGTCGAGAGTCCGGTACCGCAATGCTGTAGAACAATTTACACCGGCGCTTAAAATCAGTCAGCGGGATCGACTCTAAACCAAAACGGCCTTTACTCCGAGAGGCTGAAATGTACAAAGCCAACGTGTCAAAGAGGAGCGTTCTCCAACCATTATGGTTGTTTAAATTGACCCACAGCCCTCTATTACGGCGCGCCGGCTAAACCAGATGCCACTTTCACGCGTAAAATGCTAATTTTATTCTTAAAATATAAACGAACATCCGTAAATTTGTCTTCAAACCCGTATACCCCGATATTTTTTAATTTTGAACATTTTAAACGCATTGTTAAACTCGGTAGCGAATCGAACGCGATTGGTTAACGCAAGTTAATATTTATCTCCAATTAAACATCAGTGATTTTGATTTAGCATTTACAAAGTCTCAGAAGAGATAAATGTGGTTTTCAAAATCCTTGGTGTTACGGCAGGGCGCCTTCTCTACACAACTCATATTACAATGTGCGGCAATAGTAGCGAAGTCAGTGATGACTTGTCTGACGCTAGGGGAAATTTAGTTTCACCGCCATAATCACTTGTCTAAATTTCCTCGTTGGTCATGCAACATAAAACACTGGTGGTATTATAAAAGGGCAGAAAAATAAGGCCAAATTACGCAACTCACTGTGGTATACCCACTAAAGCATGGTTCGTAAAATAAAAAAAAAAGCACGCTACGAAGGATCTTTTTTGATACACTACTTTGCAAGTACTAAGCAGTTCGGCGGTCTTTTTCACTTTGGACGTGCGGTACTTATCGACATTGTATTGTAGCACCTGTGCCTCGGTTTTAAAAGCGGCGGCGTGCAGTGGGAGCCAAACACTGTCTCTCTTTCTTCGGAAACTGAAGGAAAAATGGCTATTGTGTCATGCTTTTCTTTAAACCGTTTCCCACAGGTTTCGTACAAGGGTCAGAAGGACCCACATTTTTCTCGAGCAACACACTCTGGGACTCTAAGGCATCGGTCTTCCACCATCTGGTCAGCATTGCGGAGTGTATGTAAATTATCATAGAGGGCACCCTGCATCTGACGGCTCCTGCTGCTCTGGTCCTTTCTGCATTACTTTCGCCTTCGAGGAATTCAACGACGTTACCCCTACGGGATGCACTATTCTCCCCGGTGCTTCCACAACCTTGACGTAAATACTTTGACGCCGGCCAGAAACTTCGCCTGTGAATACATTGGCGTGCACAAATCTACGCTCTCCCTGCACTTTACATCATCTACAAGGACTTGAAAATCGGTGATTTCAGGTACGTGGGTAGGACGGTCTCCACGTGGTCCCATGGCTTGGTCTTCATCGTGCCGTCTAGAGTTGTCAGAGGGCGGACGAGCACGTTCCGGACCCGGATGTTACCGCCGAGGCCGGCCAGGGGCGTGAACTGGAGGATGAGGAAGAAGTCGCAGATCTTCAGCGGCAGGAACTCGAGCACCGACCACGTGAACATCTGCCTCATTCCCGAGCAGCAGTAGCGGACGTTGGTCTCGCTTGAGGTCAGGCAACGGACGACGGCTGTGGTGACGTCCTGGTAGTTCTGGCGGGAGAATCGCCTAAGTTTCTTGGTGAAGGTGAGCTTGAAGCTGTCCAGGTACGCCGGGCCGTACTCCTCCTGAACGACGTGGTCGAGCCGCCGCGTCACGTCATTCAGGGTCGACGCCACCGTGGCAGGATCCGTCATGGCCGTTCTGCAACGATTTGTGAGGGGAACCTTGAAGCGTGAATACCCGTTGTTATATGAAGGGCATGCTTGGACTGTACGTGTTTTTTTGTGTGTGCTCAGGATAGAGCTTATTTATTGTAGGACGGTGTACATCTGAATAAAAATAAGGTATTGCAAGTTTATCTCCATGAGTGTAAAGCATACCAGGTAATAATCACCCGTTTGAGTTGTTGAAGGATGCCAGTGGCTTTTCTGAAGAATGCAAAAACGCATAGTCTAAACCTAGGAGAAGCCGGAAGAGAGAAACATTTCTGTTTTGGATACCCAATCGATCTGATGGTGATGTGACATTCCATGTTTGGCTTCTTGTAGATGACTAACGGTGGTTTATGCTCTGCATGTAATATGGATAGCTCCTAGGGCTTGGGGATGCTTGCACATAGAGCCATTTTTAACGACACGTCTGCTCTACCCCAATAGCTTCAAGGGTGTCTTGGCTATCACTTGAGAACACTATCTGAAATGCTCAAAATCACACGACACTAAAATGATTGAAAGTGAAGATCAAACGAACGAAATATACGTGATACAAATATTCATGAGCGAAGTGTGTGCTCTGTACGCTTACAGCAACGCGGCGTGGGGCAAACACTAAAGAGAGTCGAAATTTTAAGGCCCTGATTGGTTTTCTGAAAAATAATGGACTTACAGCCCCTTGACCATTCCGAAGATTCTTCTTGTGTTGTTTTTGCCTTCCGTACTTAGAAAAAATGAAATAAACACTATTTATTATATAAACTTCCTTTAGAGAATTTTAAATATGTTTTTTTCGCTTGCAGGAAGTATATCATCTGCATGAAGCAAAGGAGCACAATTTTAAAATAGCCACTTGTGAATAGTTGGAATACGGAAACAACTACAATAATCATTAGCAACTAAACAAAAACTAAATCAACGACTAATAAATAGGGAATAAATAAATGCCAACAAATATTAATACCAGCTATCACAATTATCAAACTGAATACACAAAGAGCTCTTAGTTTACCCCTGGAGAGCAGGCAAAATATTGTGCACGATTTGTAAAAAAAACCCAAAACTGTCTGTTGATATACTTCGAGACATATACCGAGGCAAGATAAATCGACACCGAGGAAGCCAAAATATATGTTCCAGCCAACGAAGGGCGTCAGGGCATGAAACACCAAATATTCAATGGCTCTTCGTCGTACAAGGGTTTTAATTCTCGCACAGTAAATCTTGATCTTTAATTTTTAAACAGTGCAACTAACTGAAGAGATACTTTAAGCACTACGAAACTAGATAATACGAAGAGTCATGAACAAAAAATTGCGAGCGCAAAAATATAAATCATAACGCGCAAAATTGAAGAATACTGGTCGTGGACATCCAATAATGGCGTGCTTTTGGTGCATCTAGAAAGCTCTATTTCCGAAATTTTTACTGTAACTAATCCACACGTGTATTACACTCGCATGTAAATAATTCGCGCTATATAAATCGTGTTGTGGCTCATATTTTTGCCTTCGCGGTTCATTTATGCGCGGCTGTACGTAGGACTTTCCTTTTCCAGAACTGGACGGCTGAGGCATGAATCATATTCAAACAGCGCAGTGAAAACTCTACCAAAAAAGGCGACAATGGACGAGTGCTCGTCCTCTGTGGCCTGTTACCCTTTGTGTGCTCATAACAGGTCGTTCAAATATGCTTCACTGGTCTAGAAGCCACTTCACCTACTTGAACGTGCTGACAAAGAACTGAAGCACTTAGTCGAACAGATGATCGTACAACAGGCAGACATTTCTTTTTTGTTCTATCCAATGAAGTTTTATTTCAAGATAAACTAGTCATGGGGATGATACTGGATATCAGCTAAACGTAGGTGGTGCGGCACTCTCTGACTGAAGGGATAACTGTTGGTCAGTTGTACATTGAAAGAAAAACAGCCCATTACGTTGTGAAGCCGCATTGGCATTTTCAAGCATTTGAAATCAGAAACCAACCGCCACATGTTACCTACTTGTAGAACGCTGGCTCGATGGTGCAGACTTGAACGTTGTACTTGGCCATTTCGCGGCGTAGGCCATCGGCAAAATGGCAAAGAGCAGCTGAAGTGGCGGAACCTATGACCATTCCAGGAATTGCGACTCTTCCTGCGTAGGAAGATGCGTTCGGGCATAGCTCAACTTTTCGCTTATTGTAAAATGGTAGCATAACTGGATGACGTGGTATTAGTGCTAAAAAAATGGGCCGCCGTTCACGTAGACGATTGAGTTTAACATCCCCCTCGCGAGGGGCACGATCAAATGCAGAGCATTTCTGGGGGCGCACGACGTTAAGTAGTTTGCGTTACGTTAATGTTGTTGCACTTGTGGCAACTGCTGACGAGAGAGCGCTCGTCAGCAGTGATTTGAATGAGTCAGCGATATAAGGCGCGTTCGTAGCGTCCCGTTCTGTGTCGGCTTTGGGGCGCAGTGGGTAGAGCACCATGTACATTACGTTCCGCCCGCAGGGTCGAGGGATCGAAACCTGGCGCCGGATAGTATTTTCTTTTATATAGTGTAGGAGGAGGGGTGCGGACAACGACGGTGCGGACTACGACGGGACAACGCGGGTGAGATCGTGAGTTACTGAAATGCTCTGCATTTAAAAGACGAGCTCGCCTAAAGTCTCAGTCTCAGAGATAAGTGACGCATCGTCTCGAGCGGCTTCTAGGATCGCGCGAAGCCATCGCCGAACAAGTCGTTTGTGATGATAGCACTTGTGCTATCACCGTTCATGTGTTCGTCTCTTCTAGCGCAACAACCATGTGGTGAAGTGTTCACCAACTAACAGCTGCTCGACCAGCAGCATCTAGCTCTATGAGCGCCCTGCGGTAGCTGCACAAAGGAATTCCAGAGGTCGGCAATGCCACGGACAATCTTTCCCCCTACGACATAAGAAGAACCCGACCGGAAGTCATTTCATTTGGATGTATCTCAATTGGACATGCTGATAATAGAACGGGCTGATAATAGAATGCCCATAATAGAAAATGGAATGCTGATAATAGAAAATCCTGCATGAATATTCCAAAAGACGCCTCCAATCGACAGAACCAAGACAAAGGTGATGGCCGGTTGGAGGTCACTTTCAGAAATGCGTCGCTCTTTCTTGGCCAGCCAGTATAATAATGGCACTTTGGGTCTGTGGTGGGACAATTTTGACACCCGTGAAAATTCGTGTCCCCTGCGAAAGGTAGTAACCTCTCCCTTACCAACGCCCCCACTACTCCGCGGGGAGATGGACGGTGGAAATTGAGACGCTTTGGGGCAGTGCTGCGACACATCCAGAAAAAAGCAGCTCTTCTTTATTTTGCTGGAATAGGCCACCATTTAAAGTATGCCATTGCGTCAGCAAGTCACTCACTGCGTGGACTCATGAGTTACCGACGTACATGTCTAGATTATTTATTAGTTCGATTGTTTTGTTTTCTCGAAAACTCCGGACGTTTTACGTCAGGTGACTAAATGGAACTCGGAACTGTGCTGATTGATCCGCAGGCGGTAAATTGCAATTTGGGTAGACACTTTTGGCGTTTGACGCTGAGGTACCTCTAGAGTAAATCTTTCACTCGCGCCAGTTACACGAGTTGGGCCAAGAGGCAAAGCCACGCCAACACGGTCCGTAAGCTAGTCGTTGGCGTATACCTGCTTATCACCGGCAAAAAATTTAATAAAACCGTATTTCGGATGCTGCCTTTTTTAAACTTTGCCCGCCAACATAAGCACAGACGTTTAGGAGGTGAATTACATGGTACGGATTTCAGTTTACATGATCAAGGCTGTTATCAACGGAATGTTCCTCCCAGCAACAAAAAAATCAAGGTGGCTGACCGTGGAGACCCGTAACGATGACGACACGTCCCTCGCTGCACTTGATCTGGTTAATGCCAAGCATGATGAACTTGTAGGTACCGAGAATGTTGACGTCGATGGCCCATTGGAGCTCGCGTGACTGCGTCCACTCGGTTTCACCAAAGCAAGCAACGCCGGCGTTGGCAACGAGTCCCCACAGAGCTACAAAGGTGGATATCGGTGTTAGTTAACAAAATGCTTCCTTAACTATTTACAAAATGTTTACGCCTGATTGACTTGTATAGATGGTGCTAACGTGAGCCTTTTGAAGGCAACCGATCTCAAAATGGGCAGAATGACCTTGGCTGCTTTGAAATCCTAATCGATGTATCTAGTTTTGATTTTCCAATAATTCCTCCCCTATGCTGCTTGAGTATACCTGCGAGATGGTTCCAGTGTTCGTATCCTGTCTTTACGTTTGTTGATTGATTGTAGGGATCAACACGCCGACGCAACGCAGGCGATGAGACCCACTGTAGTGGAGGGCTACCGATTATTTCGACCACCCGCGGGTCGTTAACCTGCGCCGAAATCTTTAACACACCGGCAATTTTGCTTTTCGTCTCCATCAGAAAAGGGGCCGCCGTGGCCGGGAATCGAACCCGCCACCTCGTACTCAGCAGCACCAGGCCTTAGCCACTGAGCGACCGCAGCGGGTGACTTCCCTTTCGTACTTGCGGTCAGCCTCAGAAGTACATCAGGGCCAAATAATGTTGACAAAACAAATTGCCTTGAAGTGCCAGTAGTTATGAGGTTGTACCAGCAACTGTACGGATATTTTAAACAAATATGGTAATACATCAAAAAGCAGGTAATTTGGTTTGAGTTTCGAACTATCAGTAATGATATGAATAATGGCGGCGCTAGCTCTACAGCATCTCGTTATTAAAATGTCAGACATAGCTTGCCTTTAACACTGCTAAAATAAGGTTGAAGCAGCCGACGCTTTTGTAAACTCCGCGGGAAAACTTCTGCTTGTTTGGCACTGAGCAACGATAAATACTCCTCAGGTGCGCTGAACACATCGTTGGACCGACGTATGTTCGGTGCGCGTGCAGTCTGGGCATCGTAAATATATTATGAAATGCTGAGAAGTCACTCGGATCATAGATTTTCATACTAATATACACTCTTCGGAAATCTGGCGCTGATGTAGTGTGCCGCCGTTGGCGCCGTCATAGTGGCGAAGTACGTTCCTCGTCTGATTGCATTGGTTCTTCACATGGGTTCTTTTTCCTCTTGAAGCCGAAATGAAAAACGAATGTAACATACCATTCTTGTTTATCCAGCACAAAGCTTCTAAATAACCCTTGACACATACATCTTTCTAGATCTCTATTTCCATAATAGTTCCCTAAATTTAACAATTTTTGCCAATAAAACAGCTGCTTTTTAGAGGCAGACCAAACTTTTCAGCGTGTCCATGAGCCATGCCAAGGACAAAAGGAACGTGCCTCCCTGGTACATGACCGAGGGCTCGCTGAAGGGCTGCTCGTCTAGACAGTGGCGCAAGATTTCCCTCGTATATATTAGTATGAAACTGTATGTCTCGGACGTACCATTGCCGTTCAGATGATCCCTGATGTTGTCGTATGCGGCCACGATGGTGTTGTGCTTAACGTAGTCCACGTGCAGCGTGGTGATGCCATTCGACATGAGATTTCGTGCACCCACTGAAGTGACATCTAGACAACCCGCGAACACGGTGAAACCCTTCTCCCGAAGGGCCAGGGCCATGGCGTTGCCTAGTCCTGTGTCGCAACCTGCGGTACGAGGAATGTATTGTGGTGGCAACCTTCCCAGCTTCCTTGCGACGCTACCAATCTATCCATTAGATAAATAAATAAACAGTGCCCGATAAGAAATATATTTTCTTAAATGAAAGATTGTTGGTACATTTGTAAAGTGATCAACAGCAGCGCATAACAAAAACATAAAGGCACAGCGCTGTGTATGGTCATACACTTTTTCTTATGTTTTGTTGCTTCGCACTGTTTATTATTTTTAAAACAATATGCACTATCATAATAAATTAGTCACCCAAGAACAGTGGAGACCCTCCAAGATATACAAACTCTATGTAAGACGCTGACAACCCCATCACGGTTACAGCTACTTGCGGCGCTTAAATATTGATCGAGGAGATGGGTGATTGCCGCTTAAAAGTAATGTTCGGATCATAATTGGTTCAGTGCTTCATATAAGCAGTTTTGGAAAGCGAACGAAGCGTTTAACAACATTTTTCCGCACCTGTGATGAAGACTGACTTGCCAGTCACAGGAAGCCGTCGGCCGAATCTGGCCGTTAGGTGCCTCTTGATGCAGAAGCCAATCATGAGGGAGAAGGCGAGGTAACCGACGACTGAGATCGCGAACTGGAGGGGTGGCGTCACGGCGGTAATCACGAACGTGCACAAGGAAACGACCACGAACACTGCCATGGGAGTGTTGGCCTGCCGCCGTGGGGAGTCCATGGTTAGATCAAGCTGCGTCGGAAGCCGTCAGAGCTGCATAAATGGTAACCATGTTCTCATACAACGTCCAGTAACAAAATAATATTCTTTTCGCACCAGGAAAGGACCCGCTCCGATATATATAGCCGAGGCTGCAGGTAGAGGCCTAACAAGTGCCGATGGGCTTGTTATTGTAATTGAAATGACTCAGTTGAATCTTCGATAAGGGCAAGCGCGAGTGCGGACAGTGTAGGTTGATGTACACTTAATCACAACTTGCAACCGCTTAGCACCGGTGGAATTGGCACATCATCCACGTCAGCGCTTCATCCAGCGCTTCATCATCGCTTCATCATCCAAGCTAGCGCCTGCTTTATGTATTTGTTTCATACCTGTCCGTTGCATATTGTTTTACGAGTGAGTTCTCAACAACGCCTTAGCTAATGGTTCTGGCGTAACCTTAGACGTGCTGTCAGAAACGAATGGTTAAGTGAGTTGTAAACGCTATTTACTTCTCAAGTATAAATTCTATGATGCAGTTAGAAACACCCTTTTGTTCAACAGCTAGTAACCACGCTGCTCGCGCAGATTTCACTGCTTAAATCGGATTTATAGCCCGTCAAGATTTTCACACCAACTCCGACTATCGTGAGAGCAGTGGGAATGTATACTGATATAGTGCGCAGCCGTAGTAATGACGGCTGAATGTCCCAACCATATACTACTGTGCCGCTGCATCTACTTTAACGTATTGAGCCACGTCGACGAAGTCAGAACGAATACACCTTTGACTTACATTTTGGGTATAATGATCTTGCGGTAGTCAATGGCCGCAGTTGCGGTTACGGCAACGTCGGTTTCTGTCGCTGATGTGGCTGTCGCTCGCCGTTGTTCCTGTCGGGGTGATTAAATCTTGGGAGGCGACAGCATATTGTATGCTGTGCGGTGAAGGCAGACCAGGCGCGCAGTTACTGTCTTCTTCTTCTACCCTGAACGGAAAGAGCTCGTGCGCAGTGCAGCTCAGCAGCACAAGTTGTAGCTCTGTCGTCGTTTCACATCATTTTCAATGAAGAAAGGAGAGAAGGGGACAATATTTTAAAGCAAAGATTTTATAAGCTGGTCAAGCCTTTTTTCCGTCGCGGAGAATTTGAACTTAATTTTACCAGATATGCACGTAGACTTGGCAACGCATTTTGTAAGTCGTCATATCGAGCACCGTCGCCGCCGTCGCCACCGTCGCCACCACCGCCTGCGGGGGCAGCGTGGGGCATGAAGTCTTCCCAATTGAGGTGGCGTCTGACTGCGTGACTCGCCGCGTGCCCGGCGAAGAACAACGCCTCGTTCGCTATAGCTGGTAATGAGTCCGCGCCGTCTTTTGGGAGCTATGGACGGCAGCGGAAGGCTTTGAGTCGTTGTCGGCAAGCTGCATCTGACCACCCAGCGTATATCGCCCGGCGAGAGGCTTTAAAGGAACACGGAAGCAAATTTGTCAAGCTCCCGTTTTTGCTTGCACTGCGTAGACTGGCTCAAATTAGCACACTTTTCATCATTTATCCGATTGACAAATCGGTAATTATTTCACAAGGCGCGAAAGAAGAAAAACTACCATGCGTGGTTTGCGGCAGCCGCACCAACTAAGGCTGTGACGTTGGGAGGAGGGGGCACCGTGATTGGACGATGCCCAAGGTTAGCAATCAAACAAGTTTCGGTTTCGGTTTCGGTTCTGTAAAACACAACCAATGGCGTTGTTGGATGGGCATTCTCAATATCTCAGTAATCATCGTACCGCGCTCCTGCCATGTTATCGGCTGTAAAATGCATAAGATAAGCCTCCCAGGACGGCTTGGAATCGTAGCATTCACTAGCCGAGGCCTACGCAGTCCATGAACGCCCTCCGCGTCCCCGCAGACGCTCAAATGCCATGCGCTTTTCCCCTATATTTTGAGCTTGCCTCACTCATGCCTGTATTGTAAAAAGCGTGTTTGCACCAGGCCAAGGGTCTGTTGATTCTGGCCTGTGCCCACTGCCCGCAAGCAGTCGGTGCTTATGGCAACAGCACGCCAACCAGAACTCGCTAGCGCGCCAGTGCCAGCCTGCGCGCGTTCTGTGAACTAGTCCGTGGAGCAATGAACGTTGCGGCCCAAAAAAAGGTGAACTCAGTATAGAAAACATCGGCGGAAAACGAAAAAGTTAACTTATAAAAAAAAAAGCACGTACCCGCGGGGATTCGAACTTGTGACTTGCAAAACACTCGCGCTGACATACCTAGCGTTCCAAACCACTCGGCCACTTTTTTTTTCTTTATTGCCTTCTTTGACAGGATGACAAAACAAAGACACACGTAACTGATAATCTGTACACTCAATACTCAATACAAACACTAGAACTGCAGCCCTTCTCGGGCAAGCGGGGTGATTTCGATATTCTTTCATTACCAACAATGCTTCAATTGTGGGTAGCCACTCGGGTTTAGAGGGCTGAAGTTTTAGTATCTTCACAAAAGAACCTATTGAATCTTTGAAGTAGTGTCTGATGATCCTGGCATCTGCGTCGGAGTAGTGTACCGCCATTCTGTTTCTCCAGATGCTATGTAGTCCATACAGCATAATTGTGTCAAGCGGCACACCGTCTTCATTTTCAACGTTCAAAAACCTAATACCGTAAGCATCGACAGGCAAATCTTTTTTTGAGTGTTCGCTGTAGGATGTCCCAAAAGAACACCGCTCCCCAACAGTGCAACAACGCGTGCTCAATTGTTTCTGGCTTTCGACACAGAAAACAGTGGACACCCCATGGCACAAACCATCCCTTTTCCTCCATCCAGGTCTTTACTTCCAGTGTTCCAGTAGGGAGTTTAAAAAAGAAAGATTTCGCTCCACCTGGGACCGTCATTCTTTTCACTCGCTTAAGTACATCTCTCTCAGGCCTTAGATTACACTTGCTGCGGTATATTGGCACTGGCAATGCACTCTCGACGATATCTTTGTACAGTTTCTTCCGACTCACCCCGCTTAAGTACTCTAAAGAAAAACGCACAGAAAGAAAACGGTATGACCACACCACCTCCTTAAAAAATCCACGTACAGTTCCCCTCATGTACTCAGAGCCCACAACAAATTCAGGCAAAAGTCTTCCAAGTCGCAGCTGACAAACCATCCTAAGAAATGCATCTTCAACATCATGAAGAAACAGAAATCTATTGACCACTTGCCTTAAAAATAAGTGCGATAAACCAAGTCCGCCTTCACGCACTTTCCGAAAGAGGTTCGTTCTGTTCGTTCTTTCCCATGATGAATTCCAGATAAACACGGCGAACACACGATGGAATTTCTGAATATTAGCCCTTGAACAATGCAAAACTTGCATTACATACCACAGCTTGCTTATAAAAAACAAATTGCAAACTGTGGCTCTCGCAAACATTGATAAACCACTCGGCCAAGGGGCGAGCGCTGCCAACCTTGGAAATATAAGGTATATAATGTATAACCAGTTTACACTTTTATTTAGTTTTAGCATTCCAAGCAGCTTAGGTGACTAGTTGTTGTTACGCGCTCGTGCAGTAAGCATCCCCCAAGTTTCCACAATACCTCACGTCTAGCAATTGTATTTCTTAGACGGAAAAGCGTTCGCAGATGCGTAGTGGTGCTGCTGGCCGCTGTGCTTGTTCGCCCAGCGCAAAAAAAGTGCTTCCCGCACCCTAGTTTTACGCTGTACGGTAAAAATATCAGTTGATTTTATTTCCTTAGTACCTATATTGACTTCGCTGACTCTTCTCCCGCCTTCAAGATGCCTTATATTTTCCTACTGGCGTACCAGTCAGCGAAGCGTCGCATGTGCGCTTGTGCAGCGCTTGTGTGAAGCGACCTTGACTTGGAGCTAGATGCAGTGTACAAACAAACCAAGTCCCGCCCATCAATTCCGTTAGCTGCGGCGGCAACATACCCTTTCCAAGGCGCGCTCTGTGCCGTCCAATGAGATATTAATTCTTCCGCAATCCCATCTAGTCAGCTTAAACATTCTCGAAATATTTTTCTTGTTCCAGTGACGTCCCCTATTATCTTTATAAGAAATGCTTGCACTGTAAGTGCATTCAGTGTGTTGTTCCTGTAGGCATTCGACTAGCATTAACCATCTTTAAAGGAGAGAACATCCATGGGATGTACTTTCTAGACTGTACGTTTTGGACGCTAGGGCACAGTTCCTATTTTAAAAGGCCTCTCAAGTTTTCTTTAAGGGGTAGGCACTCCAACTAGAGCATAAATCATTATTGAAAGTAAAGTTAGATGCTAGGAGTGCGAAGTGCCGTGTTTATTTTAAACGAAGTGATACTAGCAAACGTCGTGTTTCCCATAGTCCTCCGGTTGCATGCCGGAGACCCACACACTGAAGGCCCACACTTCACAATGCATCCCTGCGTAATATTTTATGATTCATCCCTCGGCAGACGTTAAAACTTTTCGATGTGAAAACACCCTTGTAGTATTTACCACGTCTTGCTCAAATCTAAACAAAAACTACTGACTAGTCTTTCTAACCTACCTTAAAACTAAATGTGCCAGGGAAACTCACTCTCACTGCCTCCTACCGGTCAATGAAACAATCACAGACGCACTTTTATTCACACAGGGATCGTCATAAGAATCTTTAGCTATGCGCCATTTACGTGTTGGAGGAGTTCTACAATGCGCAACGCGGGCTTCCAAGGCTGGGGCTTTTATTGGCACCGTCTGCGAGCTGCTCGCTGCCGTGACGACCTGGACATTTCGTTCGCGTCGATTTTCCGGCAATCTCAATTGCTCAAGCAGTCACTACTGCGCTTTTCACTGGATGCTCATGGCGCTTCGCATGACGATGCTCATGGCGCTGTTCACAGTGGCGATGTTCGCACGGGTCTTGGAGCGCGGCTAGAAGGTGTTGGTGAGCACTGTCCACCCTTTCGACGGGAAGGAGCTCGAAGAGGGTACAGGGCGCTACGTCCGTGCTGCCGAAGCAGTACGGCGCCTTGGAAACCAGGTCGGTCATCATAGTGGCATAGCAACAAAGAAAAAAACCAGAGAAACACTCAAAAACCCCCCTGTGTGACGGTGACGATGGTTGAAACGCGAGGCTTTCTTGCGTATGATTTAAATGGCGAAGTGCCAAAGTCAAAGCAGGAGTTAATGTACTGGAGTGATCGCTGAGGGTAGTACTTAATCGGTAAGCTGAATGAAGACACGTATTATAGAGATTGCCTCTAGTGACGTTTGTATCATTGACGCCTTCCCACTTTATTCAACAACCGAATATCCCACCCTCTACTCCCACTTCCCCCACTTGACTTAGTGTCTTCCTGATGTAATAAAGGCTATCTCTCTCTCTCACACACACATTTGCAGAGTATGGCTTTGTGATAGCTTTCGTAAAGGACTGGAGCTTTTTTGCGAGTTTAAGCTCTTAGCAGAAACGGTTCTCTATTGAAACGCCCTTTGTTTGAAATGCGTTGCAACCGGGTCGGAGTATCGGTCGGGTAGACGTCGGCTCCATAGTGCGAGGGACCCTCGTTCGATTACGACAAAGGGAAGCACTTTTTGTCTTGTGGGCACTGTGCAAAGTTAGCTTTCCTGTAGTGAATTTTGCCGTACGCCGTACGCAAATCAGTGATTCATAGAAAGCTTAGCTTTGAAGGAGTTATCCTCTTTATTCACCGTACCCCTCTTTGGCGCTGTAACCCATAATAAGCTGAAAAAATTGTATGAGCTCTGCAGAAGAAAGGTTCAATTCTTAGACCAGTCCTTGGGACACAAGGAATTGGGCCAGTGCAATATCCAGGACGACTGGAACTCTTCAGATGTGTAATTTTCATACCAATCATGAGCTTTTGTGTCGGGGATTTGAAAGCCTGCTTCGCAGTCTTTTCTTTGAAGTTTTTCTTTCGGGTTTTGATGACAAGAAAAATCACGGTAATGTTGTTACGGGTGATACCGTTATTGACGCTCCGTATCATGCACACTACACTCCCGACATGACGATCTATATTCCTTAATGATTCGCATTCCGTTACGTTCGGCACTGTTTCTGGTTGTTGTTGGTGTTCTTTTGAGTGTGGTTGGGGTTATTGTGAGCGTATTGGGCTCCGTTTTCTCTGTATTCTTGCGCATCTAATTTATGTTTCTCGACAGCAGTGCTGGTTTGCGTTTCTCACTTTTCGCTCGATCTTGCTTTGCTCACTCCTTAAACAAATCGCCCTTGAATTGCCTCTCGCTGTGAAGAATTCTGTTTTGCCTTGTTGCTGGTGATCATTTCTCTTCCGTACCCGCCTTCAGTTTGCAGAAAAGATTAGAAGTAACTAATCTCTATTTCCGAAGAATACCCTCTGGACGAAGGCCTATAGGCGTATGGAGAATGACGTCCATGGATTCGCGGCACATTTCATGCCAGTTATAGTGGTGCTTTTTGTCGCTGAACCGGGGCAGACACATTCCTTGACAAGATTATTTGCAGCTACGAAAGGCCCTGAGATGTTCTCATACCGTCCGAAAGCTCCGTTTTCGTGACTCTAGTCGGCTGCTGATGGTTGTATAACTACTGTCGAACGTGTCCATCCACTGTAGCCGCTCATCTCGGAAGTATATATGTTGCCAGTAGTCTTTGAAACCATGGCAGTACTTAGCCACACCTAAAATTTACTTCTCAGTAATTGTAAGCAGGTGTCACAGTAAGCAGGAGATACACAAAAAAAGAAATTTATGCGCTTACATTTCCAGAAAATAAATGGCAGTGGCCTGGCAATTTATTAATCTTTCGCATCAATTTTTGATTTTATCGACGTTTGGAAACGTCGCCGAGAACGTCTTGAAGTCCGATGGAGAAGATAAATTCCACGTGCTTTAAGTAGACGCAACGGTTAGCTTCGCAGATGACCAACACCGCCGTCTTATCGTTGTCCCTTTATTGTGATGAGTCGAAGCGTCGTACCTCTTCCTCTGCCGTATTTAACGGTGCGGTAGTTCTGTAGGAGTATAGGAAAAAACACCATAAAAAACCTTGTTGGTTTCAAAACCGCGTCATTAAGTAATGTTAGAAACATTTCGACCTAACACTCCATAGAAGCACCTGGCTTGTGCAGCGCCGGGTACTGAAATGCCTTAGAAGAATTTACAATGGGGCTTAACCGGTACGTGGGTTGGACGCTGCTTTTAAACGGCCGTTACTCTCACAAGATAAAATTTAAAAGCCACTGTGTCAAGAGTGAGCGCTCCCTACACATTCCCAGTGATTGAAGTTGATCCGGAGCCCTCTATTACGGCGTGCCTACAAAACCAGGTGCCACTTTTACGCGTGAAGCCCTAATTTTATATTTAAAATATAAACGAACATCCGTGAATTTGGGTGCAAACCCGTATGCACCAATATTTTTAAATTTCAAGCAATTTTAATCCCATTATTAAACGCTGTCGCCGCGAATTGACACAATTGGTTAACGTAAGTGTATATTTATCTGCGAGTGAACATCGGTGATTGTGATTTAACGTTGCTGAAGTCTCAGAAGACAGCAATGTGATATTAAAATTGTTGGCGTTATAGCAAGAAGCCTTCTGTACACAACTCGTATTACAATGTGCAGCAACAGTAGCAAAGCCAGTAATGTAGCCACAGCGTGTCTGACGCCACGTGATATTTTCTTTGACCGCCATGATCACTTGCCTTATCCTGCTCGCAGGACATGCATGCGAAAACGTTCGTGCTCGCAAAACGTCATTACAATAAGACCACTTTACTCATTTCATTACTATATACCCAGTAAAGCTTGGTTCGGTAGATAAAATAAGGAAGGCTGCGTAAAATATATTTAGTACACTATTCCCATTATTAAGCAATTGCGTGCTCTTTGTCACTTTTAACGGGCGATACGTTTTGGCATTATGTTCTCGTGTGCTTCGGTATAAAAAGCGTCTGTATGCACTGGAAGCCTAACAATGTTTTCTCTTTTTTTGGACACTCTGAAGGGAAAGCAGCCATTTTGTTGCGCTTTTGTTAGAAATGTTTTCCCACAGGTTTCATAACATTGCCAGAAGGACCCATATTTTTCTCAAGCTATACCTTCCGGGACTTCAAGGCATCGGTCTACCACCACCTACACGGTCAATACTACCCAGTGTATGTAAATTGGCATAAAGGGTACCCAGCATCTGATGACTCCTGCTGTTCGGATCCTTTCTACATTACCACATGCGCTTTGAGGAATTCAACGACGTAACCCCTCCGGGATTCACTATCCTCCCCAATGTTGCAACAGTCTCGACGTAAATCTTTTGACGCCGGCCCGAAACTTCACCACTGAATACATGCGACTGCACTACATCTACGTTCACACTGTGCTGTACACCATCTACAAGGACTTTAAAATCGGTGGTGTCACGTACGTGGGTAGGACGGTCTCCACGTGGTCTCGTGGCTTGGTCTCCACCAGGTCGTCTAGATTTGTCAGAGGGCGGACGAGGACGTTCCGCACCCGGATGTTACCGGCGAGAGCGGCACGGGGCGTGAACTGATGCATCAGTAAGAAGTCGCAGATCTTCAGCGGCAGGAACTCGAGCACCGACCACGTGAACAACTGCCTCATTCCCGCGCAGCAGTAGCGGACGTTGGTCTCGCTGCAGGTCAGGCAACGGACGACGGCCGTGGTGACGTCCTGGTAGTTCTGGTGGGAGAATCGCCTCAGCTTTTTGGTGAAGGTGAGCTTGAAGCTGTCCAGGTACGCGGAGCCGTATTCCTCCTGAACGACATGGTCAAGCCGCCTCGTCACGTCATTGAGCGTCGACGCCACCGTGGCAGGATCTGTCATGGCCGTTCTGCAACGATTCGCGACGCGACCCTTGAAGTACGCATACTCGGCTGGTAAATGAAGAAGATGCATTCACTGTACGTGTTTTTCTGGTGTTCTGGATGGAGCTCATTTATTGTATGGTAGTGAACTTCATAATGGGAGTGGTGTTTTGTAATGTTTTCTTCGTGAGTGTAAAGAATACCATGTAATAGTTATCGGTATGAGTTGTTGGTGGGTGCAAAACGCTTTCTGAAGGATGCAAGAGAAGCATACTCCAGACCTAGGAGAAGCCGGAGAGAGAAACGTTTGTGTTGTAAAATACCCAAAACATCTGATGGTGATGTGACATTCCATGTTCAGTTTCTGTCAGATTTATTCATCTAACATTCTCGTTTGTACTCTGTATGTAATATTGATAGCCCCAAGGTCTTGGGGATACATGAACGTTGAACCCTTTTTTAACGACGCATCTGTTTTACACCAAATGCTTCAAGGGTTTCTCTGCTATCACTTCAGAACACTATCTGAACTGCTCATAACTACACGATACTAAAATGGTTCAAAGTAAACATGAAACGAAAAATGAAATACACATGAGAAAAAATTTCACCATTTTCTCTTAGGCGAACCCTTGAGTAGTATGCGAATCAGCCATGGGGTCGACTCAAGTTCCCATTAGTTTTCAGTTCGATCGAGGCGTTTCGGAGGGGAATGAGGGGAGCGGAGCGCGCGCGTCATTTATACCACGGAGCTACAGTGGCTCCCTTAGCGGAGTATGCAGCGGCTACCGTCGCGTCTCTAACCCTAACCTGCTTCGCATTATCGCGCGCGGACCCGCAGGTGTTTCCATGCGTTGCGCAATCCCGGAGAGGAGAGGAGCTTCGGAGAGGAGAGGAGGAACGCCTCGCATACTACTCAGGATTTCCCTACGGGAAGATGACGACGGTGGTTCAACGCGAAGCTATCTCCCGATGGATTCTTTGGTTGGCCAATCCCTAGGGGCATCCTGCCACAATCACCATCAGCGGTGCCTGGCCACTCATGCGCAGTGGGGGTGTGGTACTCAGGGTTCCCCTACGGGAAGATGACGACGGTGGTTAAACAACGCGAATCTATCTCGTGATGGATGCTTTTGTTGGCCAATGCCTAGGGGCATCTTGCCGCAATCATCATCAGTGGTGCCTGGCCAGGCATGCGCAGTGGGGGTGTGGACGCCGCACAACGGCGCCCACACAACGGCGGAGGCAACTGGCTCGACGATACGCTGCTTCGCATCTAAAATATTCTTTACTCAAATGCGTGCTCTGCGCGCTCACAGCAATGTGGCTCGGAGCAAGCACTACAAGGAGTTGAAATTTTGCGGTTCTGATTGGTTGTCTGAAAAATTGTCAACCTGCATCGCTCTAGACCCTTCCCGTATTCTTCCCGTATTCTTTGTTGCATACCGTACTTTATGAAAACCGAAATAAGTCCTCTATTTATTGTACGGACTTCAGTGTGAGAATTTTGAGTATGTTCTCTTCGCGTACAGAAATTCGATTGTCCACACAAAGCTAACAAGCAAAATTTTAAATTGGCCACTCCTGAATAGTTGGAATGCTTCAACAATTACAATAACCATTAGCAATACAACAATATATAGTAAAAAGCAAATAAATAGGGAAGTAATAAATATTAACAAATATAATTGCAGGTGTTGCAGTTTTCCCAACTCAGACACAGAGGGCTCGTAGCCTACACCTGGAGATCAGGAAACATTTTCTGTAATATTTATGCAAAAAAAATATTTCTGGAGATACCAAATATTGAATGGCGATTTTCCCTCCCAGGGTTATAATTCTTGCAGAGTAATGCTTGATCCCTAATTTTTAGAGAGTGCAATCAAAGAGTATCTTTAATTCACAACAAACTAAATCCCACGTACAGACATGTACAAAAAATTGCAAACACGGAAATAAAAACCAGAACAACCAGAATTCAAGAATGCTGTTCCTGGAAATCCAAATATGGCGCGCTCTTGGTAACTTTAAAAATCCACATTTCTCAACTCTGTTACTGTACCTAAGCCACACGTCTATTCGACTCGCATGGAAATAAAACGCTTTGTTTGTGTCTTCTGGTTCATATTTTTGTTATCGTGGTTCATTTCTCCATGGCTGTACATGAGACTTCCCTTTTCCAGAACTGGGCAGCTGAGGAATGAACCATGTTCAAAAAGCGCAGTGAAAACGGGACCAAAGGAAAATACCACTCTCAACGAGCACGGGTCCTGTGTTGGCTGTTCCGTTTTGTGTTGACATTAGGATTGTTAAATATGCTTCACTGGTGTAGCAGCTAGCTCATCTACATTAATATGTCGACAAAGAGCTAAAGGATCTAGTCGAACACGTGGTCGTACAACGTACAAATATTACGGTTTCATTCTATGCATTCTGGTTTGATTACAAGATAAATGAGTAATGAGAATAATACAGGTCATACACTTAAAGGAGCCATGAAGAGAACACAAAAATTTGTTTTATTCGGAAGATTAGGTGTTTCATAGTACCCTAAGCGCTTTCCTGGAAGCAAATGATGCTTTATTCCCTTAAGCCAAAATTTTAAATCTCCCGCAAAATTGCACATTTCGTGACGTGAACAATGGCGTCATACGAGCCGGTCCATGAAACAGATACTTAGTATGTCGACTTCATATAGCACCCACACGCGGGGATCAAACAGGAACCGGAACTCGTGCCGAAACCGAGACGGCGCCCATTTTAAAAATACTAGTAAAACCTAGTGCACCCGCAGCCCTGGTCATGGAATCGCCTGATCCGGAGAACAACACTCTCGCCGAAAAGCTCGGGCTTGCATTTAACAACCTCACATCACTTGAACGCTCAATACTTCTAAGTGCACGAGCGGAAGGAGTTATGGGATACGCGGATGGACCGGAAAGCCACCATTCCGCGATAGCCACAACAGACGAACGCCCAGCCGTCGGCACCGCTGCCTCGTCAGCCCCGTCGCGACGGACGAATACAGACTGGTACGTATGTGCCGTATTTTTATTACGGTTAATAATAGTTCAATTTCAGTAGCAGTATCGCTTATGCCAGTTGGCCGGTTTCGTGTATGGAAAGCCGTCCGCGCGAGCTCTCTCCTTCGACCAGAAAGATACGAGCGTCAATGCGCGGTGTGTACGGCATTTTTTTCCCCCAAGGTCAGAGCGCTTTGACGGCGATTTGACGAAGTCGGCGACGAGCGCCAGCATGTCCCAGGAGTGAGCTAACCTAAGGGTCTCTGCAGTAATCACTTCCTCGGAAATGAAGCGAGCACACTCGTACTTCCTTTAGCTCTCTTTCTCCTCCGTTTGCAAAGTTCACAAAACGTAGCCACTTGCTTCGCCGAGGTTCGTCGTTGGGCAGCTCATGACAGGAGATCTCCTCACCGGCGGGGATGTCGCACTGTCTCGACGATTTGCCCGTACTACATGGGCATTTCAAAACGCAGCAACGCAAATTCATTGTAAAGTACTCGAACAAACTGAAGTTTTCAGTGGTTGTAAACTGGAAAAGAGCTCCTAACAACAGCAGCAAGCCAACACCATTCCGAAACCACTGCGACGACTGTCACTATCTCGTCGCTGCTTGCTGTTCCTTACTCCCCGCGTTTCTATTTTTACCTTTGCTGGTTGGCGATATGACGGGCAACCTCCTGTAAAGGGATCACGATACCAAGCAAGGTTGCGGCTGTGCGTGCTGGGACGGTTCGCTGGCCCCGAAGAGCCTCGAATCCGAAAATTCGTCTGCGCGACGGTGGCGACGGCGAGATGTCCAGTTCGGCTGGCGGTAGTTTCGTACGTATTGGCATACACGCTTGCGTGTTTATTCGGAACTTCAACCGTTTACTCCACCGTTATTAGTATCATAAAAGGAATGTGCAGTATGTTTAACGGGCATATAGCTCACTATGCAAACTGGTAAGCCCTGCCTAACTTGCGTTTGCTTTTGCCGGCCTCCGCCAATCGCAGAGCATTCTCGTGTGACATCATAGGTTCTGTTGCGGGAAATGAGCTGGTGGGTCGCATGGTCATTCCCTTTTTTCCTAATTATGTAGCTTATTTGAGCGAAGTTTGTGTTAAAAGTGGTGTCAGTATGGTTCTAACCAGGCACTCTTTCGAATGAACCAAACTTGTGTTTTCTCTTCATGGCTCCTTTAACGTGGATGGTGTGGAACTGTCTGACTGCTAGGAGAAATTTCGGTCAGTTGTACATTAAAAAAACAACCGCCCTTTAACCTTCTGAATCCTCATTGGTTTTTTTCGCAAGCCCTTAAAATGAGAAGCCAACCACCACATGACACCTACTTGTAGAATGCTGGCTCGATGGTGCAGACTTCAACGTTGTACTTGGCCATTTCGCGACGAAGGCCATCGGCATAATGGCTCAGAGCTGCTGAAGTGGCGGAGCCTACGACCATTCCAGGGATCGCGGCCCTCCCTGCGTAGGAAGATGCGTTGGGGCATAGCTCAACTTTTCGCTTAATATGAAATGGTAGCCTAAATGAATGACACGGTTTTAGTGCTACAACAGAGAAGCACTTAAACTCTCGGTGTTAATCGACCAGATTTAGGGGAAACTCCCGAATGGGAGTTAGCTTCTATCAAGGAATCTTGTACATCCACCTCAATGTAGTCGCGTGGCTACAAATGAAAGCTGTACAGCTTTTTCAGAAACATCGCAGTTGAAGAAAAATTCGCCCTTGTCCAGAATTCCAACCCGAGACCACCAGTTAACCGGAGCAGTCGCTCAACCAACAGATCTCATCAGAAGGCTAGTCATTCGTATAATAGCGCGAGAGTGAATTGATCTTTCATTCGCAGAAACTTACTCCACCTCGGTGATACCCCCAAATCTGGTCGATTAACAACTGTCCATCTCTTCGCCTTGTTGATTGAGGTGCATGTCAAACTTTCCTTCGTTTAAAGTCTCACTCTCAGAGATAAGTAACATCGTTTCGAGCGGCTTCTGGGATCGCATGAAGCCATTGCTGAACTGGTCGTTTATGGAGTGTAGCACTTGAGCTATCGCAGTTCATATGCTGGTCGTTCTTTTAGTGCAATAACCATGTAGTGAAGTGTTCACCAACTTACAGCTGCCCGACTAGCAGCAGCTCGCTCTATGCTGCTCCCTGCGGTAGCTGCTCAAAGGAATTCCAGAGGCCGGCAGTTCCACCGACAATCTTTCCCGCGACGACATATGAAGAACCAGAAATGGAGTTATTTAACTTCGAATTATCCCAATTGGATTTGCTGATAAGCGTGTTGAATGTTTAAATTCAATGAAATCACCGAGGAATATTCGGGAGAACGCCTAGAATTGAAAGCACTCAGATAGCGGTGAAGGCCGGTCGGTGGATTAAGGTCTAAGTTACGCCGCCTTTTCTTGGAATGCGAGTATAATAAAGACACTTTGCATCGGTGGTGGGAGCATTCCCCCTTCCCTCTATGGGAGTCAATTAGTGTTACCTGCGATAGGTAGCACCCTCTCCATCCCCAACGGCGCCCCTAGTCTGCGGGGAGATTGATAATGGACAGAGAGGCACTTTGGGGCAGTGCTGCGAAGCATTCGCAAAAGAGCAGCTTTCCCTTCTTTTGCTGGAATAAACCGCCTCTTAAAGCGCGCCCTTGCGTCAGCGTGTCACTCGGTGCGTGGACACAGGAGGTGCCGACGTACATGACGGGATTGTTTAAAGCTTAGATTGTTTTGTTTTGTCGTACACTACGGACTTTTCGTGCGCCGCATTACTGAATGGTAGTCGGAACTGGGCTGATCGATCCGCCTGCGGTAAATTGCAATTTGGGTAAGCACTTTTGTGTTTTACACTGAGGTATCGCTAGAGTAAATCTTACACCCGCGCCAGTTGCACCAGTTAGGCCAAGAGATGAAGGCATGCAACCACGGTGAGTAAGCATGTGGCTGGCGTGTACCTGCTTATTATCACCGGCAAACAATTCAATCAAACCGGCTTTTGGATGATGACTATAAAGTGAAGGGGACTTCAGGGGCTCGCCTTGTAGTAGCTCGCTCGCTGGACCAAAGTAGAGCCACACGGTGTTCCATCGTTGCGGCGTAACCCAAAGGCTTCGAAAGCCAAGTGGTTTATACAGCCATAAGCGTTCGAAACTCGTGAACCACTGGCACTTGTCATATCTCCCTTTTGTTTAGCGCAAACAAAACTGTAGGTATAGTTGAGGCAAGATATATGTAATTAACCGGCAGCACCCGCGTTCGTTTAGTTAGGAATGCTGGTTGGGTTGGTTTTACGATCGTAAGCGAAAAAAAGCATCAGTGCAACACCGGCACGTGGCGGTGGAAAAGCAAGCACAAAATTTGGCTGGCGATTACGATACTTCCTAATACGATATTCGGGCTCGGCAGCAGTTCGCTGAGGTAGAAGACACTCGTGGGTGATCTCGACTGCAGCGATGACGAGCCTCTGTGTCGGCGGCGCGAAGTGCGTCCCAGGAAGCGACCGCGAGCAGCGCCGTACGCGAACGCACATCAAAAGCACGCCACGCCCCCTTACGTTTTCGTTAAGTGTCCCTCCGTCGAGAGCATAGTTCGGGCACAGCATACTGCCCTGTCCCCCGCTCTCACTTTCGGAGATCGCTGGCGCTCTCCGCAACGGCGAACCGCTCTCCCCTCCCAATTTCACGACACTCTCTTCCTTTGCTTTCTTTCGCTCGTCGGTGTTCCCATTGTTCGCTTTTTTTAGGGTGCAACCCTTTGTCGCCCGTCTCTTGGCTGAGCTGCGTCGCAGGCGTCGTTACCGAGCGAAACACGGGAATACCAACGAGTGAAATAAATAGCGACCGATAGCAGGACGGACGAATGATAGAAATGGAAGAAGGTGACGGTGGCGAAATTGGGAGGGGAGAGCGGTTTGCTGGGGAGGCGCGAGCCAGCGTTGTCCGAAAGTGGGAGGAGGAAGGGGGCAGTATGCTGTGCCCGCACGAGGAGCTCGACGGCGCGACGTTTGGTGAGAACGTAAAGTGGCGTGGGTTCGCTTAAGATGTGCGTTCGCTTAAGGAGCAGTTCGCGGTCACTTCCTGAGACGCACTTCTCGCCGCCGACGCACAGGCTCGTAATCGCAACCGTCGAGATAACCCAAGATTGATTCTTACCTCAGCGCAGGGCTGCTGCGCCCAAATATCGTATAGGGGGCATCGTAATCGCCAGCCAATTTTTTCTAGCACTCGTTGGATTTTCCAGCGTTTGCTCGGTCACGACGGCGGCGACGCGGCTCAGCCCAGAGACGGGTGACAAAGGGCTGGGCCCTGAAAGAACAGCATTTCCGCTGGCGCAGTTGCAGGCAGGGGGCGAGTGAGCACTACGAAGGCGGGAATTTCGAATGGCATTGGGTGGTAGCAGTGAGTGGATAACTGCGCTAAAGCCCAATATGGCGAATCACTGCTCTGCACTTCCGAAAGCTTTCACATTACGTGGAACGGCTTTATTTAAATTTGCCCCCAACACACGCACAGACGTCCAGCAGGCGAATTGCATGCTACTTATTTCAGTTTACATGATCGAGGCTGTTCGGAATATAATGTTCCCCCCAGCAACGGTAAATGCAAGATGGCTCACCGTGGAGTCCCGTTACAATGACGACACGCCCTTCGCTGCGCTTAATCTGGTTTATGCCGAGCATGATGAACTTGTAGGTACCGAGAATGTTGACGTCGATGTTCCGTTGGAGTTCATGGGACTGCATCCACTCGGTCTCACCATAGCAAGCCACGCCAGCGTTGGCAACGAGGCCCCACAGAGCTACGAAACAGGATATCGGCATTAGTTAACCAAACGACTTATAGACTATTTACGGAATATTTACGGTTTAATGACTTCTATAGATGGAACTAACTTGAGGCTTTTGAAGGCTACAAGATATCCGAATGGACTGAATGACTTTGCCTGCTTTACGATCCCAATAGATAGATGTAGTTTTCACTTTCCACTAATTCCTTTCATATGTTGCTTGCTTATCCCCGCGAAAAGGTTCCAGTGTTCTAGCGTGGCTTTACGTTTGTACTTGCGGTCAGCCTCAGAAGTATAGCAAGGCCAAAGAATTTTGACGTAACAAATTGGCTTTAAATACCGGTAGCTGTGAGATTGTAACAGCCGCAAAAACAACTACGGAGGTATCTTAAATAGAGATGGCAATACATCACAATGCCGGTCATTTGGTTTCAATACACCTGCATTTAAACTATCGGTGCTCACTTTGCAGCTTCTCGTTATTAAAATATCGCACAGAACCTGCTTTAAAAACACTGGCAAAAGGGAGGTAGAAGCAGCCGAGGATTTTGAAAACTCGTCGTGAATACCCCTCCTTGTTTGACACTGAGCAAAGATAATTACTTCTGGGCAGGCGCTGAACACATCATTAGATCGACCTATGTTCGGGGTGCGTGCAGTCGAGGCCTCGTGAAAATATACTGAAATGTTGAGTAGCAAGTCGCTCGGATCAAACAGTTTCATACTAATATCTACTCTACGGAAATGTGGCGTTACGGTCGCGTCCCGGCGGGGGCGCCGCCATAGCGACAAAGTACGTCCCTCGCCTACTTGACATAGCTAGTCGGATGGCTTCCATTTGCTCTTGAAGTCAAAATCCACATCGAATGCAACATTAATTGTTGTTGATTACACATAAAGCTTCTAAACAATCCTAGGCAAATAAATCTTTCTGGAACCCTATTTTCATTACATTTAACTACATTAAAGTATACTTTCAGAATGAAGGATTGCTATTTTAAAGCCGGAGCCAACGTTTCAGCCCGTTAACGAGCCATGCCAAGTACAACGGTAACGTGCCTCCCAGGTACATGACGAAACATTTGCTGAAACGCGGCTCGCCTAGTCTGCTGCGCGAGATTTCGCTCTGGTATATATTCGCATGGAACTCTATGGCCCGGACATACCATTGCCATTCATTTTATCCCTGATGGTATCGTATGCGTCAACGATGGTTTCGGGCTTCAGGTAGTCCACGTGCAGCGCGGTGATGCCATTCGACATGAGATTTCGTGCACCCTCTGAACGGACGTCGAGGCATCCCGCGAACACGGTGAATCCTTTCTGCCGAAGGGCCAGGGCCATGGCGTTGCCGAGTCCTGTGTCGCAACCTGCACAGCGACAAATGACTTCTGGTGAAAAGCCTCGTAGCTTGCGTTTGAGGACATCAATAGAGCCATGAGATAAGTAAATAAAGACTGCACAACGAGCAAAATAGTTTCGCAGATGGAAGATTGTTGGTAATTTTTAAAGTGATCAACGCCCCGAAAAAGAAGCATACACAGGAGTTCGAACATATACAGATACAGCGCTATGTATGGTAATACTCTCTTTCTTGTGTTTTGTTGTTTGACGTGGGTGATTTATTTGTAGAACAATATACACTGGATTAATACTGGATTGTGTTTGTCGCATTAGAACTAAAAGGTTGGTGCGCCATTAAACCTCAACTTCATCATTTACACTGGATTAATAAAATATTCTTCCACCAAAAATTGTTCCAATTAGACTTTGAAGTAGCGAGACCCTCCAAGAGAGACAAACTCAATGTAAAACGCCTAGAACCGCATCGCAGTCACAGCTGAATGCGTTGCTTGAATGCTAAACGAGGAGAGGAGTGATTTGCGCTTGCAAGGTTTTTTGGGATCACCATTGGTTCCCCGCTTCATATGTGCAGATTTGAGAAGCGAACGCGGTGCTGAACACCATTGTTTCCGCACCTGTGATGAAGACTGCCTTGCCAGTCACAGAAAGCCGACGGCCAAAGCTGGCAGCGAGCTGCCTCTTGATGCTGAAGCCAATCATGACGGAGAAGGCCAGGTGACCAACGGCTGAGATCGCAAACGTGAGGGGTGGTATCACGGCGGTAATCAAGAACGTGCACAAGGAAATGAGCACGAACGCCGCCATGGGAGAGTTGGCCTGCTGGCTCGGTGTATCCATGGTTAGGTCAAGCTGCGTCCGAAGTCGTCAAGGCTGCATAAATGGTAACCATGTCCTCATACCACGTACAGTAACAAAAAAAAAATGATCGTGTTCGCTTCCGGGAAGGATACGTGAAGGCTGCAGATAGAGTCCTAACAAGTGCTGATAGGCTAAGGCTTGCGTAATTGAAATAACCTTGTTCAATCTTCAGTAAGAGGAGGCGCAACTGCCGACACAGTTTTGCTTTATATACACTTTAGCATCACTAGTCCCGGCTCAGCCCCAGCGCTTAAGTAGACTAGCACCTGCTTTATGTTTTTGTTTCCATATCTGGCAGTTGATTACTGTTTTACTAGTGAGTTCTCAGGAACGCCGTTGCTCATGGTTCTGCTGTGACCTTAACGTGTTGTCTGAAACGAATAGTTAGGTGAGTTGCAAATCCTTCTTGCTTCTCAAGTATAACGGGAATGATGCAGTTTAGTAACACCACTCTGTAGAGCAGCCGGTATCGAGTTCGCGCAGGCCTCACTGCTTCAATCGCGTTGATAGCCTGTCTAGATATTCACAACTATTGCTATCGTGAAAGGTGGTAGGCTTGTGTGCTTTGATAAGGTACACATCTGTAGTAATGCCGAGCGAATGTCCCAATCACGTACTCTTTTACCGCTGCATGTACGTTTGCGTATTGAGCCATTTCGACGAATTCAGAACGAATACACCTTTGACTTACATTTTTGGGATAATTTCTTGCCGTAGTCGATGGCAGCAGTAGCGGTTATGCGAAAGTCTGTTCCGGTCGCTGCTGTGGCTGCTGCTCGAATTTGTTCCTGTCGTGCTGATTAATTCTTTGGAGCCTCCAGCATTTTAAACGCTGTTCGGGCTAGGCCGACCAGGCGCGCGGTTACTGTCTTCGTTTTCTTCCACCCTCAACAGAAAGAGGTCGTATGCACAGCGCAAATTGACCTGTCTTTACAGGAAGTGTAATATATTTATTATAGCGCTCATTTGAAGATACACTAACTCCGCAAAATATACAGTGTCCCAGCGGCAATGCACCAAGATATTAAAAAAGAGCAATGGCATTACTCGAACAAAACCTAGCGCGTAATGTTTCCAGCCCAGTGGAGTTGCGACCAGTATTTTTTTCGTTATGAGATTTAGTAAGTTAATTTTAATTAATTGTCTTTCTCTCGAAGTGCGGTCATTATCTTTTTACTTTCAATTAGACACTTGTAGTTTCCAAAAGAGGAAGCTAACTTCGGTATTTTCAGCGGTGCACTATTTATGTACTCATTTATCTTGTCTGGTAAAGAAACCCCGCGAAATATTAAAAACATCACGTGACGGAGATCCCGCCCGAATCGTACAGCAATGCCGTCGAAGAGGTGCCTCTGAGTTAGCCATAATGAAATAAAAAAAAAGAATAAATCACGACCTAGTTTGTGATTTATCTGCCACACGCGCCCCGCAAAACTTGCAGTTGCTGCTGCTTCCATGCACACCCTTATCAAGGTAGTGCACTGTCTTGTCGGACGAGTGACGTGAAGCGCACTAGCTTTCGATCAGCATATTTGAGGGTGCTTGTTTATGATGCGCGAAGGAGCGCCGTCACGTGGTATTTGTCATATTTTGCGACGTATTTATGAGTCAGAATGAATAAGAGCGGCGCAAATAGTTTGCCGCGAAAAATGCCGGAATTACATTCCTCTCTTGAGTACCTACAAGTGTCTCTTTGAAACTTCAATGATCGGGGTGGTACTTCTCGAGTAAGATGATTCATTACAATGAATAATAAAATCTCATTAACAAAAACATACTGGCTGCCATTCCACTCTACAAGAAACATTATGCGCTCTGTTTTGTTCGAGTAACCCCAGTGCCCTTTTTATAATAATGGTGTATAGTAGCTATGATATCCTGTATAAAAATTTAAAATTGTTAACTAAAATCTTCATCGGAGTACCTTAGGTGCTTGAAAAGGTCCAATACAGTCAGTCCTCCGCCGCTTGGATTGTTACTGATTATCGTTATAAGAATACAATAACTCGAATATCTTCCGGAGTCATAGACGCATATTCCGGAGTCATAGACGCAGAAGATTGGCAGTAGGACAGCCGGCAGTACCTTGTTCACTCAGCTAGTGGTACACAATGACTCAGCTGCAGCTGGTTATTTGGATGATGATGATAATGATAATAATTATGGTAATGCGCCTCGACGATTCTGCACATACGAGATACTTCGTTGCTGCACATTTTGTACGGCTCCCTTGCGGCATGGAGGGACCACACTATATAGTTTATCACCTCGGTGATGATATATTAACATAGCGTCCGAGGACCGCGCAACTCAGGAGTCAGGACTGCAAGAGAATGAAACCTCTTCACAGTTGCGAAACGAAACCTGGGCTGCGGCGGCAATTACTTGCCTTAGTTATGACGCAGTTTCGCGCAGAACAAGGTTAGGTACTTCTTTCCGCTTATGTACAATGGCGCAACAGGAATAGCTTGAAGAGAAAGGAAGGAGAGATGGGGAACATGATTTGAAGAGGAGTGTGTCTGGTGAGAAGGTGGAGATGGAGTGGTAGGAAGCCATGAGTAGTCTGAGGAAAGACAGTAGTAGAAACCGAGAGTAATACAACTCTAGACGAAGTAATGGGAGCCGGAGAAAGGATGAGAGAGAGAGAGAATTCTATTTTTGACCTGTTGTTTGTAAGAAGGGGAATGAATTGAGAAGAGGAATAGTGTAGGCTGGGAAAGAGGGGGAGGTGGGAAGGTGGGGCGGACGTCAGGAATTTAGGAGGCAGTGTAAGAGGGCAGGACGGAAAGGTAGAGGCGGCTAGAGGTCCAAGGAGGGTCGGGAAGCCGATAGAGGGACCCTAATATAGGGAAGGAAAAAAGTGAAAGTATAAACACACGGCCCGTTTATTGGCAGGGGGCGATAGTAGTAGCTTTGTCGATATTCAACACCATTTTTATTGAAGGAAGGAGATAAAGGGCTATACTTTTTACGCGAAGCTTTGCTAACCTCGTCGAGACGTTTCGCTGTCGCGAAGAATCTGACCTTCATTGGAGCGCAGCTGCACATAGCGTTGGTAACCGATCACGTAACTCGCCGTGCCGAGCACTGAAGCTGTAACCGCCGCCACCGCCACAGGCTTGGCGCATGGGCTATCCGCAATTAGGTCGCCGCCTGATTCCGTGACTAGATGCGTGCCCAGCGAAGAAGACCGCCGCGTTCGCCAATGGTCAGTGTGAGTTGTAGCCATCTTCTGTGAGCGCTGCGGAGAGCGGAAGGCTTTGAGCATCCGCCCGCAAGCTACTTCTGACCACCCCGCAGGTGTCTCCCGGCGAGCTTCATTACTTGACAGTGACCAAAAGGCCAAGAGAGCGAAGATAGCGGCGGCGACTCAGAAAGAGCGGGCCCTGCGGGTCGCGAAACAACGGAAGCGGGACCAAAATGGTAAGGATAGGCAAGCTCTAAACAAATTTTAGAGAGCCCCAATGGCCGTGGACAAGGAAGTGAACGAACGGTCGGTATCAAAGGTTGACCAAGCGAAAGCAAGGCTTCACGAGTCTAAACCAAGCTTTCGCTTTGCATATCCAAGGGTAGCTGAGCTAAACCGCAGTCTTTCAGATGCAACGCACCTCTTTCACTCGCCTTGTCCCTCCGGCGTCGTCCGGCGTAGTCCGCATCCCCCCCCCCCCCATTCTCCTCGCCGCGCCAGCTGCGGGCTAGCGCCGCTCTCACCGAAGCGCCATCTGTGTGTTAGCGCTCGCCGGCGCTCGCTCCGTCGGCGTGCCAGCTGTGCGTGGGTGCGGGTTAGCAGCTTGCGCTCGGTTAATCCATGCGCATGCGCTGCTATGCGCTGCTCTCTCTCATTCCGCAGAATATAAACGCGGTAACTGCGCCGCTCCGCTCAGTCGTTCCACCGCCGCTCCGCCGATGACATCCTCCGATGACCACCGATGATTTGAATGGAGACTAACAGGCCTGCTATCGCGATGGTCGGCGCAACCGTAAAAAATTTACATCTTCCCGCGAGGGTAACCATGGGGTAGATGCGACGCATCGGGGGTGAACATGCTGCGGAAAATATGGACACACAACAACAATGGGCACGCTAACATAACGGAAACCCCCCCATGCGTCGCATCTACCCCATGGTTCCCCTCGCGGAAAGATGGTGTAAATTTTTTATGGCGAAGCTATGGTGGCCAATTGAACCGGTGAGAGTTTGACCTTGAAGGAATACCAGGTTAAGTGACAGCACGAAAGCAGGGCGTAAGGCAGGACGAGGGCGAGTGCAGCCGTACCGTGAAGATGGGAGCAAGAATGTTTTGTCTATCTGCGCCGTCCCACTGGCGGAAACAGCAAGCTGAGAAGGACAATCCTGCAGACGTCGCTGGGCTTGCTAATGAGTTAAATCAGAACCGCAAGTACTATGGCACAACGCGGCAGGTTCAAACCAGTGGCGAACGGGAATTTCGGCAAGCTGAGGCGTCGGGAGAAGGAAGCAGTAAGACGACAGCAACGAGCTTTGGAAGCGGCAATGAACGCTTCGCCTTCTACTTCGATGACGGCTTCGGAACCTGACGAAACAACGGTAGTCAGTGCACGCAGCACGGAACTTTCGATTAGCCATATTGTTCTGTTGGCCGAGCTGTGCCTCGGCCAACGGCAGGCAAGAACATTTTTGATAGTCTTGGTTATGAAGAAGCGAGCGCTATCCTTATCAAAAAAGCTACAGGGCGAACCGGAAAGTCTTCCGCTGTTGCTTTACCGTGAATTTGTTTTTTTTTTTGTAGAACACATTTTTCAGTAATGCTGTAATCGTGTGAAGCTACTGGTAAACACTTTCTCATGATCCCATTGATGCCAGCTACCGCGCAGACGGAAATGTCGCTTCGGTATCCGCTTGGTCAGCGGTTGCGCTTCTAGTTTTCTGCACGACAGTAAAACTTGCATATAGTTTCACGAATGTGCCCAGCTGCTCCTTTGACAAACTGGTTTGGCTTTAGAGCTTTCCGACGACCATCTTCATATAGTGATATTTCAACCCTTAAATGTTCATAACACGAAAGAAGCCCCCATATTCATTCACATAGCAGCTGACCGATTGGATTACGTGTTACAAAAAGTTCTAGTTACCTGCACGCCGGCCGAGCTGCGCTTAGCTTTTCAACCTGTGCTATGACACATTTTTTCTCTTCCTTTGCAGTGTCATATTTGTTTCGCTTTGACATGTAGTTTATTGATATTTATAGTGATATTATTAATACTAACAATATATATTATGAATAATATTTTTAATTTTATTGTTATATAATAATTTTATTATTGTTGTTGTTATGGTTATTACTTTACTATATTATTATTATTATTATTATTATTTATTTATTTATTTATTTATTTTGACCTCAGTAAGGCGTTTGATGTGGTGAACCATCAGTCATTAATTAACAAGCTTGCTAAGTCCGGTGTAGACGCAAGCCTTGTTGCCTTGTTGTCCAACTATCTCCTTGACCGGTCCTTTTATGTAGATGTTTACTACAAAAAGTCTAGTGTTTACCCTGCAACAAGTGGTGTACCCCAGGGTGCCGTGCTGGGTCCATTATTGTTTTCTGTATTTATCAATGATGTTTCAACAGTGTTAACAAACTCTTCTTTTCTTCTCTATGCTGATGATGTCAAACTATTTAGCACATTAGCGGTGTTCAGGACTGCTGTGCCTTGCAGAGGGATGTGTCGGAATTATCGGTCTGGTGCAGGAAAAACTGCCTAATTTTAAACCCCTCTAAAACAAAGGTTGTCACCTACAGCCGGAAAACCCACCGTCTGCTGTTTTCCTACAATATTGAGGGAGCTCCTCTGCAAAGGATTGAGGAGATTAGGGACCTAGGGGTACTTTTCGACAGTACCCTCTCTTTTTCTCCTCATATTAGACTCATCACCCGGCGAGCACTCCGAAGCCTTGGAAATGTGTGTCGGATTACAAAGGAATTCTCTTCTCCAGATCCATTTCTAATGCTATACAATGCAATATGTATACCACAGTTAGAATATGCTTCTGTTGCCTGGAACGGCATCTCCAAATCTAGTAGTTAATTAATAGAACGTGTGCAGAAGAAGTTTTTATCCATATTTAAGCACCGTCATCACAATCACAGTTTTCATCCTGATTCTGACTTACCCATAGTCCCTTCCATCCCTTCCTTGAACTGCAGACGTCTGCGTGCAGACCTTACATTTCTTCACAAAATTGTTCATGGTGACCTTTCTTGCGCAGACCTGCTTAACTGTTTAGAGTTTAGTGTACCACAAAGGCCCACCAGGTCGCATCGCCCGTTCTTGGCCGCTGCGCGCAACTCCAATCATTCTCCTGTGCGCAGAATACAGAATTGTTACAACCCCTTCTTTGAACGCCTTGAAATCTTTCAGAAATCCTTTAAAATTTACCGTACAGCGCTGTTGAATACAGTATGTTAAACACCTATGATATGTCTGTCGTTCTTTTTTTTCTGGAATTTGGTTTATCTGCGGTTGTGTCTATCCAACTGATAGTTGCCTATTTTTGAAACTGTTTACTGTCATTTGTTCGTGTTATCATTTGTCTCTATACTCTTGCCGTTTTTTTTTTTGTTGTATTACTGTCAAACTTCGTTGCTCTGCCTGTCGTGTGGCCTTTACAACGGGCAGAGCAACATAGGCATCTTCTTTTTTACCTGTACCCAGGCTCCGCCTGTGCTTTATTTCTGTCATTTTCACTATTTCAATTTGTGTGTGTCTTGTCGCTTGTTTGTTTCTTGCTATATGTTTCTTGTATTTAGTTTTCATGTAACTACCTGTGCGCCAGCACTCAGGCCTCTGGCTGTTCCTGGGCACGTAAATAAACATGATTGATTGATTATTATTATTGCTGCCATTTTCGAGGTGTTAGATATGGCTCAATTACGCAGAATATTCGCTAGCAATGCAATGTTTTGGGGGCTAGCAAGTGTACAAGAATAAGAAAATGAATAGGTTGTTAATGGAGTGCGGAATGTGCTGATCATCTTCATTTCATAATTATTTTATTGTTCATAAACGTGTGTTATGAAACATAGTCCCAGTAGAATTGTATTGTGTACAGCGAATGAATGTGACGATGTCTGCAGTAATTTTTTGTATACGGTGAATTGTAGAAGATGTGTCTTATGTTTGTGTAACCGACGCAAAATCCGAACATTTGTACTTACTATACAAGACGCACAGCCCCATGATATTGTTGCATGTACTGGATGTTTTTGTTTGCGATACGCTGCTAGTAATATCAGTGACTAAACCTCTGTCACGCCTACTACTTTTTCTCACCCAAACCAAATTGTCACGCTTAAGGGCGTGCCGCTTCGCTCGTATTGAACTGAAAAAGATTTGCAGACAAATGTTTTGATGCACAGTCTGAGTCTAAGGAAATTAGCAATTGAAGCTGTCGAGAACAAGATGTGCAACAGCAACGCAATCTGAAAAGAAAAATGGAAGCAATGTTGGTTCATGCTAGCGGCACACAAAGACAGTCGCACTTGTTGAGCCCGTAGCAGACGATAAGCGGCAAGGCGTTTCCTCCCCGCCCAGCAACGAAAGCCTTGCCGCAGCGGCATCAGTGATTTTTTTTTGCTTTTGGCTTAACAGCTTGGCTTACCAAGCACCAGGTGAAAAATTGGCGATAGTGACGCAATTCTCGCTTTCCTGGAATCCAGTGGACCTAGCCATGCCCGCCCGCACGTACTTGCAGTTACGTGAGCGACTGACATTTCATCATAACATCCGAAACCTTAGCACCCTTTTGGTGACTCTAGTCAGCTGCTGACAATTGTATAACTACCATCGAACGTGTCCATTCACTGCAGCCACTCATCCCGGAAGTATATGTGGTGCCATCAGTTGTCTTGGAAACCATGGCAGTACTCAGACACACCTGAAATTCACTTCTCGGTAATTGTAAGCAGGTGGCAAAGTAAGCAGGAGGTACGCATCAAAAACAAAATTTATGTTCTTACATTGCCTAAAAATTAATAGCAGTGGCCTCGCAATTTATTAAGCTGTCGCATCGATTTTTTGATTTTATCGACGTCTGGAAACGTCGCGGAGAACGTCCTCAAGTCCCGTCTAATAAATTCCACGTGCTTCCAGTTTAGGCCATGGTGAGCTTCACACCGCACCAACACCACCGTCTGATCGTTGTCCCTTTGTTATGGTGACTCTAAGCGTCATATATCTCCTACTGCATCTTTAACGGCTAGGTAGTGCTGGAAGAGTCGAGACAAAAACGCCAAAAGAGCCTTGAAGGTTTCAAACCATGTCATTTAGTAATGTTAGAAACATTTCGAGCGAACGCGCCATGCAAACACCTAGAATGTTGAGCTCCAGATAATTAAACGCCTTACAGCAAATTACACCGGCAATTAAAAACAGTGCGTGCGTTCTACTCTCTCCGGAAAGCCCGTGAGCATGACACGCTGAAATCTAAAAAGCCAATGTGTAAGACTGAACGTCTGCCAGACATGCCCAGTGGTTTAAGTGGATCCACAGGCCTCCATTACAGGGGACCTACTAAACCAGGCTTCACTTTCACGCGTAAAACCCAAATTTTATTCTTAAAATATAAACGAACGTCCGCGAAGTTTTCTTCAATCCCGTATACCCCCATATTTTTGAACTTTCACCAATTTTAAATACATTATTAAACCCTGTTGTCGCAAGTTGAACACGATTGGTCAACGCAAGTGTATATTTCTGTGCACGTAAACATCAGCGATTGTCGTTTAACGTTTCTCATGTCTCAGATGACAGCACTGTGATGTTCTTTAAAATCGTTGGCGTTACGGCAGGACGCCTTCTGTGCACAACTCATATTACAATGCGGGGCGACAGTAGAAAAGCCTGTAAAAAAGCCACGGCTTCTCAGACGCCGTGTGATATTTTGTTTGACCGCCATGATCACTGGCTCAATTTTGCTCGCTGGTCATGCATGATTCGTTCTTTATCGGTACGACCGGGGTAGCCGTTCAGGCGGAGGTGTCTTAATTGCTGTATCAAATGAATTTGTTTCTTTCAAAGTTAATGTCACTTCTGAACTAGAATTACTTTGTGTGTGCATTGGCATGTACCACAAAGACTTCATTCTTTGTGGCTGCTATCGGCCTCCAAGTTCTTCTTCAGGCTTTTCCGAGATATTTCATGATGTTTTAAATAAGATACATATTATATTTCCTGCTGCAATCTTCTTTTTTTTTGGGAGACTTCAATCTGCCCCAACCAAGTGCGAGCACCAGTACGTCTGAAAGCGCATCTTTTGTCAGTGTGTGCTCAGATTTCAATCTAATACAACTTGTTAAATACCCGACCCGTGTTACTACTACAAGCTCAACTATTCTAGACTTGGTCCTCACAACTCACCCAGATCTTGTTACATCCCTTTCTGTGATACCTGGTCTCAGTGACCATTCAGCAATCCACTTCCCTATTCCCAACAGGAATCCCAGACGACAGAAAACCTCGAAAACATTCAGAGATTACAAACGAGCGGACTATGCTGCTATAAATAGGGAGCTGGAATTGTTCACCGAAGAACTGTTTCATAATTTTGATCAGCGTTCTGTAGACGAAAATTGGCATCTGTTCAAAACCAAGGTGTCCGAGTTAATAGACCATTATGTGCCCCTGCGTAGAATAACGAATACCGTTCAATCCCCTTGGTTCACGCCGACCCTAAAGCGACTACGCAATAAAAAGCAGCGCCTTTTTCGGAAAGCCAAACGCTCGAGGTCAATTGACCGATGGGCTGCGTACAATGAGACAGCCGGTGAATATGCGCACGCGCTTGCCGTGGCTAAGCGTTCTTTCTTTGAAGTTACCCTCCCCTCTATGCTTAGAACGAATCCCCGTAGATTTTGGCTAACCATCAACGGAAAAAGTGAAAAGAAAATTGAACTGATATCTGAAGACGACTGTGTGATCCCAAGTGAAATGTGCTGTGAAGCTTTAAGTGCGGTCTTTTCGTCGGTGTTTGTAACCTGTGTACCATACAGTTCGCCCCCTTTCCCTGCCTACAATTATTTACACATGGATCCATTAGTCATAGACTGGGTGGGTGTTGCCAAATTGATCAGAAATCTGAAACCTTCTTCCCCCGGAGATGATGGTATTAACCCCAAATTCCTAAAAAAGACTGAAATATTATCTGCTGTAATTCTATCTAAGATTTTTTCAGTCTCTGGAAACTTCTGCAATACCACAGGATTGGAAGGTTGGGAAGGTGGTTCCTTTGCCCGAAACAGGTAACACTCACAATCCCATCAATTACAGACCCATATCGCTCATCAGTGTACCATGTAAAATTGTTGAGCACATTATCTACAGCCATTTAGTCCACTTTTTCGAAAACAATTCCTTTTTTAGCAAGTACCAACATCGTTTCAGAAAAAATTACTCCTGTGAAACTCAGTTGCTTAGCCTTACTAACGACCTATTTCGCGCCGCTGACCGTTCTTCAGTTATCGACTGCGTATTTATCGACTTCGCAAAGGCATTCGATACCGTTTGTCATAAACTACTACTTTCTAAATTAAACTCAATCAATCTAGACGTAAATATTCTCAAATGGTTGGAGTGTTTTTTAACTAACCGCACACAATACGTAGTTGCTAATGGCTGTCTTTCTACGCACTGCTCTGTTACATCTGGTGTGCCGCAAGGTTCTGTCTTAGGTTCCCTATTATTCTTAATTTATATTAATGACTTGCCGAACACGCTATCATCAACTATTAGACTTTTCGCGGACGACTGCGGCATTTACAGAGAAATTTTGGATTCCGCCGACCAAAGTGCGCTACAATATGACCTAAATAAGATTTCTACGTGGTGCGATACGTGGTTAATGAAACTGAACACAAATAAATGCAAAGTAATGCGAGTAACCCGTCAAAAAAGTAATACTACGGCGTGCACTTACATACTCAACCACGGCCCCTAACCAAATTGTCATGTTACAAATATCTTGGCGTGTACATTTTGGATAACCTTTCTTGGCAAACACACATCGAACATATCACAAGTGACGCTAACCGCATGCTCGGTTTTTTACGGCGAAATTTTGCTCTAGCTTCAACAGATATAAAACTCGTTTTATATAAAACTTTAGTTCGGCCAAAGCTCGAGTATGCGTCGTCGATCTGGGACCCGCATATCAACTCGTTACTTCATGATATCGAAGCTATCCAGAATCGTTCCACACGCTTCATATTATCGAACTATTTTCGTACGGCTAGCGTCACTTCCATGAAATCTACCCTTAACCTAGTTGATCTGTCTGTTCGCAGGAAAATATCACGACTTTGTCTTTTTCATAAAATTTATCACGGCAATTTAACGCTCAAAGATTCGATGCTTTTTCCTCCCACTTATCATTCGACAAGAAATGACCATCAGTTCAAGGTTGGCGTACCCAGCAGCCGGACAAACTATTATTTCAACTCATTCATTCCTAAAACCAGCTCTGACTGGAACCACCTCCCCACCTGCATTACTTCAGTAATTAATCCAGTCAATTTCAAGGTGGCTATTAGTGGCCATATTATTTGAATTATCTTTCTTTCTCATACTGTTTTTCCGTGAATTCCGCGATTTTGTGTAAATCCTGCTATGTTGTTCCCGAGTGTGGAGAAGGTGTTATCAACCTTCTGATTTTTCCTTTCCTGTTATTGTTTATACTACTAGTTGATGTGTATATTTCAAATCTGTAAATATGTTTCTTATGTGTAACCAAACTCCTGCTGCATTGCCTGCAGAGTGTTTGACCCCCCACTCCTCTCTGTAATGCCCATGCGCGTTGAGAGTAAATAAATAAATAAACAAACAAATAAATAAATAAATAAATAAATAAATAAAACTATCGAGATAGCATAAAAGGTCAGGAAAATAAGACAGCTTTACATATCTCATTGCTGTATGCCCCGTACAGCATGGTTCGGTAGATTATATGGAGAACCCTACGAAGAATATCTTTAGTACACTATTCCCAGTGTTAAGCAATTTCGCGATACTTTTCGGCATTGTATTGTAGCGCTTGTTCTTCGTTTTTAAAAGCGCCGGCCTGCGCTGGAAGCCAAACACTGTTTTCTGATGTGTCAGGAAACTCTAAAGGCAAAGGGGCAATTTTGTCATGCTTTTGTTTACATTTTTGCCCACCATTTTTATAAAGTTGTCTGAAGGACCAGTTATGTTCGTATATTCCACTGTACTACGAAGAGAGAGGCTGCGAGCGAGCGGCCGCCTGTGCCCGCCACTGCCCCGCTTCTCGGGCGCCGGGAAAACTGAAGGAGGGGGCGATGTCTTGTAAACAATAAACGCTCCCCCGATTTCTAGCGTGGGAAGCCAGTCGTCTCTACGCCAGCATTGCGTCAGCTCCTTCCTCGCGGCGCTCAGCGCTGCCGCCCTGCCTGGGCCCCTTCGTAACGTCCTAACTTCCGGGGTTTCCCCTGAGACGATCATAACAGGATCCATACCTTCTCAAGCGATATCCTCTTGGACTTCAACGCATCGGTCTAACATTGCTTGGTCTGTCTGCGCAGTGTATGCAAATTATGATAGAGGGGCCTCTGCATCTGATAAAACCTGCATTTCCGATCCTTTCTGCATTCCCATGGTCTTCGCGGAATTGAACGACGCTACCCCTCCGGGATTCACTATCCTTCCTAGTGATACCACAGCGTAGACGTAAATCTTTTGACGCGGTTCCGAAACTGCGCCTGTGAATACATTGGCCTGACCCACGTCTACGTTCACACTGCGCTTTATAGCATCTACATGAACTTGATAATTGGTGGTGTCAGGTAGGTGGGTAGGACAGTATCCACGTGGTCCCGTAGCCGGTCTCCATCGTGTCTTCTAGAGTCGTCAGAGGGCGGACGAGCACGTTCCGGACCCGGATGTTACCGGCGAGAGCGGCACGTGGCGTGAACTGGAGCATAAGGAAGAAGTCGCAGATCTTCAGCGGTAGGAACTCGAGCACCGCCCACGTGAGCATCTGCTTCAGTCCCGAGCAGCAGTAGCGGACGTTTGTCTCGCTGCACAATAGGCAACGGATGACGGCTGTGGTGACTTCCTGGTAGTTCTGGCGGGAGAATCGCCTCAGCTTCTTGAGAAAGGTGATCTTGAAGCTCTCCAGGTAGGCCGAGCCGTACTCCTCCTGAACGACGGGGTCGAGCCGCCGCGTCACGTCATCAAGCGTCGACGCGACCGTGGCAGGATCCGTCATGGCCGTTCTGCAACGATTTGCGATGGCAACATTAAAGGCCGCATAATTGGTTGCTAAATGAAGGGGATGCATTCACTGTACGTGTTTTTCTTCTGTTCTGGGAGGAGCTTGTTTATGGCAAAATGGTGTAACTGAGAATGAAAGCGGGGTTTTGTAAGTTTTTCTCCATGAGTGTAAATCATAACATGGAATACTCATAGGTATGAGTTGTTGGTGGACGCACAATGCTTTACTGAAGGATGCAAGAGAAGCATCGTCCAGGCCTAGCAGGAGCCGTAGGCGGAAACATTTAGTTTGTAAATACCCAATAGATGTGATGGTGATGTGGCGTTCCCTAAGTATTTTATATAAAAAGAATAGCAGTTGTCTGTGCTCTGCATGTCATTTGGTCAGCACGTAGGCCTTGGGGATACGTGCACGTTGAGCACTTTTTTACTGACACATCTCAATTAACCCACTAGCTTATACAGTGTCTGCGCTTTCACTTGAGAACACTAAGTTAAGCGCTCAAAATTACACGACAGTAAAATGACTGAAAGCATGCATGCTACGAAAACGACATATACGTGGTAAAAATATTCATTACTGAAGTGCGTGCTCTGTACGCTCACACCAATGCGACGTAGGTCAAACACTAAAAGGCGTTGAAATTTGGCGGATCTGCGATTCTGAATACAAATTTGCTGTTCTGAACAAAAAATAAATGATGAACACCAAATATTATTAGAAACGAACAAGTGTTATTGCAAGGCATCGCAATTATGGGGCGTAATTCACAAAGAGCTCGTAGTCTACGTCTGTAGAGGAGGCAAAATTTTGTGCGGGCTTTATACAAAAAGAAACATTGATAGGCATGCTTCGAGAATTGTAAGGAGACGAGATAAATCGACACCATGGAAGCCAAAATATATTTTCCAGCCAACGAGACGCCTCAGGGCACAAAACACGAAATATTGAAAGGTCATTTACCCTTCTAGGGTGATAATTCTCACAGAGTAAAGCTTGATGCTTAATATTTAAACAGTGCAACTAAAAAGTTTCCTAACTCATAAAAAACTAAATCACATGTAGAATCACACAGAAAAAATGCGAGAGCAATAACATGAACCAGAACAAGCAAAATTGAAGAATGCTGTTCGCGGAGATCCAATAATGGCGGCCTCTTTGTACATTTAGAGAGCTCGGTTTCCCAACTTTGTAACTGTACTTAGGCCACACGTCTATTCGACTCGCATGGAAACAAAACGCGCTATTTGTGTCTTCTGGTTCATGTTTTGGCATCGGGGTTCATTTCACCTTGGCTGTAGATTGGACTTCGTTTTCCAGAACGGGGCAGCTGAGGAAAGAACAATACTCAAGCAGCGCAATGCAAAGGATACCAAAGGAAAAGACCAATTTGAACGAGCGCTGGTCCTCTGTCACCTGCTCCCTTTTGTCTGGTGATTATTAGGATTTTTAAACTTGTTTCATTGGTCTAGCATCAAGATCATCCAAGCTCACATGTATAAGCGCTGAAGCATCTAGTCGAACACGCGATCGTGGAACATAGAAACATGCTTCATTCTATGCATTTGGGTTTGATTTCCAGTTAAACAAGGCATGCGGATTATACCGGATATCAGCTAAACGAAGATGGTGCGGCACTATCTGACTGTAAGGGTAACTTTCTGTCAGTTGTACATTAAAAAGACGGCCCTTGACATTGTGAAGCCGCATTGGCATTCTCACCCCTTTGAAATGAGAATCCAACCACAACATGTACCCTACTTGTAGAATGCTGGCTCGATGGTGCAGACTTGGACGTTGTACTTGGCCACTTCGCGACGGAGGCCATCGGCAAAATGGCACAGAGCAGCTGAAGTGGCGGAGCCTACGACCATTCCAGGGATTGCGGCCCTCCCTGCGTGGTAATAAGCGTTCGGCCATAGCTCGACTTTTCGCTTAATGTTAAATGGTACCCTTACAGAATGACTTGGTTTTAGCGCTAAAATAGAAGCACACACATAAAGTGTCAGTCTTAGAGATAAGGGACATATTGTCTCGAGCAGCTTTAAAGATTGCACGAATCCATCGCCGAAACAGTCGTTTGGTCAGGGTAGGGTGTTCGCCTCTTTAAGCGCAGCAAACATGTCGTCAAGTGTTATCCAACTAGCAGCTGCCCGACTAGCAGCAGGTCGCTCTATGCAGCTCCCTGTGGGAGCTTCCCGAAGGAATGCCACAGCTCGTCAGTTCCAAACACAATCTTTCCCGAGACGACATATGAAGAACCCGAGCGGAAGTACTTTCATCTGGAGGTATTTCAATTGTATTTGCCTATAATAGAACGTGTGGCGTGTTTACATTCAATGACATCACCTAGGAATATTAAAAATAACGCCCAGAATCCACAGCACCAAGATAGAGGTGAACACCCGTCGGTGGTCAAGATTAGTGTTACATCGCTTTTTTTTTGGCTTGCCAGTATACTAATGGCATTTTGCGTCTCAGGTGGGAGTATCCCCTGTTAGTGTTATCTGCGAGAAGTAGCACTCTCTCCCTCGCCAGTGCCGGTCCGACTCCGAGTGGAGATGGATACTGGACAGGGAGACGCTTTGGGGGGTGCTGCGACACAGTCACAAAAAACAAGCTCTCCTTTTTTTTTTGCCGGTATAAACCACCTTTTAAAGAGTGACCTTGCGTCAGCGCATCCCTGACTGCGTGGACACAACACGTACCGACGTACATGTGAATATATTTACTTATAGATTTTCCTAAACTCTGGACTTTTCGTCTGTCGTGTTACTAAATGGCATTAGAAAGTCTGATGTCCGATCCGCAAGCGGAACATTATGATTTGGGAAGACACTTTTGCCATCTGATGCTGAGACATATCACTAGACTAACTGTTACACTCACGGCAGTCCGATCATTGGGCCAGGAGACAAAGCCACGCCAACAAGGTCAGTAACCTTGTGGCTGCAATTCACCTGTTTATCCTCGGCAAACAATTGAGCGAAAACCACTTTCGAATGCCGACTTCTATTATATTTGGCTGCCAACATAAGCACAGACGTCGAGGAGGTCATATACATGTCACGGATTGCAGTGCACATGATCGAGGTGGAATGTTTCTCCCTTCAACGGTAAATGCAAGGTGGCTAACCGTGGAGTCCCGTGACGATGACGATGCGCCCCTCGCTGCGCTTGATCTGGTTGATGCCGAGCATGATGAACTTGTAGGTACCGAGAATGTTGACGTTGGTGGCCCATTCGAGCTCGGGGGACAGCATCCACTCGGTCTCACCATAGCAAGCCACGCCAGCGTTGGCAACAAGGCCCCACAGAGCTACGAAGGTGGATATCGAAATTGGTTAGTTAAAAGATCCATGAAGACAAAATACAAGGTGGGCTCGCTAGAAATGCTGCTTTGTCCTGATAAAAATGATACCGATTTCATCGCAAACATCGAAAAAATAACGGAGATATGAAAGAAAACGTGTGGAGCTTTGGCGACTCGCTAGCCAGTTTCCGGCAACTTTTCTGTGACGTCACAGAATCTTGTTTGGGTGAGTTACGGCGGCCGAACTAATCAATCGCCAGGACACAAGACTGGACGATTGTAGTGGGGTCCGCTAGTTCCGTTTGATCAAATCACTTGAATGCTAACCTGCACGTAACCCACTGAAAATTATGTTTTTAGTCCTGCCCATACGACGTCACACACGCCGAATACACGTCACTGTGGCGCGAAATTGGGAAGTTCCTGAGTATTTCTTGCGTTTTTATCGGTTAAAAAACGTCTTTCGTGGCGGAATGGAGCTGAGCGAGGTACTGAAGCCTAACTCTGTGAAGTTAAACAAAGTAGTATTTTCTCTTCACGGACCCTTTAACCAAATGACTCCTTGAGTAAGTAAAATTTTGCGGCTTTATTGACAACGTGAGACGTTGAGACGCTACAAGATCTCCGAATGGGCAGAATGACCTTGGCGGATTTGAGATGATAATAGATGGTGATAGTTTTGATTTTCCAATAGCTCCTCCCTTATATTGCTTGCTTACACACGCAAAATGGTTCCAGCGTTTGTAGTCTGCCTTTAGTTTTGTACCTGCGGTCAGCCTCAGCGGTATATCAAGGCGAAATATTCTTGACGAAAAAAATTGGCTTGAAGCAGCCGCACATTCAACAATGAAGGTATTTTAAACAAAGATGGGGTTCCGTCAAAATTTCGGTCATTTGGTTTGACTATATCTGCATTAAAAATATCAGTAGTGATATTAATAATGAAGGTGCTCTATTGACAGAATCTCGTGGGTAAGAACTTGTCGTTAACAATGCCGAAATATAAGGTTGAAGTAGCATGCGCCTTTTTAAACTCCATGTGAATACGTCGGGTTGTTTGGAACTGAGCTATGGTAAACTATTCTAAGCAGGCGCTAAACACATCCCTAGATCGACCTATGTTCTGGGTGGGTGCGGTCGAGGCACCTGTGAAAATTTAATTAAACGTTGAGTACTGTAGGTCACTCGGATCACGGAGTTTCCGACTAATATGCAGTATACGGAAATCTGGCGCTGCAGTCGCGTGCCTTAGTGAGCGCCGCCATAGCTTATGGGCACCGCCACAGCACATACTTGGCTAGTAACCTTTTTTTTCTGTTGAAGCCAAAATCGACAACTGATGCAACATTCTCTTCTTGTTCATCGAGCATAAAACTTCTAAACAATTCTTCACAAACAGATCTTTCTGGAATTCTTATTTCAAAATATTTCAATACATTTAACTAATCATTCTTCATAAAACTGTTGCCTTTTTATAGCCAGAGCCAACTTTTCAGCCCGTTCATTAGCCATGCCAAGTACAAATTGAATGTGCCTTCCCGGTAACGGAACACTCGCAGAAGCAAGGTTCGCCTACACAGTTGCGCCACATTTCTAAGCAGGTTTAACATGCTCCACATCAAAATCCGAACTCCTCATGCTATCACCCCACGCTGCCACCCCTAAAACAGCACCCAGCGTGCATGTATATCTGGATAATGCTCCAATACCAACTGTGAATAGCATAAAAATACTCTGCCTAGTCATCCAAACCAATCGCCGAAACACATCGGTCCTACACACCTTTTCCTCACACGTAGCCCGAATCATAGGCTTCCTGAGGCGCGTAACTGCTAGGGTCCATGGCCTGACGGAGAAGGAGCGCTGTCGATTTATCCAAGCATTTCTACTGAGGCGCATTACATACTCCCTCCCATATCGGTCCCTTTCTACCACGGAAGTGACCAAAGTAGATGGACTCATCTGTAAGGCCTACAGGGCGGCTCTCGGCTTGCCTCCTCAGGCATCCACTGCTAAGCTATGGGCCACCGGCACCTACAACTCCCTGGGCAAATTAATTGAAGCGCACCGTACGGGATATCGCCTGGCTAAACACACACCTGGCGAACTCTTACTTAAGGAGCCACAAATAGACACTCCTCTTACATCAGCCCCCACGGGTCGCATGACACCCGATTATAGAGATAGGATAACAATTCGTCCACTCCCCCGTATTATGAACCTTACTCATCATACTGCCCGACGAGTTGCTCGAGCGCGTGCCCTCGTTTGCACTTCCCCCCTCGCCAAACACCTTCTATGCAGATTCTGCAGCACACAGGCACAAGCCGGAATTCACTGTAGCTGTCGTCTCCTCGCCGACTACTACTACTCTCACGTCTCTCACTATTCCCACCACAACCCCACATGTTGCGGAAGAGGTGGCCATAGCTCTGGCTCTCGCACACCGGCCGCCCCCTGATCTAATATTATATCTCATTCAAAAACGGCCAGAAAAGTTTTGGCTAGCGGCAATATCTCCACGCTAGCCTGCAAAAGTTTGCTTCAAAATTCACCCTCCCGCATCCTACGGAGCTTTTCTGGTTACCGGCACACACGGGGCTAGACGGTGCCGAGTGGGCTCATAAGGCGGCACGAGCATTCGTCACCCTTGCGCCTGACGAGACTACTACTCGTGAAAGAGTTTACTCCGCGAGGGACTCCCTCACCACTTACAGGGAGGTTACAGATTACAACCGCCTCTCCCGCAACACGCTGCCCCCGGCTCACCCATCTCTAACCCCTCGGAGAAACGGTTGTGGTGCCTCCTCCAGACGAAATCGCTCCTCAACCGAGACCTCCATCACATTTACCCATCCGCCTACCCCTCTCCTCTCTGCCCGCATTGTGGCGCTAAATTCGCAGTGCAACACCACATGTGGGCCTGCCCCTCTGACCCCGACCCCACGATAACTTCCCCTGACCACTGGACGGAGGCCCTGGGCCACTCGTGCGAAGACTTCTAGCGCCCACTGGTCACCCGAGCACAAGACGAGGTGGCGGCCCTTAGGGAAGCCATGGCACCTTCCGCCAGTGGTGTCAATAAAAGTTTTTATTTCTCTCTCTATCTTGCAAGTATATATTAGTATGAAACTAAGGCTCGGACGTACGATCACCGTTCAAATTATCCCTGATGTTGTCGTATGCGGCCACGATTGTGTCGTGCTCCAGGTAGTCCACGTGCAGCGCGGTGACGCCATTCGACATGAGCTTTCGTGCACCTTCTGATCTGACATCGAGGCAACCCGCAAACACGGTGAATCCCTTGTTGTGAAGGGCCAGGGCAATGGCGTTGCCGAGTCCTGTGTCGCAACCTGCAGTGTGACAAATGTCTTCTGTTGGCAACATTCGCAGCTTCGTTCCGAAAGTACCAATAGGGCCATGAGAGAAATAACTACACAGAGCACAATGAGAAAAATATGTTCTGAAATGAAAGGTTGTTGGTACCTTTTTAAAACGATCACCAAGAGCGCAAAACAAGAATATACACGAGAGTACGAACGTACACAGATACAGCACTGTGTATGATCATACTGCCTTTCTGTTATTTTCTTATTTCGTGCTGTTGAATATTCTTAGACCAATATGCCCTAGAATATTAAATTATTCTTCCATTAAAAATCGTTCGTATTAGACTATAGGTCAGGGTAGACCCTCCAAGATACTGATACGCTGTGTAAGACACTACAACGCATCACGGTTACAGCTTGATAGCGGCGCTTAATATTGATGAAGGAGGTGAGTGATTGCCGCTTCGAAGCAGTTTTCGGTTCCCAATTGCTTCTCCACTTCATATATGCAGTTTCGTTATGCGAGCGCGATGTTGAGAACAATTTTTGCCGTACCTGTGATGAAAACTGCCTTGCCAGTCACAGAAAGCCGACGGCCGAAGCTGGCATTGAGCTGCCTCTTCACGCATAAGCCAATCATGATGGAGAATGCAAGGCGACCAACGAAGGAGATTGCAAACTTGATGGGTTGCGTCACGGTGGTAATCACGAACGCGCACAAGGAAACCAGCACGAACGACGACATGGGAGTGTTGGCGCGCCGCCTCGGGATATCCATGGATGGGTCAAGCTGCGCCGGAAGCAGTCGGAGCTGGACAAGTGGCAACCATGTTCTCATGCAACGTGCAGTAACAAAAAATATCCTGTTCGCTACCGGGAAGGATCCGCTCCCACATATATAGCCGAGGCTGCAGCTAGAGTCATAAGAACGGCTGATAAGCTAAGGGCTGCAGAATTTAAATTACTGTTGAAAGGGCAAGCGCGAATGCTGACTCCGCGTTGGGTGATATACACTTTCGAACCGCTTGCTACGGCGTAGCATCACCCGTCTCTGCACAGTCTATATGAGCGCTTATATAGACTGGTGCCTGATTTATGTATTTTAAGTGTATAGCACTTTAGGGGTTCGCCTTGTCGTAGTAGCTCGCTCGATGGACTCAAGTAGTGCCCCAAGGTGTGCCGTCGTAGCGGCTGTCGTGGCGGCGTAACCCAAAGGCTTTAAAATCCAAGCGGTTTATATAGTCATACGCGTTCGGAACTCGTCAACCGCTTGCGCTTGTCATACATTTCCCTTTGTTTAGCGCAGAGAAAACTGTTGGCTTATTATAGAGAAAATATGCGTAATTAACCGGCTGCGCCCGCATTCATTTAGTTGGGAACGCTCGTTAGGTTCGTTTTTACGATATTAAGCGGAAAGAAGTGGCAGTGCAACGCCCGCACGTGTGGGAGAAAAAGCAAGCATAAAAAGAACACAACACCCTCTCGCGCAGTTTCAGGCAGGGGCAGGTGAGCACTGCGAAGGTGGGAAATTTGAATTGAATAGGTGGTAGCAGTAAGCGGGTAACGGCGCTACAGCCCTTTATAGCGAACCACAGCTCTGAACTTCTGAACTTCAAACAGCTTTCACATTGTGTGGAACGGCTTTAATTTTGTTTCCTAATCTCTGCTTTGATTATTGTTTTACTAGTAAGTTCTCAGGAACGCCGCAGCTCATGGTTCAGGCGTGACCTTAAACGTGTTGTCAGAAATGAATACTTCAGTTGTGAACGCTGTTTACTTCTCAAGTATAAAGTCCATGATGCAGTTTAGCAACGCCACTTTGTCCAACACCTGTTATCGCGCTGTTCGCGCAGACCTCACTGCTTCACTTTGATTAATAGCCGGTCAAGATTTTAACCTCTTGCTATCGTGAGAGGAGTCAGGCTTTTATACTTCGATATAATTACGTGTGAATACCTCAAGCATATACTATTGTACCGGTGCGTGTACCTTTACGTATTGAGCCATCTTGACGAAGTCAGAACGAATCAAAAGTTCACTTACATTTCTGGGATAATGATCTTGCCGAGTCAATGGCAGCAGTTGCAGTTACCCTTACTTCGGTTCGTGTGGCTGCTGTGGCTGTCGCTCGGATTTCTTCCTGTCGGGCTGATTAATCCTAGGGAGCCTCCAGCATTTTTCACGCTGTTCGCTGAAGACAGACCAGACGCACAATTACTGTATTCTTTTTCTTTTACCATGAACCGAAACAGCTCGTGCGCAGGGCACAAGTTGATCTGTCTTTACGGAAATAAATATAATGGTGATATATCGGTCATTCTTAAACACACTAACCCCGCAAAATGTATAAAAATTTCGAACAGCTAACTAAAATCGTCATCCGAGTACCTTGGGCGCTTAAAATGTGCAAAACTATCCTCAGGCGCTTTAATGGTCACTTACTATTGATTAAAGAATAAAACTCAGATATCTGGCCACATCATGGATGCATTTTTACGCAGGAGGTTGGCAGTACGATAGTCACAAGGAGATAGCTGTTCACTCAAGTACTGGCGCAAAATGACTGAGCTGCAGCTGTTCATTTGAATGAGGACGATGATGTTAATGCGTCTCGAAAACTCTGCACATGGGGGTTAGCTCATTTTGGTAAATTTTGTAAGGCTGCTCAGTGGCATGGAGAGACCAGACTATAAACGTTTATCGCTTCGCTGATGCTAAGTTAACATAACGTCCCAGGTCCGCGCAACTAGGGAGTCCGAAATGCAAGAGAATTAAGTCTCTCACACTTGGGAACAGAGGCCAGGGCTGCAGCGACCGTTAGTTGCCTCAGTTATAGCGCAGTTTTGTGCTGACCGAAGTTATTACTGAAGTTATTTAAAGCGAGCAGCGGGAAGAGAAAGAGGAGGAGAGATGGAGAGCTGCATTTGGTGAGGAAAGTTTTGCTTGAGAGGGTGGGAATAGAGTGGCAGGAAGCGATGACTAGTATGAAAGAAAGAAAGAAAGGCAGTAGTAGAAAGCGAGAGTAGTACAATGCTAGAGGAGGTGATTGGAAGGGGAGAAAACAGTGAGCGAGAAATTCATATTTCTCCGGTGGTTTGAAAGAAGGGAAGGATTTGAGAAAAGTAATAACGTGGACTGGGAACAGGTGGTGGGAGTGAAGGTGGGGAGGAGGTCAGAAATTACGGTGTAGTGTAGGAGGGTAGCAGGGTATGTCTAGAGGTGATAGTCTAGCGGTGCGGAGAGAAATTGGGAGACCGAAAGAGGAAGCCTAATAGAGAGGGGGAAGAGAGTAAACGTGTTTATTGCAAAATGCAATGGGAAAATAGTAAAAAATTCACCATCACGAAGAATTTGATCTTCATTTGACGGCAGATGCGCGTAGCCTTGGCAACGCATCACGTGAGTCGCCGTGATGAGCACCGCCACCGTAGTCGCCGGAGGCAGCTTGGCGCATGAGGCCTTCGCAATTGGGGCGACGCCTGACCATGTGACTCGCCACGTTCCCGGCGAAGGCAAACGTTCGCCATAGATAAGAGTGAGCCCGCACCGTATTTTGTGAGCGTTACACGGCAGGAGGAGGCTCTGAGTCGTCACCGGAAAGCTGCATATGAGAACCTCGTGGATATCGCTCGGCGAGCGGCTTTTCCGGAGAGGGCCCGAGATGCCCAACGGACGAAGATAGCATTGGAGACTCAGGAAGAGTGATTCCTCCGTCTCGAAAAACGCCGGAAGCGGGACCACAACTGCAGAAAAAGGCCCAATGTAGACGACTCTGCGACAGAGAGAGGGTGGGAATAAACTTTAATTAAATAAAGGAAATGCTTCAGACAGGCGTCCTCATTCCAGGATGCCTTGAGCTCGGGCCGCCTCGATAGCCCTTTTCATGAAGCGCAGCTGATCTTCGAGGCCTGAGCAAGCCAAGGCGCTCTCCCAGAGCTCCGTGGAAAGGTGGATGCTAAGGGCGCCTAGGGAAAACTTGTAGCATCCGCACGCTATGTGTTTGAGAGTACCAGGCTCTCCACAGAAGCGGCAAAGTGAAGAAAAGTTTGTTCGGTCAAAGAGCTGAAGTCTGGTGGGATGTGGGAAGGTGTCGACCTGCAGGGCACGCAGTAATCTTTCCTGGTTCGTCTGTAGCGATTTTCGGGGTGAAGAGTAGCTTTTACTGGACGGCCTATAGTGCTGCGTAATTTCGTCGTATGTGAAAACAGGTTGCATGCGCTTAGTCTCGGCTTCGGCTTTCTCAGTGCTGGTTCGGCGGGTCAAATGTCCAGATACGAAGTTGGCGATCTCGTTGCCTGGGAGCGATCTTGTTGCCCATACAATCCTGACTGGTCTTGTTTTATGGTCTCTGATCGATTAGTCCAAGTTTTTTGACGTACACTCGACCGTAGGCACAGTTGCGGCACGTCGGCTGGGAGTCTGAGATTATAACTTTGGCGTCGCTTTGGCAAAGCGCAAGTGCTATCGGCACTTCATCGGCTTGGAAAGGGCAGTGTCCGAGGATTGAGATGATGCACTTTTGCTGCTGACTTGAAACGACGGTGGCTGCCGTAGGTGCTTGTCCGATATAACAGCCTCCGTCCGTCTCCAACGGCCCTGGACAAGGGAGTGAACGAACGATCGCTATCAGAAGTTAACCATGTGAAAGCAGGACTTCGCCTTACTTGGTCGTAGGTCGTAGTGGTCTAGTGGAGCAGTTTCACCTCGCGGGAGATTTTGAACTTGAAGTAATACCACCTTGGATAAAAACTAGAAAGAAGGATGTGAGAGAGGAGGAGGCGACTCAGCCGTGGCATGAAGACAATTGCGAGAACGTTGGCTCATCTCTGCCGAAGCTGTGCAGTCTGCGCCGTACAACCGCTGAAAGCGGCAAGCTGTGTCCGATAATTCGGCAGGCGTCGCTCGAGCTGCTTATGAGTTGAATCGGACACGAAAGTACTAGCGCGCAAGGCGGCAGGCTGAAGCCAGCGGAGAAGGGGAACTTCGCCCAGCTAAGTGTCGCGAGAAGGAAGGAGATGGACGACAGAGACGAGCTTTAGATGCGGCAATGGACACTTCGTCTTTTACTTCGATGACGGCTTCAAAACTGATGAAGCGAGGGTAGCCAGTGCTCGCACTACGGAACGTAAAATTACACATATCGTTTTATTGGCAGAGATGTGCATCGGCTGCTTTCTCTTGCCCCACCGGCCTAGTTGAGCTAAGCCGAAGTCATTTATTTGCATTGCTGCTCTCACACTCTTTTGTACTGGTAAGACAGTATGGTAACGCATTCGCGGCGGTTGCTTTCACGCTACTACCAGTCAGCTTTCTGCTGCTTAGAAATTATTGTGCAGCTTCTTGAGATGACGCTATTAAATCTTTGTGCTGGCAACAGAAATTCCATTTCGCCACTTAATTCCCACACAATTTCCAAACCTATTACCTTTCAGGTTTTCATTAGCACGCTGGTCAACACAAAGGAACAAAATTCTCTTTCACCAACTCAGCATTACGGGATGTTAACAGTGACAGGTGCTGTAAGCGAGTCCACTGCTTAGACGATTTCCGGTGGATCATTTATCAATCCCGTCTGTAAAATCCCGTTGGCCGTGGCGGAAACATAGCCTTTCCGATGTGGGCTCTGTAACGTTCAGCAGGACATTATTACTCCCGTAATCCCATCTAGCCAGCTTGAACATTCTGGGAATGTTTTTCTCCATCTAGTAACATCACCTGTAGTAGTTGGTTGTTCCCGTACACGCAAAACAGGACTTAACCGTCTTTAAAGAAGAGAAAATCTATGGGATGTAGTTTCTAGGCTGCAGGTTTTGGACGCTATCTAGAGCGTAGTTCTCATTTTAAAAGGCCTCTCAAGTCTCGTAAAGTGTTACGCTCTCCGTCACTCAATCATCACGGAAAGCTAGTGAGATGCTGCGAACGCAAAGGGCCCTGTTTTTTTTTCAGGAAGTAATACCAAACAAATGTCGTGTTCATGATGTTGTCCGGTTGCATGCCGAAGACCCTGACACTGAAGGCCCACATTTCACGGTGCATGACTGCATATTTTATGATTGCTGCCTAGGCTGAATTTAAACATTTTAGATGTGACAACTTCGTTGTAGTCTTCAACCCATCTGGCTCAAATCCAAACAAAAGATTGTGACACAGAGAGTTAGTCTCTGTAACCACCCCAAAATAAAAATGTGCCAGGGAAACTCACTGCCACTGCCTTTAACCGGTCAATAAATTGATCACTTAACAGACATTTATTCACACAAAGCAGATAGGAGCCGAAATGTTACTCCTGGTGGGGTGGGGAAAAGTGTTCGTTTGAAGGGCATGGAGGAGTCTTTACAGCTTACTGGGTAGTTGTTTGTGCGCTGGGGGGTAATGCTGTCATTCTAGTCGATAGTGCTGTGTGATTTCTTGGTACTTGACCATCGAGTGCATCTCCTCAGGCTCACTTACGGCAACAGAGGCTCGGCGGGATAGCTCATGAGCCTGGAGATGGGCGGTCTCGTTGCGCAGAACGTCGAGATGAGCGGGGGCCCAGATGATCTTGATGGAACGGGTTGGGGGGCGTTGTGCAAGAATCTTGAGGGTTGTGTGGTGAATTCTTCTGCTGGTGCAATTTCGGCACGCCTGCTGCAAGTCGGTGATGATGAGAGTAGCTATGGTTTGACTCTGGGCGAAGGCGATGACCGCTCCCTCCGCTTGCAGTGGGTTGTGTTGTGGTATGTGTGGGGTTGTGTCTTCATGACTACAACAGCCGTCGGGGCATGAACCCCGCGATGTGTAGCAGCATCCGTGCAGGCAGTGTTGGATTCGTTTCCGTAGTGCCTCCAAATGTCTCTTGCTCTGGCGTCACGTCTCGCCGCGTGGTGCCCAGGGTGCATGTTGCGCGGTAGAGGCGGAACAATAAGGCATTGACGGATTGTGTGTGGGATGCTTCTTATGTCTGGAGGAGAATGTTGGAGTGGGACTGAAACTCCCAGGCGGGAGAGAATGGCTCTGCCCAATCGTGTGGCTAGCAGTCGCACTCTTTGGCTTCAGAGGTGGCCTCGATTAATTCTTCTGCGATGTTGTGGATGCCAAGCTTGAGAAGTCGGTCTGTGGAAGTGCTTGGCGGAACTCCGATGGCTTGTTTCTAGGCTTTCCGGATTATCGTGTCTACTTTCGTGAGTTCTGCCACGGACAGAAGAGCATCTGGAATAGAGTAGGTGATCCGGGATGTGATGAATGTTTGGACTAGTCGAAGCGTGTCTGCCTCCCGCATACCTCGCGTTTTGGAGGAAATGCGTCGGATCATGTGGGTTACTTGTTCTGTAGTGTGTTTCAACTTGTTGATTAGAATGGAGGATGTGAAACGTTTCCGCCTAAATGCCTGCCCGACACCTGGATGCTTAGATAGAACGAAGCACCTCACTCAGGATGATTGCGGAGGCGAGAATCCCCAAAAAGCGATGGTCCTTTCGGGTTAGCTAACGGCGGAACGCCGATCGCGTGCATTATCCTGTTGTGTGAATTCTTATTACTTTTTAAATGCCGTGCCTCACCCGGGACACCAAACGCGTGCGTTAGCTTTTTGTATGGTTCTATATTATTCCCAAAGAACGATGTTTTCCCCTACATTTAAATGCGTGGTGACACGTCGCCGAAGTCACCACACAAAGAATAATTTGTCGGATCGATCATTTGCAGCCTGAAGGGCACCTTTTCCTCTCAGCGAATCTGTTCAACTCTCCCGACCTCTAGAGGCGCGCTCTGCCCAGCTTATGCCAGCCCGAGCAGCTTCGGCTGGTGCAGTGGGCTGTAGCGGCTGGCTTGGGGTCCTGGTACCGGCTTGGTAGCGGCTTGGGGTCATGGTCTGAGGACTCCACCTCCTGCCTGCAGGCTGCATACAAATTTTGTATATAATAACGTTGTTTATGCTCTTCCTACCTCGAAGAGGAAAACCGCGCACGACTTCAATTGGCGCTGGAAGCAAGGAGTGGTCTGCAGTGAGACCACCATCTATAGCTGAAAAAACGGAAATGATGATCTCTGCGTGTCTAAGCAGAACTTTCCACTACAGTATAAGAGCCGCTTGCAGCACAGCGGCGGCAGCAGACGTTGAAGGATACTGCACGTTGACCGAAGAAAATGTGGAGACTACGTGTCGGATAAATTGTGCGCGTTATGTGCCCGTTGGGTAGACCTTTGTGAGTAAAGCACGTGACGTACCTCGGGAGAGATCCATTGGACCTTTCCCGGGATACGTCACGCGGCGGCCGGATCGTCACGCTGGGCGTACGTGCTGTGCTGAAGTCTCCAAAAAATTAAGGCTACTTCACACTTCCACCCCGATGCTCTGAGGTCACCACACTTTGACCAACGGGTGGGTTCACGGTCGGCGCATTGGGTAGCGCTAGCAGCACGTGCTTGATTGCTTTGGGCGCTAGACGCCGTGTCTTTTCGTGTAGGACGGGATGATTGTGTACACAATATTTCTTGTGCCACCAAAGGATCGTGCGCCCTGTTTTCTGCTTTAGTATTAATGCACTCTACATCAAGCTTTTCTTTCTTCGATGTGCGCCGAGGAGCGTCTGTATTTTGCGTTACGCCGCATTTGAGTGCGCGGTAACTGCGCGTTCTGGGCAAAAACACCGAGGTATTGCGGTACAAACTTAGTTTAGCTGATTTGAACAACGGCATATTGTTCAACTTCATGAGTGATATAACATCTCCGCCCGTTCCTACGTGAAATAGAGGCCATCGAGTGAAAAAAGCTATGTTGGCATACAATAGCATCCCACTGGTGGTGACGCGTCATGCATCCTCAAGCATGTACCATTTAGAGCAGTAAAAATACAACACAAAAATTCTACACTTTACGTTGCCGTCGTTGCGTCATCATCCGGCCTCACACCCGTAGGCCGCTCATGCTGCGGTGCAATGAATCGAGAAAGCTGGATTACGAAGGGTTTAGCTTGATCGCTTAACTTTGGGACTTGCACTGGATTACAGAGAGAGCTGCTATATCGTCAAAAAACATCGACGGGCGCAGAAACGTAAGCGCGATTATGTGTGAGTTTGCAATCAGCAGTTTATTTCGGACAGCCGTATTTCTGCCTACACGTTTACCAGAAATTTCTTTCGAATGCTTCCAAAGTCGAAGTGTTTCCTAGAAATGTCGTTACACTGCGCTTTCCTCCAGGCGTTACTTACTGTAATGCATCCGGTGTGCAGGTCATGGGACGACTTCGTGGCAGGGCATTTTGGCAGCTCTGCTTCAGGGCGGGGCCAATGCACGGTGATGGGGTTTGTGGCTGACATAATGCGGAGGCTTCCTCGGAGGACTAGGGCCAATAAGTACCAGAGCATCGCCCACAATGGCGCCATCAAGCTGTACCTCAAAAGAGATCCTTAAAGTGACACTGAAGTGAATTTGTCAAGCTCCCGGTTTTGCTTGCACTGCGTAGACTGGCTCAAATTACCACACTTTTCGTCGTTTATTTGGTTGATAAGAAGGTAATCATTTTATAAAGCGGGAAATAAGAAAAACTACCATGCGCGGTCTGTGGCGGCCGCACCAACTAAAGGCTTTGACGTCGGGAAGGAGGTGGCACCGTGATTGGACGATGTCCAAGGTCAGCATTCACACAAGTTTCGGTTTCGGTTCTATTAAACAACATGCTTGGCATCCGACGGCAGCGTTGGATGGGCATTCTCCATATCTCAGTAATCGTTGTACCGCGCTTCTGCCATGTGTTCGACTGTAAAATGCCTAAGATAAGCCTCCCAGGACCGCTTGGAATCGTAGCAATTCCTAGCTTAGGCCTACGAAGTGAATTAACGCCCTCTGCGTCACCGCAGACGCTCAAATTCCATGCGCTTTTCCCACATACTCGGAGCTTGCCTCACTCATGCCTGTATCGTAAAAAGCGTGTTCGCACCAGGCCAAGGGTCTGCTGATTCTGGCCTGTGCCCACTGCCCGCAAGTAGTCGGTGCTTGTGGCAACAGCATGCCAACGAGAACTGGCTAGCGCGTCAGTGTCAGTCAGGGTTGCCACTGGTTGCTACTTTTCGCCTAATTGGCGACTTTGAGAGGCCCGTGTCGACCTAAAATCATGAATGGCGACATGGCGAATTTCTGGCGATTTTCAGCTGAGGACTCTCCCCCTCATCCGGTTCCCCTTTCTCCATCTGCCTCGGCGGCATTGCAAAGCTTTGCCGTCGGGCCTGACGGAGAAAGCGGCGTTCGAAGGGCTGTTTGTCTCATTTTGCCCGAGGCGTGCGCATGTCTAGGCGGGGGCCCGGGGGGGGAGTGGGACGTACGCAGCTGTCACGACTCCCGTGAAAATCTGTCGCCGCCGCGGCGCGCAGCTCGCTAACTTTCAGCGCGCTTTTGGGTACTTATCCGTCCAAGCCCAGCCGCCACTTTTTTTTCTCCAGCACGTCCCGAATTTGACGGTTCCATAACAAAACATATACTTTATCTGTATCCCACTGAAGCCGAACTGCGTGGCATTCTCCATTCACTGGACCATCTTGTCTACAACGTCTCTGCTCCACTACCTGCCCGCATTCGTATTCTCACTGACTCCAAAAATGCTATTGACGAGTTCAACAAGGCTTTCTCTGATCATCCTACTGTCCACCCGATTCAAGCTATGGTCAACATACTCGCCAAGAACGGCACGTGCACTCGCCTCGAATGGATACCGGGACACATGATGCAGGGACATGGCAACCAGACCGCGCATGCAGTCTGCGGCTAGGGAGAGCCTCCTCGTATCCCCTCCACTGGATGACCAATCCCCTGCTGCTGTCTCGCCCACCTCCTGTCGCCTGCAACTGACCACGCTCGCCACGCGCGCCGATGCCGCCTAGCACCAAGCACTCCGCTTGGCTGCCTACACGGCGTCCCTTCTCTACCACGCCCAGCCGAAATTTTCATTATTAAGACTCTTGCGAATGCTGCTCTCACTCCTCACATAATATACAAATGAATTCACCCTGGAAAGTCACTACCCCAACGTTGTCCGCAATGTTCAGCGACTTGTATCGCGGACCTGAACCATTTAATCTGGCACTGCACTGCATTCTCAGACCATCGATATATTCTCGAAAATGCACTCCCAAATGGTTCTTAACCAGCTAATCCTCCATACCATGACCCCCGATTCCTCGCCGCACTAAGCACTTTTTCCCTTGAGAGCGGTCTGGCTCGAGTTGTGTGAGCCGGGCCTAAACCCACTCGGTCCCTCAAACTGGGCAATTATCCTCAATGGAAAATTAGATCCTGCACGACCCTTGAAGATTCAAGAAGTGTTAATCCTCCCTCCCTGCTATTCCCATTTCGCCCTCTAGCCAACCGGCCGTCACTTCCCAATAAAGGACATTACTACTACTACTTTCTGTGTTTGCAAGATAACGATCACATGCTGCGTCGGTGGATAAGTCCCTTCATCGGCTAAGCCATAGCCTTCTAGGCTGAAGCCATAGGCTGAAGGTAAAGGTGGCGCCTCGGTGTGGTTAATTTAATGTTTATTATTATTATTATTAATTAAGCCTATCCTGCAACAGTTGCTACGTTACCCCACACCCCGCGGTACGACCCTTCCCAGTCACAAAGAAAAAAAAGTTAGGAGAGGCTTTGGCCTTTGGCTAAAAGCAATGAAGGAACTTCAGTTGATGATGATAAATCGGCTATCTATCCTTGCACCACCATCTAACGGCTAGTCGAAGAACCAGGAATTTCGAAGCGCACGATGCGACTGGCGTTGAAAAACGTTAATATAATATGAGAGTTTTGAACAGCGCTGATTTTTAAGGGATTATAAAAAATTAGAAGCTTTTATTTTTATGTGCTACCGCAGATATCAAGATGGCGACATTTTCGGCGAAATCTTAAGAAAAAAATTGGGCCCATCTCCCCGCGAGGGGGACTCGAGTAAATGCGTCGCATAGGGGGTGGGTGTATTGCGTTAACGTTTAGTGTTTGGGGAGTTGGCGGTAGTGAATGCGTTGTATCAGCATCTTCTTGACGTAATTTGAATGAGTCAAGGATATAAGGCGCGTTAGTAGCGTCCCATTCTGTGTCGGCTTTGTGGCGCAGTGGGTAGAGCACCCTGTACATTGCGTTCCGCCCGCAGGGTCGACGGATCGAAACCAGGCGCCGGATAGTATTTTTTTATATAGTGTAGGGGGAGGGGTGCGGACTACGACTACGGACGTCAACGCGGGTGACATCGGGAATTACTGAAATGCTCTGCATTTAAAATGGCTAGTTCGGCGACTTCTTGCTCGTCGGCTGGCGAAATTGACTCCAAATTCAGTGGCAACCCTGGTGTCAGTGTGCGCGCGTTCCGCGAATCGCTCGTGGAGCAGTAAGCGTTACGGCCCAAGAATGGTGAGCTCAGTTTAGAAAACATCGGCCGCAAACGAAAAAATCAACTTACAAAAAATGCATGTACCCTCGGGGATTCGAACTTGCGACTAGCAAAGGAATACTCCTAGCGCGTCAGACCACTCGTCCACGAGCCAGCGCTGCCGAGGATAGGATATATAGGGTATATAATGTACAACCAGATTACACTATTATTTAGTTTTAGCATTATGGGTACCTTAGGTGACCATTTTTTGAATAGCGCTCGTGTAGTAAGCGTCCCCCATGCTTTCACAATATCTCACGTCTAGCAAGTGCATTTCTTAGACGGAAAAGCGTTCGCAGATCTGTGGTCGTGCTGCTGACCGCTGTGCTTCTCCACCCATGCAAAAAAGTGCTTCCTGCTCCCTAGGTTTGCGCTGTACGGTAATAGTTTCAGTTGATTTTAGTCCCTTAGTACCTATATTGACCTTGCTCACTCTTCTCCCGCCTTCAAGTGGCCTTAGATTTTCCTACTAGTGTAAAGTCAGCGAAGCGTCACATGTGCACTTGTGCAGCGCTTGCGTGGAGCGACCCGGACTTGGAGCTTGATACAGTGTACAAACAAACAAAGTAAAGAAAGGCACATTCTTCCATTCACAAACGTGTTGTGGCTTAGTTTCAACTGAGCGAGCGAACTGCGACGACCTGTCGGCGGCCGGCGGACTAAACGCTGGGCCGACTGACTCGGTCGGAAGGTCGGCGAGCCGTGCAGTAGCGTAGCCAGTTGCCAGCTCATCTCCTCCTGACGTCACACGAAAACTCCACTGAAAATGGGCGAGGATGCAGAGAGGAGGACAGCATTATCGAATTGATTTTTCTGGTAAATAAATTCGCGTAAACGCCCTCAGAATAGTCGAAACATGACCTATAGACTGCGGACTACAACTTGCGCTAGTAATCCCGCAATGTTTACGAATCACTTCAGTGTCCCTTTAAAAATAACGAATAAAGAAAGCGGTCTATGTTACAGTGCGTTGCCTACTTTAAACCAAAACTCGCGTAAACAATATTTTTGGATGGAATTTTTTACACACTTTTTTTTCCACAGTGCATTAATGAAAGTATATAATTAGGTTCTGATGAGGAGTGGTGATAAGGTTAACACAGAAAGGTTTGCTTCGCAGATGGAGGACAGAAGCGAACATTTCTATGCTTTTTTGACCATCTGAAGGCTGCAGAAGCGAACGACGATGGGGCCCTTGTGCCCACTCAGTATAAGAGGGGGCATCCTTCGGCAAGAAACCCATCCCCGCCTAATCTCATTTGGCTAGCAATTCTCTCTCACCATGATGTCCCTGGCATAGCTTGAAGTTCGCGATACCTACTGCAGTAATTTAGCTACGTGAATAGAATATACGGAAGTCGTAATATTGGTACAGGTCTTCTGTTCGCGCGCGCACGGTGAGAGAATTCACGTTTAATCGTTTTGTTTCAAAATCCAATATTACATACAAACTTTGGGTGGCGCCTGCTTATACATAACCACTATCAATATATAAACGTGTGTTGTGTAAAGCAGCGCAAAGCAGTATTATAAATCACCTCCTGTCCTTATGTCCTTTGCAGGACGACGGCTTCTCCCATACACCTCCAAATACACTTATCTTGGGAAGTCAGAATCCATTCCTTGAGTCCTTACTTTCTCATTTGATCCTCGCATGTAATTGCCTGCTGCTACGTCTGGTCCCGGCAGTCAGTAGTAACTTAGTTGCCCGAGTGATCTGGCTGTTTTTCCTTCGCATTACATTCTCAAATAAAGTTCTTGCCTTTCTTTTAGCCAGCCATCACGTCTTCGCCATCCCATGTGTGCAGTGGAAGAATTTGCTGCCGAGCTTCGTGCCTCAAGATCAACTTCTGCTGGTCGAGAGAGCCCGTCGAGCGAAGACGGTGCTTGGATTCCTAAAATAAGGGACCACTTCGCATCTAATGCTCATAAAAAAATCCCTCCCTCTCTCCACCTACTGTTGTTTCTAATGCGAGGGGCCCATTCCCTACTTACTGCTCAGTCCAAACGTTACCCTTAACATGCTTCTTGCCGTGGGTCTTTGGGCATAGTTAGGGTTTTTTCTAAGCGTCAAGTAGGGCGCTAAGTTTATGCTTCGTTGGTCATCCCAAGCCATAAGCATGGGTCCTTCACGACTATTACCTGTAGGATGAGTCGTTTTCACGACCTGATAATGCGGTGTTCAGGATCAGGTTTTGAACTTAACTAAGATTTTGAATGTATTGTGCACCATTTTCGCTGTATTTTAGCGCGTTTGATTTGTATTTTGTGACAGCAGTGCTTGTTTACGTTTCTCACTTTTGCTCGATCTTGCATTGCTCAATCATTTAACAAATCGCCCTTGCAGTGCATCTCGCTGTGGCGAATGCTCTTTTGCCTTGTTGCTGGTGTTGATTTCCCTTTCATGGCCACCTTCACTTTGCAGAAAAGCTTGGTAGTAATTCATTTACATTTCCATGGAATACCTACCTTCTGCCCGATGGCCTTTTGTCGTATTGAAACGATCTTCCGTGAATTCGCTGTACATTTGGAGCGAGTTAAGGCTGTGCTTTTCCGTCGCCGTAACGGGGCACACACATTCCTTGACGAGATTACTTGCAGCTACGAAAGTCACTGACATATTCTCATAACATCGGAAACCTTTCCATCCTTTTGGTGACTCTAGTAAGCGGCTGATGATTGTATGAGTACCGTCTTACGTTTCCGTGCACTATAGAGAAGTATATATGCTGCCAGTGCTGTTTGCAACCATGGCAATACTTAGTCACACCTGAAATTGTAAGCAGGTTGCAAACTATGCAGGGGGTATACAAAAAAATTATGCGCATACATTTTCTCGAAATAACGGCAGTAGCCTGATAATTTATTAGCTGTCGCATCAATTTTTGATTTTATCGACACTTGGAAACATCACGCAGAACGTCTTGAAGTCCGATGGGCATGATTAATTCCCCGTGCTTTCAGTAGACGCAACGGTGAGCTTCACAAAGGATCAGCACCACCGTCTGATCCTTGTCCCTCTACTTTGATGAGTCGAAGCGTCGTACCTCTTCCACTGCCATATTTAACGGTGCAGTAGTGCTGTAGGAGTGGAGGAAAAAACGCCGTAAAAAGCCTTGTAGGTTTCAAAACCGCTCATTAAGTAATGATGGAAACATTATGACCTAACACGCCGTAGAAGCGCCTGGCTTGTGGAGCGTCTGGTACTGAAATGTCATAGAACAATTTACACCGGAGCTTAGGACCAGTACGTGGGTTCGACGCTCCGCTGAAGCAGCTGTTGCTCTGACAAGCTGAAATTTAAAAAGCCCCTGTGTCAAGAGGGAGCGCTCGCTACGCGTCCACGGAGATTTAGTTTGATCCGGAGCCGTCTATTACGGTTCCCCTACAAAACCAGATGCCACTTTTACACGTAAAACTCTAATTTATTTTTAAAAAATAAACGAACATCCGTGAATTTGTGTGGAAACCCGTATACCTTTTTATTTTTGAACTTCGAACAATTCTAAACACATTATTTAATGTTGTTTTCGCGAATCGAACATGATTGCTTAACGTATGTTTATATTTATAAGCATATGAACGGCAGGGATTGTGATTTAAAGTTGCTGAAAACTCAGAAGACAGCAGTGTGATATTCTTCAAAATCTTGGGCGTTACGGTAGAACACCTTCTGTACACAACTCCTATTACAATCTGCGGCGACGGTACCAAAACCAGTAATGCAGCCACAGCTTGTCTGACAACACGTGATATTTTCACTGACCGCCATGATCGTTTATTTTTATGTTCGTTTATTTTCGTTTGTGTTGTCTTATTTTTAAAAAATTAAATTCCAGTTTCACGTGTAAAAGTGGCATCTGGTTTTGTAGGCGCACCGTAATAGACGGCTCCGGATCAAACTAAATCACCGGGGACGCGTAGCGAGCGCTCACTCTTGACACAGGGGCTTTTTAAATTTCACCTTGTCGGAGCAACGGCTGCTTCAGCGGAGCGTCGAACCCACGTACTGGTCCTAAGCTCCGGTGTAAATTGTTCTATTGCCTTATTCGCCTAAACTGCCTTATTTTCCTCGCTGGTCATGCATCAGAAAACACTCGTGCTTGCATAAGACGTCATTAAAATAAGACCACTTTACGCATCTCATTGGTACATACACAGTAAAGCATGCTAAGTAGTCAAAATAAAGAAGGCTTCGAAGAATATATTTAGCACACTGTTTAAGTTATTAAGCAATTGCGCGCCCTTTGTCACTTTGACGTCTGATACTTTTCGGCGTTGTATTGTAGCAGGTTGGCTTCGGTTTAAAAAGCGCCGGCATGCCCTGGAAGCCTAACACTGTCTTATCATTTTAGGATACTTTGAAGGGAAAGCAGCTATTTTGTCACGCGTTTCTTAAAATTCTTTTCCCATAGGTTTCATAACATTGCCAAAAGGACTCACATTTTTCTCAAGCAATACCCTCCAGTACTCAAAGGCATCGGTCTACCACCACCTACCTACCTGGTCAGTACTACGGAGTGTATGCAAATTATCATAAAGGGTACCCAGCGTCTGATGACCATTGCTGTTCCTATCCTTTTTACATTACCATTGCCTTCGCGGAATTCAACGACGTTGCCCCTACGGGATTCAATATGCACCCCAGTACTGCCACAGACTGGACGTAAATCTTTTGAGGTCGGCACAAAACTGCGCCACTGAATACATTGGCCTGCGCTGTGCTTTACACCATCTAAAAAGGCTTGAAAATCGGTGGTGTCACGTACGTGGGTAGGACGGTCTCCACGTGGTCGCGTGGCTTGGTCTCCGTTGTGTCGTCTAGAATCGTCGGGGGGTGCACGAGCAACTTCCGGACCTGTATATTACCCGCGAGGCCTGCCCGGGGCGTGAACTTGCGGATAAGGAAGAAGTCGCAGATCTTCAGCGGCAGGAACTCAAGCACCGACCACGTGAACATCTGCCTCATTCCCGAGCAGCAGTAGCGGACGTTTGTCTCGCTACAGGACAGGCAACGGACAATGGCGGTGGTGACGTCCTGGAAGTTCTGGTGGGAGTATCGTCTCAGCTTCTTGGTAAAGGTGAGCTTGAAGCTGTCCAGGTACGCCGAGCCGTACTCCTCCTGAACGACGTGGTCGAGCCGCCGCGTCACGTCATTCAGCGTCGACGCGACCGTGGGAGGATCCGTCATGGCCGTTCTGCAACGATTGGCGATGGGAACCTTGAAGGGGGCATACTCGGTTGTTGAATAAGTATTTTGCATTTACTGTAGGTGTTTTTCTTCTGTTTTGGATGAAGCTTGTTTATTGTACTATAGTGTACTTCAGAATGAAAGTGGGGTTTTGCTTTTTCTTCGTGAGTGTAAAGCATACCAGGTAATTGTTATCTGTATGAGGTGTTGGTGGGTGCAAAATGCTTTACTGACGGATGCAAGAGATGCGTAGCCCAGACCACAGAAAAGTGTAGAGAGAAACATTATGAGTTTGGAATACCCAAACGATCGGATGGTGATGTTCCATGTTTGGTTTCTGCTAGATGAATAAGGTTGGTCTGTGCTTTGTATGTAATTTGGAGGGCGCCTAGGCCTTGGGATGCATGCACGTTGAACCAATTTTTAACGACACGTCTGTCCTACTCCAAAGGCTTCAAATGTTCCTCCGCTATCACTTCACAACACTATCTGAAGCCCACAAGATTGCACAACACTAAAATGATTGAAAGTAAATACGAAATGAAAAATAAAATACATGATAAAACTATTTGTGACGGAAGTGTATGCTTTGTACACTTACAGCAAGGCGGCGCGGAGCAAGCACTACAAGGTGTGGAAATTTCGCGGTTCTGATTGGTTGTCTAAAAAATAATCATCCTGCACTCGCTCTAGATCATTAGGCAGAATCTTCTCGTGTTGTTTTTTCGCATACAGAACTTTGCAAAAACAGAAATCAAAACTTTATTTATTGTGTGGACTTCAGTGGGAGAATTTTGAATATGTTATGTTCGAGTACGGAAATTCGATAATCCACATGCCGCGGAACGCGAAATTTTAAATTAGCCATTCCTGAATAGTTGGAATGCTTCAACAATTACATTAATCATTACCAATACCACAGTATAGAATAAAAACCAAATAAGGAAGAAATAAATATCAACAAACATAATTGCGGGTGTCACAATTATTCGAACTAAGACACAGATGGCTCGTACCCTACGCCTGGAGATCAGGCAAAATTTCTGTACGATGTATGCAAAAACAACAAAAAATATTTGTGTATAGAGCGAATATTGAATGGCGATTCTCTATCTCAGTGTTATAAAGTTTGCAGAGTATTGCTTGATCCTTAATTTTTAAAGAGTGCAACAAAGAGTTTCTTAAACTCACAACAAACAATCCCACGCAGAGTCATGTACAAAAAAATTGCAACCAGGAAAATAAGAACCACAACACTCAGAATTGAAGAATACTTTCCTCGAAATCCAAATATGATGCGCTATTGGTACATTTAAAAAGCTACATTTCGCAACATTGTTAGAGTGATTAAGCCGCACGTCTATTCGACATGCATGAAAAGACATCGCGCTATTTGTAAGTTCTGGTTTATACTTTTCTTATCGGAGTACATTTCTCCACGACTCTACATGGGACTTTCCTTTTCCTATACGGGACTGCTGAGTAATGAACCATATTCAAACAGCGCAGTGAAAACGGGAGCAAAGGAAAATACCACTCTCAACGAGCACTGCTCCTGTTTTGGCTGTTCCCGTTTGTCTTGTCAGTAATAGGATTTTTAAACATCCTTCACTGGTGTAGCAGCTAGCTCATCCACTTAAATGCGGGGACAAAGAGCTGAAGGATCTAGTCGAACACGTGATCGTAAAACATATAAACATTTCGGTTTCATTCTATGCATTCTGATTTGAGTACAAGGTGAATGAGAAATGCGGATGATAAAGGATATACACTTAACGTGGATGGTAAGGTACTATCTCACTGCTAAGAGAAATTTCGGTCAGTTGTAACTTAAAAAACAACCGCCCTTTAACCTTCTGAATCCTCATTGGTTTTCGCAAGCCCTCAAAATCAGAAGCCAACCACCACATGACACGTACTTGTAGAACGCCGGCTCGATGGTGCAGACTTGAACGTTGTACTTGGCCATTTCGCGCCGTAGGCCATCGGCATAATGGCACAGAGCAGCTGAAGTGGCGGAGCCTATTACCATTCCTGGGATTGCGACCCTCCCTGCGTAGGAAGATGCGTTGGGGCATAGATTGACCTTTCGCTTAATGTAAACTGGTAGCCTAAATGAAGGACGTGGTTTTAGCGCAAAAATAGACAAGCAAACTTAAAGCTATGAGGTTTAATCGACCAGATTTAGGGGAAACCCCCGAGTTGGAGTTAGTTTCCTACAAGAAAAAAATGAGCATCCACCTCAATGCAGCCACGCGGTTGCAAAGGAAAGTTCGAGGGCTTTCTCAGAAACTTCACAGTTTAAGAAAAATTGGCCCTTGTCCAGAACTCGAACCCTGGTACTACCACTTAACCGGAGAAATCGGTCTACCAACTGACCTAGTCAGAAGGCTAGTCTTTCGTAGCGCGACAGCGAATTGATGTTTCAGTCACAGAAACTTACTACACCTGGAGTTTCCCCGAAATATGGTTGATTAACACCAGTCCATCTGTTCGAGTTAATGATTGAGGTGCATGTCAAGCTTTCCTTCGCTTAAAGACTCAGTCTCAGAGATAAGTTACATCGCCTCGAGCGGCTTCTAGGATCGCAAGAAGCCGTCGCCGAACTAGTCGTTTGATTAGCGCAGCACTTGTGTATCGCATTTCATATGTTCGTCTTTTTGGCGCAATAACCATGTCGTGAAGGGTTCACCAACTTACAGCTGCTCGAATAGCTGCCGCTCGCTCTATGCAGCTCCCTGCGGTAGCTGCACAAAAAAATTCCACAGGTCGGCATTTCCACGGTCAATCTTTCCCGCGACGATATATGAAGAACCTGACAAGAAGTAATTTTATTTCGATGTAGCGCAAGTTGATTTGCTGACAAGCGTCGAGTGTTCAAATTTAATTACATCACCGAGGAATATTCGGGAGAACGCCTAGAATCGACAGCACCACGATAGAGCTGAAGGACTGTCGGTGGTCAAAAGCAGAGTTACGTCGGTTTTTATTGGCCTACCAGTATAATAATGACACATTCCGTCTGTCGTGGGAGCATCCCCACTCAGTGTCATTAAGTGTTACCTGGGAGAGGTAACACCCTCTCCCTCGCCAACGGCGCCCCGAGTTCGCGGGGAGATACAGGGACGCGGTTTGGGGCAGTGCTGTGAGTCGCTAAAGAGCAGCTCTATCTCTTTTGCCCCAATAAACCAGCTTTTAAAGTGCCGCCTTGTGTAAGCGAGACCGTTTCTGGCGACACACAAGAGGTACCCTCGTACAGGTCGAGATTATTACAGGCAAGATTGTTTTGTTCTCTCGTAAACTACGGATTTTTGCACGTCGGGTAACTCAAAGGTATACGGAACTGTCCTCATCGATCCGCCGGCGGTAAGCTCCGATTTGCTTACAGAGTTTTGGTGTTTGATACCAAGGTACCGCTCGAGTACATCTTACACTCGAGCAAGTTGCACCAGTCGGACCAAGAGACAAAGCCACGCCAACACGGTCAGTAAGCTTGTAGCTGGCGTATCCCTGCCTATTATCGCCGGCAAACAATGAATCAAACCGGCTTTTGGATGCTGACTTTTTAACGCCCAGAGCACTTTAGGCGCTGGACTTGTCATCGTAGCTCGTTCGCCGTACACAAGTGGCGCCACACAGCGTTTTGTCGTAGCGGCTGTCGTCGCGGCGTAACCCAGAGGCTTTGAAAGCCAAGCGGTTTATATAGTCATAAGATCTCGAAACTCATGAAGCGCTGGCGCTTGTTGTACATATCCCTGCTGCTTAGCGCAAACAAAACTATAGGTACATTTGAGTCAAAATATAACGTAATTAACCGGCAGCGCGCGCGTTAATTTGTATAGGAACGCTCGTTGGGTTGGTTTTTACGATAGTAATCGAAAAAAGTGGCAGTGCAACGCCGTCGCGGGTGAGAGGAAAACCAAGCACAAAAAAGTGACTGGCGATTACAACACTACCTAATGCGATATTTGCGCGCAGCAGCAGTTTCTGGGGCAGAAGTCACTCTTGCGTTCCGTCGACGGGTTCCGCCGTCGAACGCCTCGTGCGGGCGCATCAATCTGCCCCCTCCATTCCCCCACCGCATACTTTCGGAGGGCGGTGGTTCGCGCCGCCATGGTGAGCCGCCCTGCGCTCCCAATTTCCCGACACTCTCCACCTTTCCTTTCTATAACTCGCCGGTCTCTACATTGTTCGCTTTCTTAGGGCGGAGCCCTTTGTCGCCCGTCTCTAGGCTGTCATGTTGCCGTCGTCATGACCAAGCGACCGATGCGAAGACCAATGAGTGAAAGAAAAAGCGAACGATGGGTAGCGAACGATGGGCGCGTGTTTGTGATGTGCGTTCGTACAAGACGCAGTTAGCGGTCCCTTCCTGATGCTCACTTCATGCCGCCGACGCAGAGGCTCAGCATCGCTGCCGTCGAGAGTACCCACGAGTGAGCGCTGCCTCAGCGCACTTTTGTTGTGGCCAAATGCTGCATTAGGGAGTATCGTAATCGCCAGCCGATTTTTTCTTTCACTCGTTGGTCTTCCCACCGTTCGCTCGGTCACGAAAATGGCGACGCGGCGCAGCCGAGAGACGGGCGACAAAGGGCGGTGCTCTAAAGGAGCGAAAACTCCCGCTGGTCCAGTTTCAGGCGTGGGGTGCGAGAGCATTGCGAAGGCGGGAACTGTGAATTGCATGGGAAAGTAGCAGTGAGCGGATAACGGCGCTACATTCCAATGTGGCCAATCCTTCCTCTGCACTTCCGACAGCTTTTACATTGAGTAAAACGGCTTTATTTAAATTTGCCCGCCAACATTTACACAGACGACCAGGAGGCGAATTACATCCTACGGATTTCAGTTTACAGGATCGAGGGCATTCGCAACGAAATGTTCCTCCCAGCAACGGTAAATAAGATGGCTGACCGTGGAGTCCCGTGACGATGACGACGCGCCCCTCGCTGCGCTTGATCTGGTTGATGCCGTGCATGATGAACTTGTAGGTACCGAGAATGTTGACGTCGATGGCCCATTCGAGCTCGCGGGACTGCATCCACTCGGTCTCACCATAGCAAGCCACGCCAGCGTTAGCAACGAGGCCCCACAGACCTACGGAGGTGGATATCGATATTAGTTAACCAAATGCCTCATTGATTATTTACCAAATGGTTACGGCTGTAATGACTGATATATGGATGGGAGGAAGGCAGCGGTGGCGTAGGGGTAGAGCATCCCCCTCGCGCGCAGAAAAAGCGTGGCTCGAATCCCGGCACCGCACAACTCCCACCCAATTAAAAAAAAGCAGCTACGTCGCATGCCCCCGCGCGAGGGACACATGTAAATGCAGAGCACAGTGGGGTTCCGTGGTGTTGGTGTTGGTTCTGTGTCGGTTTTGTGGCGCAGTGGGAAGAGCAGCATGTACCTCGCGTTCCGCCCACAGGTAGTGAATGCGTTGTTTCAGCAGTTTCTTGACGTAGTTTGAATGAGTCAAGGATATAAGGCGCGTTCGTAGCCTTCCATTCTGTGTCGGCTTTGTGACGCAGTGGGTAGAGCACCATGCACCTTGCGTTCCGCCCGCAGAGTCGTGGGATCGAAACCTGGCGCCGGTAAGTATTATTTTTTTTTATAGTGTAGGGGGAGGGGTGCGGACCTGTTGTTGAGAGCAAGGAGGGTAGCGTGATGCGGGAGAGGAGGAGTGGGGGAGAGGGCGCGCCTGCGCGCTGAGCTCTTTCGGACGGACATCGGACGCTACATGTGAGTTAAAGAAATGCCCTGCATTTAAAAAAATCCCCGTGTTGGTGGAATGGCAGAATGAGTCTTGGAGGGCGGTATGATGCCGGCGACCATTGCCGGTAACACACTCCCTCACCAGAGCAGGACTGGCCACCCTGGCGTAGTAATGGCGCAGCCTCCCCTGAATACGCCAAATCACCCTCGGCCTTCACTCTCCAGTGGTTGCGAAGCAACTGACGACGGTGGCGGTCAGACCTGGCACGCAGCATAGGGCGCTAAGAATTCCTGGACCCGCCTAGGCCGCCATTGGAATCTGAAGCTGGCAACATTTAACACCAGGACTTTATCGAGCGAGGCGAGTCTAGAGGTGTTCGAATAATTAGAGGGCTTTAAATGGGATATAACAGGGTTTCGCTAGTTAGGAGGACAGGTGAATTGACACATCCTGTGTTACCGTGGTCTAGCGGACAGAAGAGAACTGGGAGTGGGACCTCTAGTCAATGAAACCTTATCCGGCCACAAAGACGGACATTATAGTATTAACGAAAGGGTAGCTGGCCTTGTGATTAGGCCTAATGAGAGGTACGAAATCGAGGTGGTACAGGCCTACGCGACGACATCCCGCCACGACAACCCGCTGGTTGAAGGCTCTATGGAGATGCGGAATTGGCGATTGCTAAAGTAAAAACAAAGTACACCGTAGTTATGGGAGACTCCAATGAGAGAGTAGGCAAGAATAAGGCTGGAGAAAAGGCAGTTCGGTACTGTGACCTGGGTCGTAGAAATAAGAGGTGCCTTACTAGTAGAACTCGCAGAACGGAATAACCTAAGCATCATCAATACCTTCTTCTGGAAACGGCAGAGACGGAAGTGAATGTCGAGGAGTCCGAACGGGGAGCATAAAAATGAAATAGACTTTATACAATGCGGTAACCCTGGCGTCGTGCAGGATGTAAGGGTAAGGTGTAGTGACCATCTTACGGTGAGATCTGGAAGGAGGCTAGATCCCAGGAAGGACAGTAACAAACTAGCAATGAAGAAGCCGATATATTAGCTAACAGCAAGACGGAAAGTTGAAGAATTCAGGATCATTCTGCAGAACCGATATTCAGCTCTAATCAAGGAAGCAGAGTTTACGACACAGGAAGCCAGCGACAATCTTAAAAGCATTATCGTGTAGTCTGCAGTACAAGTCGGAGGTAGGATCGCTAAACAAGATACTGGCAAACTTTTCAAGGAGACAAAGGTTTAATTGGGAAAGGGCAAAGCATGACAATAACCACCGAAGCTGACAGAATAGAACTAGCGCAGCTTTCGAAGTTTATCAATAAGCGTAAGACAGCTGACGTACCGAAGTATAACATGCAGAGGATTTATCATGCTGTTAAGAATGGAGGCAGCCTGAAAGCAGCGAAAAGAGAAAGAGAGAGAACAAACTTTTATTTTCCGCGGGAACTAAATCCAGGTCCTAATTTGAATGTTCAATTCACCGGATCCACGTAGTACGGGAGAATGCCCGTGCGGATCCGGTGCACGTGTTTATAGAGAGCTTCCTTGGCAGCCCGGGTGTTTACTGCCGGCGGGGGAGGCAGCCAGAGCTCCCAGAAGGTGATGGAGGCGAGAGATGGATCAAGAGAGGGCATGGTGCAGTCCCAGTAAGAATGAGGGATGGATGGGTAAGAAGAATAGGTGGGACGGGAAGGATGAGAAGGGCGCTGATAGATTCGGTGAAGAATGTGATGGGAGGTGATAAGAGGTTTGAGCCTGCCGAATGAGGCACGCAGCCTCACGAGTTAGACGGGAACTGGGGGTGGGTACAAGGTGCGTGATAGGCGTTGGGCGTGTAATTGGTAACGGCGGGAAGTGCGGTGTTGAGTACGAAGCGTCGGCGGGTTGTACAAGGTTGGCCAGGACATGAGCGGACCCGGGAAAGGTACTCGAGTGAGCGCGTTTGCTAAAGCGTTTCCGCACATGCCAGCATGGCCGGGAACCCAAACCAGTGGGAAATGTGGCCGAGGATTCGATGCAAGTATCGGAGTGACGATGTCAATGGTGTGTGTGTGGGTCTCATGGTGACTGAAATTACGAAGGGCTGACTGATAGTCGGCGAAGATATATACTGGCGTGTTGGTCGGAACAGTAAGAGTGGCCTGCTCCATTTCAAGGGCAATGGCGTATATTCTTCGAGGGAGGTAAAATCCGGTGGGGAAGGAATGGAAAGCGTGGCAGTCTCTAAAGCAGGGAGTTGGAGAAATGAAGCCATCCCCGTTGAGCTTGTGGGGATGTCGCTGGCGTCACTAAAGTAAACGATGGAACCATTGGAGTCTAGAAAGTTCATTCGTATGGAAAGGGCCTGAACTCGCAGTGCCCGATGAGCAGGGTGTCGACCAGGGTTCATGTTGCGGGGCAAAGACTCAACCCGTAAATTAGCGAAAGTGGCCCAAGGAGGGAGTTCCGGTGGTATGGGGGTACTTGCGAAGTGGGGTTGTTAAGTGTATTAAGAATAACACGATCTTGGGCAGAAGTCTGCAGGCGTTCGAGTTGGGCCTGGAGATGGCACGCGATGCGTTGTTCAAGAGTATTGTATATCCTGAGTTCCAGACGGGTGGCGCTGGGCACGTAGGAGGGTACTCCCACAGCGATGCGGTAAAGTGTGCGAGGGGAAGGCCTCAACGGACGAGAGTTGAGATAGCGGGGGTTGCAGATACGTGAATTTGTACAGTGTACGGGACATCAGAAAAGCATCGATGATGCGGCGATGATGCGGTGACCAGGCGGAGGAGATGGGAAATCTAGGTGATTACTGAGTGAGCAAAGTGTCCGCAGAGTCGGAAGCAGCGAAGAGGAGTCTAGGTGTAGGGCAAAATCAGATGTATGCCCTTAAAAACAAGCAAGGCAATGCCATCACAAATAGGGATAAAATAGTTGTAGTAGCCGAGGAGCTGTATAGAGTTATGTACAGTAGCCGCGATATCCCGGGTAATACCTTACGAGGATGTAGTTCAGAGGAGATACACATCCCACCAGTAACGACAGAAGAAGTGGAGAAGGCTTTGAAAGAAATGCAAGAGAACAAAGCACGGTGTGAAGACAGGATAGAGATCTCTTGAAGAATGGTTGGAAAATTATACTAGAAAAACTGGCAAACCTGTATACTCAGTGCCTAATGACCGCGAGTTTACCGGATTCGTGGAAGAACGCGAACATCATTCTAATACAAACAAAAGGTGACTTGAAAAATTACAGGCTGATCAGCTTACTGTCTGTCGTCTACTTGGTACTTAACAACTTGTTCGCTAATAGAATTTCTTCCACCTTAAATTTCAGTCTACACAATCAAAAAGCAGGGTTTCGTAAATGCTATTCAGCAATGGACTATATTTCCATTATCAATCAGGCGATTGAGAAATGCTCGGAATATACTCAACTCCTATATATAGCCTTTTCGTAGATTATGAGAAAGCATTTGGCTGTGTTGAAATTTTAGCAGTTATTGAAGAATTGCGGAATCAGGGTGTAGACGAGCGTTACGTACAAATACCAGAGGATATCTACAATGGATCCACTGCTATCATCGTCCCACATAAGGAGAGCTGAAAAATACCTATGAGAAAGGGCGTCCGACAAGGAGACACAATCTCTCCAATGTTATTCACAGCATGCTTCCAAGAGGCATTTTGAGCTACGGATTGGGATCGGGTGGGCGTAAGCGTAAGCTACCTGAGTAACCTCAGATTTGCTGATAATGTTGCTTTGTTAAGTAACTCGGGGAACGATTTGTAAAGAATGATTACTGCACTGGACAAACAGAGTAGGATTGTGGGCCAAAACTTAATATGCAGAAAACTACACTAATGCTACACAATTGGCACAGGACCGAGGTAATTGGAGAATAATGGGAGAGGCCTTTGCCCTGCAGTGGGCGTAGATAGGCTGGTGATGATGATGATGATGACACTAATGCTTAATGACCCCGGAAGGGTGCAGCGGTCTGAGATAGGTGGTGAGGCAGTGGAAGTGGTAAGCGATTATATCCACTTAGGCCAAGTATTGAGCCGGGATCCCAACCATGAGACCGAGATAATTAGAAGGGTAAGAATGAGGTGAAGTGAATTCGGCAGCCATTCTGAGATAATGAATGGCAGCCTACCATTGTTCCCGAAGGAGAAAGTGTGTGACAGCTGCATGTTACCGGAACTAACCTACGGGGCCGAAACTTGGGGGCTCACTAAGAAGATTCAACTTAAATTCAGGACGACTCAGCGAGCAATGGAACGGAAGAAACTAGGTGTAACGTTAAGGGTCCACATGAGAGCGGAGTGGGTCAGGGAACAAACGTGTGTTAAGGACGTATTAGTAGACATTAAGAAGAAGAAATCGGTGTGAGCAGGGTATGTAATGCGAAGGCAAATTAACTGTTAGTCATTAAGGGTAACAGAGTGGATCCCTAGCGTGGCAGGGGGCGGCAGAAAGGTAGTGGGAGGATGAGATGAAGAAGCTTGCGGAGTTAACTTGGGCGAAGGTAGCACAGCACAGAAATAAATAGAGACCCACGGGAGAGGCCTCTGCCCTGCAGTGGACGTTGATAGGATGATGATGGTAATAATAATAATAATAATTATGATGGTGATGATGATGATGATGGTGATGATGATGATATAGATGGAACTAGAGGGTTTTAAAGGCTACACGATGTCCGAGTGGGGAGAATGACCTTGGCTGCTTTGAGATCCAATATATGGAGGTAGTTTTGGTTTTCCCACAATTCCTCCCCTACATTCCTTGCTTACACCCCCGAAAGGGTTCTAGTGTTCGTTATCAGCCCTTACTTTTGTACTTGCGGCCAGTCTCAAAATGATATCAATTTCAAAGAAATTTGATGAAAAAAATTGCTTTAATTACCGTTTTGGGTGCCGCCATAGCGGCGAGTTACGTTCCTAGCCTACTTGACTTGGCTACTCACACAGCTTCGTTTTACTCTTGAAGCCAAACTGAACAACAAATGTAATGTTTTTTTCTTTGTTCATCCAGCATAAAGCTTCTAAACACTCCTCGAATAATAAATCTTTCAGGAACTCTATTTTTATAATAATTCAATACAATTAAAGTAGTTTTCACCTAAAACTGTGGCTTTTTGAAAGCCAGAGCAAACTTTTCAGCCTGTAAATGAGCCATGACAAAGACAAGAAAACGCGCTGTCCCTGTACATGACGGAACGCTCGCTGAAGCACGGCTCGCCTAGGCAGTGCTGCAAGATTTCCCTCTAGTATATGTTAGTATGAAACTCTATGGCTCGGACGTACCATTGCCGTTCAAACTATCCCGGATGTGGTCGTATGCCGCCACAATGGTCTCGTGCTTCAGGTAGTCCACGTGCAGCGTGGTGATGCCATTAGACATGAGATTTCGTGCACCCTCTGAGCTGACGTCGAGGCATCCCGCGAACACAGTGAAGCCCTTCTGCCGAAGGGCCAGGGCCATGGCGTTGCCGAGTCCTGTGTCGCAACCTGCACAGCGACGAATGACTTCTGCTGAAAAGCTTCGTAGCTTCCGTCCGAGGATACCAATCGAGCCGCGAGGTTAGCAACTTAAGACTGCCGAATGAGCAAAACAGTTTCGCAAGTGGAAGATTGTTGGTACATTCTGAAGTGATCAACAACACCAGAAAACAAGAATACACAGCAGTACGAACGTACCGAGATACAGCTCTATGTATGGTCCCACTCTCTTTCTTGTGTTTTGTTGTTTCGCACCGGTGATTTTTTTAGAACAATATGACCCTACATTAACAAATTATTCTTCCATTAAAAATTGTTCTCATTATATTTTCGAGTAGTCGAGACCCTCGTTAATAGACATACTCTAGTTAAAACGCTGGGACCCCAGCACGGTTACAGCTACATCCGGCGCCTAAATATTGATCGTAGAGAGGAGAGATATCACTCACATGCAATTTCGGGATCATAATTGGTTTCCCGCTTCATATATGCAGTTAAGGAAAACGAACGCGGCGTTTAGCACCATTTTTTCCGCACCTGTGATGAAGACTGCCTTGCCAGTCACAGAAAGCCGACGACCAAATTTGGCATTTAGGTGCCTCTTGATGCAGACGCCAATCATGACGGAGAAGGCCAGTTGACCAACGACTGAGATCGCGAACTGCAGGGGTGGCGTCACGGCGGCAATCACAAACGTGCACAACGAAACGACCACGAACACCGCCATGGGAGTGTTTGCCTGCCGTCTCGGTGTATCCATGGCTAGGTCAACTGCGTCGGAAGCCGTCAGGGCTGCATAAATGGTAACCATGTCCTCATGCAACGTGCAGTAACAATAAAATTATCCTTAAATTTCCGGGAGGCATACCGGAAGGCTGCAGCCACAGTCCGAACAAATGCTGATACGCTAACGGCTGCATAATTGAAATCACCCTGTTCGATCTTCGATAAGGGCAAGCGCGAGTGTCGACACAGTTTTGCTTAATACACACTTTAGCATAACTTGCCACGACTTAGCACCAGTAATGTTTGCACATCGTTCATGTCAGCACTTAAGTAGACTAGCCCCTGCTTTATGCAATTGTTTCCATATCTGCCCTTTGATTACGGTTTTACCAGTCAGTCCTCAGGAACGCCGTAGCTCATGACTCTTGCGTGCCTTAGACGTGTAGGCTGAAAGGAATAGTTAAGTGAGCTGGAAACGCTTCTTACTTCTCAAGTATAAAGTGAATGATGCAATTTAGCAACACTACTCTATACAACAGCCGGTTACGAGTAGTTCGCGCAGACCTCCCTGCTTCAATCCGATTGATAGCCCGTCAAAGTATTCACACAAACTATTGCTATCGGGATAGGAGGTAGGTATGTGTACTTTCATAAGGTACACATCTGTAGTAATGACGAGGGAATGTCCCAATCATGCACTGTTTTACCGCTGCATGTACCTTTACGTATTGAGCCATTTCGACGAAGTCTGAACGAATACACCTCTGACTTACATTTTTGGGATGATATCTTGCCGTAGTCGCTGGCAGCCGTAGCGGTTACGGCAACGTCTGTTCCGGTCGCTTCTGTGGCTTTCACTCGGCTTTGTTTCCGTCGTGCTGATTAATTCTTGGGAGCCTCCAGCATTTTGAATGCTGTTCGGGCAAGGCCGACCAGGCGCGCGGTAACTGTCTTCTTTTTCTTCCACCTTGAACAGAAACAGGTCGTGGGCACAGCACACGGCGACCTGTCTATACAGAAAGTATAATATAGTTTTGATATAGTGGTCATTTGGGTACACACTAACTCCGCAAAATATAAAGAGTGTCCCAGCTATTATGCACCGAGATTTTAAAAAAGAGGAATGGCGTTATTCGAACAAAACCTAGTGCATAATGTTTTTATTGCAGTGGAGTAGCGGCCAGTAAATTTTTCGTTAACGTGATTTATATGGTATTTTTAATAAATGTCTAGCTCTAGAATTACGGTGCAAATCATTTTCTTTTCAATGATACACTTGTAGGTAACCACGAGAGCAATCTAACTGCGGTATTTTCAACGACGAACTAATTGCGTACCAGGGTGTCGAACCGGAATTTTTTCGGGTTCGGTTCGGGTTCGGGTTCAAGCCTTTCGGGTTCGGTTCGGGTTCAGTTCCAGAGCACCATTCCGTTCCGGTTCGAACCGGTTCGAACCGGTTCAAACGGGTTCAAACGGGTTCGAAGAAAAAAAGCAGGCGTGTTTTTTTCTGTTAATTTTTTGTGCTCGTTTTTCGTTTCCTTATCAAGTCGGCATAAAAACAGTCATAATGAAGGTTTCTTTGTCCAAATATTTTGTCTTCGCCAAACTAAAGCGACGCTGCAACACTTTTTTCAACTTTTTTCTAAATCTTGAGTGCTTGCAGGAAGTAGTCAACCAACACATTAGATTATGGGGTCGCAATGTGCCTCAGCCAAAAATTACTGCTCTCTCCTCGTCAGATAACATATAAACTTGCTCAAAATATTTTTCTCTCCTTCCCGGTCTTCGCGTTCTTCGACCGCTGAATGACGTCATTACAGCGGTGTAGCGGCTGTTGGCCGACTTTCCTTAAATTGCAGAATAGAACGCATTTGATAGCCACTTAAGAAAAAGCCACAAAAGCGAAGCAGAAACGGAAGGTGCATCCGCATCGACGAGCAAATCACGCACTGTTGCTCTGTGCTGGCAATAGCGATAGTTTTCGCAGTGCTTCCAAATGCGAAGAAGAGTGAAAGCGTTTATCGAAAGTGTTGATTTATTTATTTACTGCTTTATTTATTTATTTATTTATTTATTTATTTATTTATTTATTTATTTATTTATTTATTTATTTGTTGTTGGGTTGAACGCGCCGATGCAACGCCGACGACGAGGCGCGCCATAGTGGAGGGCTCCGGATTAATTTTCACCAACTGGGGATCTTTACGTGCGCCGAAATTTCGGACCCACGGACGTTTTCGCTTTTCGCTTCCATCAGAAAAGCGGCCGCCGCGGCCGGGTATCTAAACCGCGTCTGTGTGCTCTGCAGCGCAACGCCTTACCCACTCAGCCACCGCGGCGAGTTTACCTAAAGTGTTGAAGAGCTCCTTTAACTGTACCTGCAAAATGTTTTCTATGGTAGTGTGACGAGTACGTTGCGCCGACTGCCAATTGTTGCAGGTGGCATTTAGAGAAATTTCCTTCTGCCCATCTTTTATCTGCTAACAGAGCTGTTAGAAAGAAAGAATGGCTATAAAGACTAATTGGACGGCGTGTATAGGACGGCATTGGATAGGGAACCACCGGAGATACGAACTTGCTAATGGCCCTTCAGCGACTAGTGACAGCGATTGGGCTCTAGGAAAGATGATAGCCAAGTGAAGTCACAAGCAGCAGTAATGATCACTTGTAGAGAGAGAGAGAGAGAGAAAATGAAGTTTAATTCAATTGAGGCAAAGTTTCAGAGAGGCGTCCTCATTCGAGGGGGCCGAATCGACAGCCGTTTCCATCAAGAGCAACTGATCTTCCAGGCCGGAGCTGGCCATGGCTGTCTCCCAATTCTCTATGGAAACGTGGAGGTTGGATGGATCTACGGCACACTTGTCGCAGCCGCCTACTATGTGTATGAGGTTCCCAGGCTCTCCACAGAAGCAGCGAAATGCAGAGAGTTGTGTCCCGCCAAAGAGATGAAGTCTGGTGTTGTGGGGGAAGGTGTGTGCCCACAGGGTGCGGAGTAATCTTTCCTGGTTAATCGGTAGTGATTTGTGCGGGGAGGAATACGTTCTACGGAAGAGGCCATAGTGCTGAGTAACTTCCTAATCTGTGACTGCAGGATGTATGCACTCGGGCCGAGCTTCATCAGCGCTGGCTAAGCGAGTCAAATCTCGACCCACGAGGTTGGTGATCTTGTTTGCCGGGGATGCCAGTATGAGCTGGTGCCCATACATGCCCGGCTGGTCTCCTTGGTGGTCTCTGATTGATCATCGGAAGTTTTGTAACATGCAATCGACCGTTGGCAAAGTTGGGCCACGCCTGCTAAGAGTCTGTTATGAGAGTTTTGTCGCCGCTTTGGCTAAGCGCACGTGCTATCGCCGCTTCCTCAGCTTAGAGGGGGCTGTGTTCGGGGGTTGAGATGCTACACCTGTGGGAGGCTGCAGAACGGTAACACAAAGAGAAGGTATTGAAGAATGCTATCGGGCGTCTCCTGCATCAAACCAGTTGATCGTTCCTCCCTTTTTTTCTCGCAGTTTAGTTTCTTTCCAACTGTCTCCCCTCATATATACACACGATTTGAAAACCCTTTGATGAATATAAAATATGCATTAGGCAATTAGTTATTAACTTTAGTGCGAGATGTCAATTTTAATATAGCAACAACATAATGGCGCAATACGTACGGGCATTAAGAAGACGTTTTATAGCAATCAGGTGGTCGTCACATAACTTTGCGGCTACTTTGTGCGTGACAAAATTTTCTGATTGGTCGAGAAGGAGAACGCTGCAAAATTTCCAAATGCCAAGGACCCCAAAGATATCTTGTATTGTCCGACCGTCGCATCCGCCTTAACTGACCCGCTAATTCCTTTAATCCAAATTAATCAACACATCAGTCCCCCTAATTCCCATTAGCTCATTCACTCACCTAACTGATTCACCCCAGTCTACCCGCTAACCCGCACTAATCGACGTCAATCCATCCGCCTCTTAAGTGTAAGGTTGAGCAGATTCAAGATAACATGAAAATGCTATCAAATATACTTTAAAAGTGGAAATTAGGATTCTCCATTTTTTTATATCTCATGTTCTCTTAGAGCAGTAACCAAAGGACACAACAGCACTGTATACAAGAAAAAGTGACGTTAATTTTGAGAACTGCGAGCGTTTGTGTCTCAGTGCTGTTTGTATATAACTGTTCATTCAAACTAGAATAAGTGGAAGATGCAGATTTATTGTTGATGGTGTCCCTGAAGGCCTTCACAAGCGGACAGGGATGCATGCGAATTAACAACACATTGAAAACTTTACACGATTTTAAACACAATATAGATAGAAACCATGAAGAATATTCCATGATATGTTGCCTCGTAATATGCGTTATCACTAGAGGCCGGATTTTTAGGCACTAAAAAAGCACCTTTTAGGCGCCAAAAATAGGCGGCAAAAACAACGTTTTAGGCACTAAAAAGAATAAAATAGGCGCAATAAATTTTTAGATAAATGCTAATCATTTCAAGTGAAGACGTGAGCGAACTGTAAGCACGACAGGAAATCCAAAAATGTCATTGCTATGAGGCCACAATGGCAGTAACAGTTCAATTCAATTCAATTCAATTTATTTTTCTCTCATAACAAGTTCTATACATTGACCTTAGACGTGGAATTGCCCCGTAATACCTCTGGGCTAATGGCGATCAATTGGCTTAATTTTACAAGCGCATTGCTTACATACATGTTCAGATGCGAAAGTCACTCAAGCGCCGCATATTGTGAAACAGGCAGGAGAAACAATACTTGAAATATGGTAATACTCATTTATAAAAGCGCAAAGTTATGTCTGCCTGACGCAAGCAAATAAAGCAAGCAAATAATAAATGCTAGATAGACAAGGTTTGTTAAGAAATTAACATTACGTACAAACTTTAGCAATTTTCTACAGGTACCTTAATTATACAGGCAAGACCTTTCAACACTGCCAAATACACATACGCTCATTCGAAATATAAATATAAGGGATTGTGTTTGGACAGAACGCGGAACCTAGTTTAAGAATCACTATGAAAATTATAGAAACAATAGGTAACTACCAGCATCTCCAGATTTCCGGGTTCAAAATTGTGCCTCTTGTCGCTGAGAATGAGTTTGTACGCGGAGAACGAACGCTCGACGCCGACAGATGTGATTGGTGCGTACTTATACTTGGGAAGATTCGATGGGTTAATTGACACTGGGATCCTACAGTGCTCCCCAGCAAGGACTTCTGAAGCTTCTTTAAGGACAGAAAACCTCTTGTTTTTGTCCAAGACCGCATGCAGCTTCGCACGTGCCTTTTCGGCGACAGGTCCTTCGGGAATGGTGGCGATTCTTTCCTGTACGTGGAGAATTAGCGCAATGTTCGTAACAAGAGTTTCTCCCGCACTTTCAAGTTTTTTGATAGAATCCGCCAAGAACGTGAAGTTGGCGCAAAGGTACGCGAGGTCTCCTGGAAGGCTATTCACGGAAAGGAAAGCTTGAGCCTTTGTGACTGCAACACTCTCGTCAATTGGAAGGCCGTTGATCACGGCCTTGGTGTCCGAAAAGTAGCAGTTGTAGTACTCAACAGCTTCTAGCCACGTTCCCCATCGTGTGACGACGGGTTCTGACGGAAGGGGCACATCAGGCAGCATCTCCTTGAAGACGCGCACGCGAGAGGGTGCACTCTCTCGCAGTACTCGACGATTGCTTGATGCGATGGTTCCTTTAGAGAATCAACCCAATGGAAACACCAATGGAACCACCCAGATGCGTTGCATCACACCAGGGTTCCCGTGAGGGGAGGTGGGCGTAATTTTTCCCCATCACTTTCTTTGCCCCTGACGGTATCATAGTTCCCCTGGGGAGTAGAGTTGTGCGTCCACCGCCAAGTCCTGCGGGAAAGCCACCCGTAAACCATGCAGAAGCCGCCGCTCGGGTTGCACCGGCGCAAAGGGAGGGGGAGTCAGTAGTATTAACTCTATGGGGGGGAGTGTTAAAAAGAGGACCAGGTTCAAACCCATAGAATTCAGAACAGTAAATATATCCAGGTAGAATAAATAAAGGTATCAAATTGCACTCGAAAGCGAAACTTGACGCTACATATAGTGCTGATTTAGGCGCCAATTTGAGAAAAAAGGCATTTATAGGCATTTATCGGAGTTTAGGCACCAACACCCAAAATAGGCATTTATAGGCACTATAAAACCACCATAAAAGCGATCCTTGACCTCCAATTCGTGCTCATATATCGAAATGGGGCGATCGGAACGCAAGGAAAAAAATAGGCATTTGCCTAAAATCCGGTCTCTAGTTATCACTTAAGTTATGCTAAATGTAAAAGATTATTGGGAGAGATGGGCAGCACCTAACGCAAACTGATAGTATATACGGACAACTTTAAATTAAATTGAGGGCAATAATTAGAAGAGAACATGATGGGTCTTGGGAACTGCCGACTACGCAAAATATTTCATGGTTCTGTCTGGCGAGTGGCAAAATATCTTCAGACGCAAGGTAGGGTACCGAAATGGAAAACTGGAAATCACATTTTTGAGGCCCCGGAACCGGTTCGGAACGGTTCCTTCGATTCGTTCCGGTTCGGGTTCAGTTCCAAAATGGCGGAAAAAATACGGTTCCGGTTCAGTTCCGGTTCCGGGCAAAAATTCGGGTTCGGTTCCGGTTTTCGGTTCGGTTCCGGTTCCGGTTCGACACCCTGTTGCGTACTCATTTATCCTGTCTGATGAAGAAACCCGCGAAATATGAAACATAGCACGTGATGGCGCTTCCGCGCGCATCGTATAGCAACGCCCTCGAACAGGCTGCCTCTGAGTTACCCAGAATTAAATAAAAAAAATCACAAATCGCGACCGAGTTTGTGACTTATCTCCGACACGCACCCTGCAGCACTTCCAGTTGCTGCTCCTTCTATGCATACCCTTATCAATGTGATACGCTGTCTTTTGGGACGTGTCACGGGCAACGCAGTTTCTTTAATAAATCACCTTATGCGAGGATGCTGGTTTGTGATGCGCGTGGGAACTCCGTCACGGGGTATTCTTCATATTATGCGGGGTTTCTTTATCAGTCAGAATGAATAAGCGCGCAATTTGTTCGTCGCTGAAAATACCGGTGTTATATTCCTTTCGCGGGTACCAACAAATGCTTGATTGACACTTCAATGATTAGTGCAGTACTTCTGGATTTAGAAAATTCATCATCACTAATATTTAAAACCTCATTAGCGAAAAAATTACTGGCTGCCATTCCCCTGAACAACAACCATTATGCGCTTGTGTTCAAGTAATGCCATTGCCCTTTTTTATAATCATGGTGATACTAGCTGGGAGTCATATCCTGTATAAACATTTTAAACTGGTAACTAAAATCTTCATCCGAGTTCCGTGGGCGCTTAAAAAGTCCCAATACACTCGTCCGCCGCTCTGATGGTCTTTTTAGTATTTTTTATAAGAATACAATAACTCAAATATCTTCTGATGTCGCAGACGCATATTTATGTGGAAGACTGGCAGTAGGATAGCCAGCAGTAGCTGTTCCTTCAAGTACTGACACAAAATGACTCAGCTGCAGCGGTTCATTGGGATGATGATGACGACGACGACGACGACGACGACGATGATGATAATGATGATGTTAGTGTGCCTCGACGATTCCGCCATACTAGCTACGTCATTGCAGTACATTTTGTACTGCTCCCCAGTAGCCTGGAGAGAACAGACAATATAGTTTGTGACCTCGCTGATGATAGATTACATAGCGTCCCAGGACCGTGCAACTCAGGAGTCAGAACTCGAAGAAAATGAAGCCTCTTCACACTTGCGAAACGAAACCAGTGCTGCGGCTGCAATTACTCGCATTAGTTATGGCACAGTTGAGTCATTAACAAGGTTAGGTACATCTTTCCGCTTATGAGCAATGGCGAAAAGGATATAGCTGGAAGAGAAAGGGAGGAGAGATGGGGAACAGCATTTGAAGAGGAGTGTGTTTGTTGAGAGGGTGGGGATGGAGTGGTAGGAATCCATGAGTAGTCTGAGGAAAGACAGTAGTAGAAACCGAGAGTAATACAACTCCAGAGGAAGTGATGGGAAGGGGACAAGGGATGAAGGAGAGAGAGAGAGAGAACTACATTTTTGACCTGTTGTTTGTAAGAAGGGGAAGGAATTGAGAAGGGAAAAGCGTAGGCTGGGAAAGAGTGGCAGGTGGGAAGGCGGGGCAGTCGTCAGAAATTTAGGGGGCAGTGTAGGAAGCCATGGACTGGTAGGAAGCCATGTGTAGACTGAGGAAAGACAGTAGTAGAAAGCGAGAGAAGTACAACGCGAGAGGAGGTGATGGGAAGGGGAGAAGGAATGAGAGGGACAGAGAGAGAGAGAGCTCTATTTTTGTGGGGTTGTTTGTGAGAAGGGGGAGGATTTCAGGAGAGGATTACCGTGGGCTGTGAAGGAATGGCGGGAGAGAAGGTGGGGCGGACGTTAGGAATTTAGGAGGCAGTTTAAGAGGGCAGGACGGGATAGTACAGGTGGCTAGAGGTCCGCAGAGGGTAGGGAGGCCGATAGAGGGACCCTAAAAGAGGGAGGAAAAAAAAGTAATGTATGAACACAAGGCCAGTTTAGTAACAGGGGGCGACAGTAGCAGCTTTGTTGTCATTCGACATCATTTGCAGTGCAGGAACGAGATATAGGGCAATACTTTTAAAGCAAAGCGTTACTAACGTCGTCGAGCCTTTGCGCCGTCGTGAAGAATGTGACCTTTGTTTGACCGCTGCTGCACGCAGGCTTGGCAACGCAACACGTGACTCGCCATGCCGAACACCGAAGCAGTAGCCGCCGCCGCCGGCGAAGGCTTGGCGCATGCGCTCTCCGCAATTGGGTCGCCGCCTGATTACGTGACTCGCCGCGTGACCGGCGAAGACCACCGCGTTCGCCATGGGTCAGAGTGAGTTGTGGCCATCTTCTGTGAGCGTAGCGAGGGGACGGAAGTCTTTGAGCTGTCACCCTCAAGCTGCTTCGGAACACCCCGAGGATGTCTCTCGGCGAGCTTCATTACTGGACAGTGACCAAAATGCCAAGCGGGCGAAGATCGAGTCGGAGACTGAGGAAGAACGATCCCTCCGGTTCTCAAAACGCCGGAAGCGGGCAAAAATAGTAGGCAAAGGCACGCTGAATATTAGACAGCCCCAACGGCCGTGGTCGAGGAAGTGAACAAGGGGTCGGTATCAAAAGTTCACCAAGTTAAACCAAGGCTTCACCAGTCTAAACTAAGCTTTCGCTTTGCATATCCAATGATAGCTGAGCTAAACCGCAGACTTTTTTTATGGCGAAAGCCATATTGCCATTGTCAAGCGGGATTCACCCCACGTGAGAGTTTGATCTTGAAGGAACACCTTCCCGCTACGGCTGCTCTCGCTCTCCGCCTCCGCGCAAGGGAGGCGGAGATCGAGAGCAGCCGTAGCGGGAAGGAGGGACCGGGAATTTGGTCCATCTCTTCCGAAGTTGTGTAGTCTGCATCGTCCCACTGTCGAAAATGGCAAGCGGAGTCCGACAATCCTGCAGGTGTCACTCGGCTTGATAATGAGTTAAAACAGAATCGAGAGAACTAGTGCTCAAGCCGGCAGGCTGAAACCAGTGGAGAACGGGAACTACGCCCAGGTAAGGCGGTGGGAAGTGGAAGCAGAAGACGAGAGCGAGGAGCTTTAGAAGGGGAAATGAACGTTTTGCCTTCTACTTAGATGATCTATTCGGAAACTGACGAAGCAACGGTAGTCAGTGCTCGCAGTACGGAAGGTTCGATTAGCCATATCGTTGTGCTGGCAGAGCAGTGCTTCGGCAGCTTTCGACTGCATAATTGGCCTGGTTGGGCTAAGCCGCAGTCATTTCATTACGTGGGCGTTTTCACACTCCTTTGTGCTGGTAAGAGAGGATGGTGATGCATTAGCGGTGGTTACTTTCAAGCGACTGATGTTTATCTTGCTACTGCTTAGAAAATTATTCCGCAGCCTATAGAGATGACGTCATTAGACCTTTGTAAGCCTAAAGAAATTTAACTCCGCCACTTACTTCACACACTTTTCGCAAACATATCACCTTTAAGCTTTTCGTCAGCACGCTGGTGAACACAACAGAACAAAATTCTAACAAAACAAGCGTAAATGGATATTAACGATGACAGGCTCTGTATGCGAGTCAACTGCTTAGACGATTCCAGGTTCATCATCGGTCACTCTTGTCCATCAATTCAGTTGGTAGGGCCGGAAACATACCCATTCGAAGGCGCGGTGTGTGACCCTCAATTAGACATTAATGCTTCTTCAATCCCATTTAGTCAGCTTGAACATTCCCGGAATGTTTTTCTTCGTCCAGTAACCTCACCTATAGTGTTTTTAAGAAGTGCTTGCACTACAAGTGGAATCACTGTGTCGTTCCTGTAGACACTAGACTAGCATTATCCGTCTCTAAATGAGACAACATCTATGCGATGTGCTTTCTGCACTGCACGTTTTGGACACTCTATGTGGTGCAGTTACAGTTTTAACAAGCCTCTCACATTCTCGTACACAGATAGGCACTCCATCTAGAGCATGAATCATCACAGAAAGTTAGTTTGATGCTGCGAGCTCAAAGCACCCTGTTTCTTTTTAACGAAGTGATACTAACAAATGTCGTGTTTTCCATTGTCACACTGTTCCTTGCCGAAGACGCACACAATGAAGGCCCACACTTCACAACGCGTCTGTAAAATATTTTATTTCTCCCTCGGCAGAAGTTAAACGTTTTAAATGTGAAAACTTCGTTGTAGTGTTCACTCTTTCTCAAATCTAAACAAGAACTGGTGACACGAAGATGTCGTCTCTCTTGCCTAACTTAAAAATGAATGCGCCAGGGAAGCTAAATCACACTGCCTTACAGCATTCAATGAAACAATGACAGAAACACTTTTATTCACACGGGGATTGTCACAAGAGTGTCTAGGTTTGCGCCACTGACGTGTTGGAGAAGTTCTACAATGCGTAAAACGGGCTTCCAAAGCTGGGGACTTTATTGGCACAGTCTGCGAACTTCTCGCTGTCGTGACGACCTGGAAATTTCTTTCACGTCGATTGTCCAACATGCTCGAAGGCTCGAAAGAAAGCAGTCACTGCGCCTTCGACGTGGTGCTCACGGCGCTGCTCATGGCGTTGCTCATGGCGCTGTTCATAGCGGCGAGGTTCGCACGAGCCCTGGAGCGCGGCTGGAACGCGTTGATGAGCACACTGTCCACCATTTCCACGGGGAGGATTTCGAAGAGGCTACAGAGCGCTACGTCCGTGCTGCCGCAGCGGTATCGGGCCTTGGGAACCGGGTCGGTCAGTGCACTGGCATAAAGAGAAAAAAAACAGAAAACATTGAATCAGCCCTCCGTCTAATCACAACGATGGTTGAAACACGAGGCTTGCTTGCATACAATATAAATGCTGAGTGCTAAATTCAAAGCAGGAATGGATGTACCGGAGTGACCTCTAAGGGTACTACCTAATTGGTAAGTTGAATGAAGACACGTGTTATAGAGATTGGTACGTTGAATGAAGACACGTGTTATAGAGATTGCCTCTGGTGAATTCACTAGTTTTCGTTACTGGCGCGTCCCCACTTGATTCGACATCTTTACATTTGCACAGTATGGCCTTGTGATAGCTTTGGTAGACGGTTTGAGGTTCGGCCATCGTGGCGGCACACAGCCTGTTTGCAATCGTGAGATCTAAGCAGGAGCGGTTCTCCATTCAAGTACCACTTCTCTAAAATACGCTGAAACCTGGTCGGAATTGTGGTCGGGTAGATGTCGGTTTCATGATGTGGGGGACCCAGATTCTATTACGACAACGGGAAGCCTTTTCGTCCTTTGGCCACTGTGCAAAATTGGCTACTTTTTGGTGCATTTTGCCCTGCGCCGGACGCCATCGATGAGTGATAGAAAGTTTCGCTTTAGAATATTTATCCTCTTTGTTCCCCGTATCCCTCTTTGTCCCGGTAACACATAGTCAGCTGAAAAAATTGCGTCAGCTCTGCACAATAGAGCTTCTAGCCTTAGACCAGCCGGTGGGACACAAGCCATTGGGTCAGTGCAATATTCAGGACGACTGCGACTGTTCAGATATGACATTGCCATACCAATCATGAGCTTTTGCGTCGGGAATTTGAAAGCCTAGTTAACAGTCTGTCTTTTGAAGTTTTTCTTTCAGGTATGGGTGACAAGAAAATAGTGGTAATGGTGTTACAGGTGATACCATTATTGACGCTCTGGATTATGCACACTACACTGCTGACATCATGATATATTTTGCATAAAGATTGGCATTCCGTTATATTCGGCACTGTTGCTGGCTGTGGCACTGGAGTGCCGACATAGTAGCAAGGTGTGCAATGAGAGAGGTGACGAAAACGACTACGTACTAAGGTTGCGCCTTCGCATGTTTATTGTTCTAAGCTGATTTTAAAACCGTGGTCCTAGTGGTATGCTACAAGTTGGGCAGTGATATATTACTACGGCCAGCTTTTCATTTTCCCGTAATCTCCCTGTCTACCACGGACAAGCCACTACGAGAGGAAAAGCCGAAGCCAGAAAGACGCACCAATGCACAGCCTTGGAGACATCGTTGAGGTTGATGTGCATGTACTTCTGCATACGCTTTGGAATCAGGTTTTTGAAGGTGTCCAGGTACGCTTGCCCGTATTCTTCCTTCATGGCAGGATTCATCCTGTTGATGACTTCGTTGATGCCGATCTTCACATTTTCCGGGTCAGTAATTCTAGTCCTGGATACGGCAATTTTTGTACAATGAGTGGATGGGGAAGAAAGCTTTTAGGTATCTGCAAATTTTCCTGGGACACTTTAAACTTGCTACTTGCGCAGTCAATGTCAAAACCCCGGTTGCAAGCATTTGCAGGTTTTGATGCACGATACTTATTATATACAAAAAACAGAATTCCGATAAGTGAGGCTTAAGGCTATTTCATACCAGAAGCACAAAAAGTCGATTGACCCATTTACATTGCATTGTAAACCACCGAATCCCATAGTTTACATCATCATACAGTTTATTCCTAGCAAAGTAGTCATGCTTCGTGATTTATCCGCCACAAATTGCCAACATACTTTTGTGAGCGAAAACCACATGTCGCTGTATTCCCCGCTTGAATGTGCGGGAGCAGATGGTAAAGACAGAATAATTAGCGACTTCTAAGTTCCGCTACGTACCAGGACAATACTGTGAAAAAAAAAAACAATTATGGGAGCCGGAAACTCGTCTGCCAGCATATTTTTTTTTGCATCCGTAATGATGTTTTTTCCTGTAGCGACAGTAGGGTTTCGCCGACACATGGATGATTAATGCAAGTGGTCAAATTATATACGTCGATAACTTTACAGAACCACACGCAAAAAGCAAGCGCAACATGCGTTCGGTAATACAAGTCGCCAAGCGCTCTAAGAGCCCCACGATATTGGGATTAAAACGAAAAAACGAAAGGCTTTCAGAAAAAGGTTGTCAGTGGTACAGCATTAGCGCAACAGGTTCTGTAAACTGTGAGAGCACCTTTGGGCAGCGTGACAATATGGCACAGTAAGTGTATGTGCAGCCTCAACAGTTCACTATAAATAAAACCGTATAAATAACAATGTAACCGTAAATCACACTCCCTTGTGGGTATGTTAACAAACGATAAGTATAAATACAAACACCATGAGAGATACAAGGGAGTTGGAAAGACAAAAACGACAGAAGAGTTTTTGGCGTCCCTTCTGAATTTTTGTGTGTATCACGTTGCATTCGAGCCCATCTTTCACCTTTTTTTATAGAGGAATGCTTGCGTCAATCCGGCTAGCGGAAATAATGCACGCATTGTGAACGTATATTTGAATTTTCTAGCTTTATTATCCACGTTCATCATCGTCTAGTCTCAACTCTTCATTATCATCATCGTTCCGCAGTCGCGAACGGTCATCCCCAATGTGTGATTGGTTCGTTCTGGCTGGGCTGCCGGTAGCTGAATAAACGCCGTCTACCAAGCCTCCCTGTGTAAACTCTCAGTATGAATGGCGAAAATAAACGGTTGCCCTTATAAAATTAATTTCCCGAAGTCTCTATGAAATCTCCTGCTTCGTACAAGAAATCGCCATTCTTCCGTCCAAGAAAACGGAAACTTGTACGCAAAGTTGGTTAGCAAAAAGTTATTTCAAGTTTATTTAAAAGGTACGTTCTAGTAGCTGCTTAAATCTGTCTCGGGATCATATCCTACACACCTATAAACAAACGGCAAACGTTGCTTTGGCACAGGTAGAAGAACCTAGGCATCAGTTCAAAACGGCCCAATGCTTGACTGGAGAATACGAGGTCCTCACTTGTAGAGCATGGGTTCCACCGTGCACACATTCACCTGCCACTTGTGGAGCTCTCGGCGGAGTCCGTCTGCCAAAGAGCACAGGGCTGCCGACGCAGCGCACGGGCCTACAGACCCTGGGATGGACAGTCGGCCTGCAAAAGTCCGCGGTAATTGTTGATTGCGTGTTCATGTGAATGCTTAAGGGGTCCATGAAGACAAAAAGCAAGCTAGTTCTAGTTGAAAGATATCGTGTTTTATAGTGCCCCCAGCGCTAGTCCGGATACAAACGATGTTTTATTCATGGTGAAATTAATCAATTTAGGTTAATATTTCGGTTTTCCCGCTAAATCATGCATTTTCGTGGTCTGCAATGACGTCACAGGAACCGACAGCTCTGCAGCCGATTGCGAAGACTTGTTTACTGTAGTGAACCTATATGGCGCCACCATACAGCGGCAAGTTTTTTCTGGCTTTGGTTTGTTTATGACCATATTTAAACCTGGCTTGTTTTTGTTCAGGGAGCAAATTATTCGTTTCGTGAAACATAGTCCTCGCTCGAGAAATATGGTCACGTAAGACGCCGTTGCTTGCGTCGATCGGCCACTGTCGTCTGACACAACCCCAAAGCCCACCAATACTGTGCAGCTATATCAAGCATTGTGCGCGCAGTACTAAAAGTAGTACGCATCGGTACTTCTATGTTTACGCATGCTTTCATAACTTCCACTGTTTCTCCAACCATTATTACTGCTATAAAAAGAATGTTCCCTAAATTTAAGCGCAAATACATCGTTCGGAAAGCTTTTAACCTCTGCCTAATTTTCGTTTGCTTTTGCCAGCCTCCGCCAATCGCAGAGCTGGCTGGTATCACATCAAAGGTTCTGTTGCGGGAAGTGAGCTAGCGGGTCGCGTGGCCATTTAATTTTTTAAAATTATACAGCTTATTTGAGAGAAGTTTATGTTAAAAGTGGTGTCAGTATGATTCTAACGAGGCAATCATTTGAATGAACCAAATTTCAAATTTGCATTTTATCTTCATGGCCCGTAAGTATGCACTTGGCATGATTGTTTTTGAAACCTAACAATCAAACTGTAACTTACTGTTTACCGTTACTTTAAAAGAACCACGAAGGCAACGTGCAACCATCCTTCATTCGAAAGATTAAGGCTCTCATACCGTGCTACGCGTTTGTTCGGCAGACAACATTACTGCCATAACTGAGGAATGTGTATTTAAGTGTGTGAATTTAGAATTACTCCAACCCCTGCTCGCATAATATGCGCGCAGGTAAAACAGGGATAGTCATGCCCCTGTGTCCCAAACACGGGCGCGAGTTGTTAGTAATTCTTTCGACTTCAAACCTTCTGCGCAGTTTCGAGAGCCTTGCGCTGCTGAGCACGAGGTCGCGGGTTCGATTCCCGGCCGCGGCGGCCGCTTTTCTGATGGAGGCGAAAAGCAAAAAAAAAAAAAACGCCCGTGTGTACGAGATTTCGGCGCACGATAAAGATCCCCAGGTGGTCAAAATTAATCCGGAGCCCTCCACTACGGCTCGCCTCATCGCCTGCGTTGCGTCGGCGCGTTAAACCCCACAATCAATCAATCAATCAATCAATCAATCAATCAATCAATCAATCAATCAATCAATCAATCAATCAATCAATCAATCAATCAATCAATCAATCAATCAATCAATCAATCAATCAATCAATCAGTTTCGAGAGCCACTCAATAGATGGGGCAGCGTCACTGAAGCTAGTGAGTCCACTTGCGGCGTCTGCTTCCGATTCATGTTGATTCACCTTGCAGTATTGCACTGAAGCCAGTTCGCGGTCGGCTTATCACCATAAAACAAGCTCTTTTTATTCGCAGCCCTATGAGCTCGAACTCTACTTCGAGAAACCCATGTCAACAACGATCTAACTCGGTCGGCCCCAGCCGATATTGCGTGAGAAATGCTCGAAAGTAGCTGTTGAGTCGTTACCACGGAGTGGTCGTTACCGTTCTGTTTCCTTAGAAATGTACTCGCTTGATTTGAAATTTGCCGCAAAATTGGCATCAGTGGTTTCGGACGTGCAACAAAGAAACAGTAGCGCTGGTGATTTTTATTACTGAGTACGTGAAATCTGCTGACACAAGTGTTACGTTCATAAACCATTGAACCTAACGTTCGAGACCATACTGGAGCGTCTATTTCCACCTCTTGCACGCGGACTCCTTCAGTGGCAAAAACTCGGCCGCACATCTGCTTCGCTGCAAATGTCGTCGAAACACGGCAGTTTTCGGCCGCCCCTTCTACGTAAGTCACCGCATCTTTCCGCTTGATGGGCATGTCTTCACGCTAACAGCTGGCTGGCACTTTATGACCACTGCCATGGTCACTAAAAACTCCCACCTCCCCTCGCGGGAACCCCTGTGTAGATGCGACGCATAGGGGGTTCACGTTGCGGCGTTGGACAACGGAGGAACAGCGCTGGAACGATGGAGCGGAGCGGCGCAGGCACCGCGTTTTATAGAGCGCATAACGGTGAGGGGACGCGCCGGCGCCAGTGCGTCTGCCGCGGCTATGACGCAACACAATCCACTTTAATTAAATCCAATCCAAATCCAAGCCAAGCCAAGCCAAGCCAAGCCAATCCATTTGAATCCAATCCAATGCCCCTCGCGAGAGAGGGTGAGCGGCGGAGAGTGCAGCTCACGCGGCGAGGAGAATGGGGGAGGAGCGGACGACAACGACGCCGACGCTGCATGGACGAGGCGAGTGAATGAGATGCAGTCGCATCTAACAGACGAAAAACCGCACGATTGGCGCGGTTCTTTCCAGCGCGCCGCCAAAGTGTCATGGTTGCGTCATCTGGCATGGGCCCTTGGAAACACGCAACTTTGCTTCACAGGGCCAATGCCAGGCAGCGGCACCATGTCCGCTGCGCAGGGTTTTTCTTTTCTCCGTTGCTGCGCGTTTCGCCTCCCGACTGTCATGGAGGAAGAAAATGTTTTTCCTCCATGCCGACGGTGCAGTGTACACGGACAGTGTACTACAATACAAAGCGTGTAGTGTGCCGCGCGGAGCAATAGGCTCAGGAACGATCGCCGGTGGCGCTGCACTCTCCCCTCCGCGGGAGTACGCGGTGGCTGCCGTCGCTTCGGCACGTGCTTTTTAAATGCAGAGCATTTCTTAGCCTCGCCTCTTCCTGCGTCGGACGGTGTCAACAGCTCCGCGTCCGCAGTAGGTGCGCCTCTCCTTCCCTCCTCTCTCTCAACAGCTGCTGGCGCGCGCATGCGTCGTAGTCAACCCGTTCGCTCCGTCGCGGTCTCGGCGTAACAGGTGCGTGATAGCAGCGCGGTGGGGCGTGGAAGGGCGCGCTCTGCTTGCGCATGCGCGCTCTCCCCCCCGTACTGCTCTCCCTCTACTGCGCGCGCTGCAAATATAGCGGCTAGCGGTCACTCGTGTTTAAGTCACTGCGTTGCTCCTTCCTTCCTTGGTTGACGCTCGTGCCCACGTTTACTCGTGTCTGCTACTCCAGCATCACGGAAGAAGCGATGGAAGCAACACTGCCTTCAATCAGTACTGAGGCCCCAATGCTCTGCATTTACTCGTGCTCCCCTCGCGGGAAGGCGCGGGAATTTTTTTTCGCTGCGCGCGTGCTGCATTTATCGCGCTACGGTGAGGTCCGGGTAAAATTTTCTTTTGACTCATGAAAGCATATACATTAGCACGTGTCCAGCAAGTTCGGTTTACACGTAGAGTAGCTACTGGGTCCATTTTTGCCGGTGCTTGTCTTGTCGTCTGCTAGAGACGCGTCGTTTGCTACGCGCCAGTCGAGCGGCCGAGTGCCCGGCGGTTTCACGGGATAAAGAGTGCTTTGTGGGCACCCTTGGCTGGTCTAACCACCTCAGTCATCGCGAAACGACTGCGTCTGGTGAACGGCTTTTCAAATCCCTAAGCAGACGCCCCCCGGCCCGCTCCTCCTCGTCTGGCAAGTGCGCGCGCAGCTCGCGCTGTCTCCCGCTCCGCCTGAGGCATCCTGCCTACTACTCACGAATGCGAACGAAGCGACCGCCGGCTGCGCGAGCCACTTAAGCCAGCACGTACAAAGGGCGGCCGGAACACTCCTCACTAGCCCGAAACGAAAAGATGAAGCTGAAAGCGAAGCAAACCCCCCATATTGTTGCATGGTCAGCTGCCACGACAGTAACAAGGCGAAAGAAGAGGATTCATTCGTTAAATTCTGCATATTCCCCGCGAAAGCGCACCAAAAGGATAGACGGTATACATCACTGCGGTTCGAAAGGTAAAATAAGTTGGCAGATTTTGTTTGTAGCTGTGTGCTTTCAGTTTACATTACCCGGCTTTGAAAATGCGAACTATAGTTCATTCCACAAGCTAGGTGCAGTACTGTGGAGGCTACATTGTTGTCAACAGCCCGCCCCCTCAGGGCGCCTTACTCACCGCGAAGGAAGCGACAAAAGGCGCCGGGGCCTTGCGGTTCCACTTGCCGAGAGGGGAGAAGGGAACGGCGAGTAAGGCACCATAAGTGGGCGCACTGTTGACAACAACGTAGCCTCAATAGTGCTGCATCTAGCTTGTGGTATGAACTATAGTGTTCTAACGAGTCCTCCCCTCTACACTTTTTTAATGCATGCTGCCAATGATTGTTTTCCGCTATAATAAATGAACTTCGGAGTTGTTTAGCTGGTGCCGTTGGATATCGTTCATATATAACACAATAGGTTGACATTTTGCATGGGTGAAAAAAAAAATAGTTTCTAGCGATTTACGTAGCTGTAATAGCTCTGGTCCGTCTTGTCATTGTGACTTGTGTTCTGGACGGGATTGCTGCGTTGTTCGTTTTTTTCCCCACATTTACAAATACTGGCAATTAAAAGAGGTATACACAAATTCTGTATATTAATAGTAATTAAAAGTTATACGCCACAAGCTGTTCTATTGTTTCCGCGAACTGTCACTCTAACCCATACTCGTACTCCAAGCGGGTGACAAACATTCCGAACAAAAATTCCTTCAAGGACAAGTAAAATGGAAATGCGGCGCTGTCAGCGCACCCCTTAATTAGCCTGTGCCTTTCTAAAGCGTTTTTATAAGCTGCAGCTGATTGTTTCAAGAGTAAGAAATAACCTAGTACCATAATCAATCACGTTTATCTTACATTTTGTGCAAGCCTCAGTGCTGCTGCAGTCCAGAAAACCCGGATGTCCGAAGCGCGAGCACGCGAAGGGAGTACGCGAAGAGAAAAATACTCTGTGACATGCTGAACAGCTGTTGCCTTGCAGACAAAAGGACAGCAGCCGGCGACCGCCGAGCAACGCGTTTCCCCCCTTAAAATCGTCGGGGCACTCTGCCGGTCGAGCGGCGGGTCCGTAGCAGACGACAAGACAAGCGTCGACAAAAATGAACTCAGTAACTACTCTACGTTTAAACCGAACTTGCTGGACACGTGCTGACGTGTATGGTTCCATAAGTCAAAAGAAAATTTTACCCAGCCCTCTTTCTAGCGCGAAAAATGCAGCACGCGCGCAGCGAAAAAAGCACGTGCCGAAGCGGCGGCAGCCACCGCGTGCTCCCGCGGAGGGGAGAGTGTAGCGCTGCCCTCGCGCGGCAAACTTTAGCTTCGCCTTCCTATGGTTGCCCCCACGCCATAGCTATGTCTTCCACCCGGCGCGCGCAGAGGGCGCTGCACCTACCAGGAGTTCTACCGGTGAAACGATGAAACACGAAAAGAACAGTGGAGAATCCAATACAACCAAGCTAACCTAAAAAGCGGAAAGGCAGATAGAAACGAATAAATGGAGAGGAAAAATGGAAGCTAATGCGTCGTAATAGATGAACCGGGCTGAGAAATCGGACATCAGAAAGCATCATTTCTACGATAACTTCCAGGGCAGTGCTTTGCTTTTTGAGGCTACAGAAGGTGTCTTGCGAACTAAGAGCTTTGTGGGGAAGTATACACAAAATAATGGGGTATGCGTGTCTGCGGAAAATAAACAGAAACTATGCGGCACATAGTGGTAGAATATGAGGGTATTCATCCAGATCTACATGAGGGAAGTTTTCGGCATTCAGAAGCCCTAGGATTTAAAGGCGCACTGACACGAAAATTTTATGTTACACTTTATTGCTTTTATCGATGCTTAATCGTCTGGCGAAACTGAAAGAGCACTTCGAATACTTCAGCGCCTGATAGTTAATTATTCTGGTGGACGAAAAGCAGAGAGGTGAATATTGCCTAGGACAGCTACCAACTAAAAAAGTGTTTTGTGCCTAATACGTTTTTATGCCTGCCATAACAGCGGTGCTAGTATTAAACAAGGAGTATAAAAAATAGGCATAGTAATTTTTTTGGTAAGATGACACGTCATCACCCCGTTACAAATGGGACACCCCTACCAATCAATCAATCAATCAATCAATCAATCAATCAATCAATCAATCAATCAATCAATCAATCAATCAATCAATCAATCAATCAATCAAGTAGGTGCTCAACGGCTCCACGTCGCGGCCTGCCGGGCAAGGAACGCGCAAAAAGTGCGCTTCCAGGCCGGGCATTCTCGTGTTGTGTTGCGACGTGGCTTTTTTTATCTGGACATCTTCAACATAACCCTGTCAGAAATGGGTGCAAACTTGCATGAAAGTAAATAAAATACTATAACCAAAGGCTTCATTCAAGGCGTTCCCCATGTTTCGTTGTCTCTTAGACACCTCCATCAGAATGTAGCGTTGACGCAAAGTAGTAGTCAAATAGGAAAGTTTTTTTTTAATGCGTAGCATTTTTGGCCGAGTACTCCCACAGCCAGGAGCGTGTAACACCCTGCATTTCCACAAAAATGCAGATTTCGCAAAAGTTTTAAGTATAATCGTCAGAATAACGTAAATGAAGATAATTTCTCGAACAAAATTTTGAAAACTGAAAAATAAAAAAAATATTTAAAATATTTACGAGAAATGGCGCACTGTTTAACGCCCTGCATTTCCACAATAAACCAGATTTCGCGAAAATTCTAAATGTAATCGTTAGAATAGCGTAAATTCAGATAATTTGTCGAATAAAATTTGGAAAACTAGGAAATATAAAACTATAAAAAAATTACGGAAAATGTCAAAACGTATACCACATGGCATATCCAGAATAATGCAGATTTCGCTAAAGTCCCACCTGTACTGACTATAATAGCGTAAATTTAGATAATCGGTCGAACCAAATTTTGAAAAAAAAAAAATAAAACAGTAAGAAAAATACAAAATAATTACGGAAAATCGGGAACAGTGTAACGCCCTGCAGATCCACAATAACGCAGTTTCCGCGAAAGTTCCAAACGTATTCCTTATGGTAAAATAATTTGATATAATTGGTTGGGCGAAGTTTTGAGAAACTTAAAAATAAGAAAAATATAAATAATTCCGGAAATCGGCAAAATGTATAACACATGCCGGGATTTCCGCAATATTGAACATTTCGCGAAAGTATCGCCACTAATCTTTATAAAAGCGTAATTGGAGCTAATTGGTCAGACACTATTTATAAAACAAAACCAAAAATATGACTGAAAAAAAAACTCATACTCAAGACAGGCGGCATTAGAATGCTACGCATTAGAAGATAATTCTCCGAATTTCTGCAGTTTTTTTTTTTTTTTTTTTGCTGGGGTGCGTTGGCGGTTTCCGACATAAATGGGGGTTAAGGTACGTAAATATCTGCTTTTCCTCCCGAGTAGTGTGCCATGACTCGATCGACGGGACCTTTTTGAAGTTATTCGTTTTTGTGTCAATCATTTGCACTTTCCCGAATTCGATACAGTGGTCCACTTTTTCGCGGTATTCGTCTAGTTTACTGTACTGAGTTCCCGAATCTTGGATGGCGTTGTCGTGCTGTCGGAGTAGTTCTGTAGTTCTGGGAAGTAGTTCTGGGAAGTTTCTGGTTTTACTGATGTAAATTGTTCGGGGAGCATCGCACTTGAAGAATTCTGTAAGCCGCTGGCACGTTGTTTTTTTAACTGGCGTTCTTTTGGGCATGAACGTTGTGCAGTAGTGCTCATGACATCTTAGTAAGGCCTATGGCGGAACGCTGAAAAGAAAAAAAGAGACACCACTTGCTTTGTGCCGGTATGCAACATTGGCTGGCGGTCCTGCAAGGAAACACACTCCGTTTTTGCGCGTTCCGGGCCTGATCGGTGCGAGATTTGGTCGTGGGACATCAAAAGAGGAGATAAAGTTCTCAACGAAGGTAGTGTTGTCTGCCATTTTAAGCCTTGCTTCATTGAGCGCACGTTTAAAACGACGATTCAGAGCGAACTTGTCGAGATCCCTCGGGGACGACCACATCTCTCACGTGAAGCCGTTCCGACCACATTCCCGGACGCACCAAAGTATGTTTCACATACAGCAGCTGAACGGAAACAATGACCACCCCAACCCCACTCAGCTTTTATAAGCCGTGAAAGCGCTCGCTTTCCACAACTTTGCAAAGCCGCTTAAGACTGGAAACTGCAGTCCCGAAGAGCCAGCTCATTGCTTTGCCATAATAAAACCACACCCGAGCAACGCTGCCCAGCTCCCATCGCCGCATTAGATCAGCTGATGGACAAAGGAAGCCTAGATGGCGCGGAAACTGCCCTGAATGCTTTACTCCCAGCCGACCATGACAGCGACGTTGCTGATAGCCGCTCAGGCCGCCTTGCTATACCCGGTTACAACTTAAGAACGGCACCTCGCACCTCATCACCGCAACCGGCTGTTCCTCCGCTCGGCGCAAAGAGTGCGTTACTGCGAATGTTTTTGGAAGCACAAAATAAAAGAACCCCCCAAAACAAAACAAGTACACTTAATGTTCTTGGGATTTTAAAATTTCAATGTGAGATACATTACCACAACTACCGTGTATCAAAACGTAAAAATATCATAAAAAAATGCCATTCCCAGTCAAAACCCGGTGCAAAAATGACAAAACAAAACATTATTAAGAAAAAATAACAAAGTTCAGTTTACTTTTTATGGCTTACGTGTTGTATTTTACACACGCATGCATTATTCACTAGCTTTTAAATTACGATGTGTTAGCGTATAGTGGCCTCTTTGCTTCACGCATTGTACTTTTGTCCCCACATTTTACACCATCTCATTCTCCAACATGGACGTCTCGTACGAGGTCGATTTTTTGGCGGAGCATGACTACGCAGTACCACCTGCAGCCGCATTTGTTACTGTTTCTTCGACTCCAGATTCTTCGTCGCGTTTGCGATCTGGGGCGAGTTCACCGCCCCCTCAGAGCCCATCAACGCCGAAGCATCTGTACAGGAAGAACTGCATCGGCATTGTTCTTTGTAGCCACGTTCAGCAGACAGTTTTGAACGTCTACATGAAGCTGCGAGGGAAGCACCAGCACGTTGGCGTGAAAGAGACTTGCCGCAAGACAAGTGAGTACACCGGTGTCAGTTTTCGGAAGGTTTTGGACATCAAATCCAAAGCGAAGGCGACGGACGGGAAGCTGACAACACCTTCGCGGAAAAGGCCCGGGAGCGAGAACCGCAAACGCCGCACTGCGATGTATGACAGCTTCACTTTGTGCGCGCTGAGAAACATTGTGCACGACCTCTTCCGGCGCAACGAGCCTCCTACTGCACAGAAGATTGCGGAAGAATTTCGGAGGAGTGAGCATCTTCCCAGCCTTCGAACGTGGACCATCCGCCGCCTCCTGAATGACATCGGCTTCGTCTTCGAGAAACGCGAACGAAACTCGATGATGATCGAGCGTCAGGACGTGCTGATTTGGCGGCAGCGGTACCTTCGTCAGGTCGCTGAGTACAGGCAGCAGCACCGCAAGGTGTTCTACACAGACGAAACTTGGGTAAACGCTGGCCACACCGTGACGAAGGCTTGGAGGGACGATACAGTGAAAACGTCTGAGGACGCTTGCCTGCGTGGTTTGACGACTGGGCTCAAACAGCCATCCGGAAGAGGAGCGCGGCTGATAGTCACCCACATCGGCAACGAGGACGGCTTTGTTGACGGCTGTCTGTCCGTCTTCAAAGGAACGAAGTCGGGAGACTATCACGAGGAAATGGACGGCGAGCTTTTCGAGGCTTGGTTTGACTCTGTTCTCCCTAGGCTGCCCCAGGGTAGTGTTGTCGTCATGGACAACGCGTCCTACCATTCCAGGCGGCTGGAGACTGTCCCGACCATGTCCTCACGCAAGCCTGACATACTAGCCTGGCCGACATCAAAAGGTATCCCGTGTGATGCAACGATGACAAAGAAGCAGCTTCTTGAACTGGTGGCGCCAGTGAAAGACCAGTTTGTGAAGTTCAGGGTTGATGTCGCGGCAGAAAAGGCTGGGTGCGTCGTTCTGAGGTTGCCACCGTACCACTGCGAGTTTAACCCCATCGAGCTGATCTGGGCGCGGATGAAAGGTGAAGTTGCTAGGCTGAACACTGACTTCAAGATTGACAGTGGGCGGAAGCTCTTTATCACAGCAGCTGAGAATGTTTCTCCAAGCAACTGGGCCAAGGCTGTTGAGCACGTCATTGGCATTGAGGACAAGTGCCGAGAGGCGCGTGGGTTCAGTGACCATGTGGAGCCAATCATCATCAGCCTTAGGGAGGAGGAAGACGACGACAGCTGTGGGAGTGCAGATGACGACCTCTCCGGCATCGAGCAAATGGAGTGAGGCTTACCATGCTGCAGTCTTCAGCTCCGAAGCTCCAAACGGCTCTTTTAAGAGCCCACCAAATGTTGAATAGCGGTCTGGCCTACAGCGAGCTTGCCACCTGTGTATCCTCCCACAATGTTTGCTTTATGCAGCAGAATTCAACTTCTTTTCTGGAACAATACCAAGGTTGTTTACATGGCTGGTCATAGGGCTGAGGAACATGAAACATAAAACTAAGGGGGATGGTGACACAATCTTGCATTATTGAAAAGACAATCTTGTATTATTGAGGCAACGCTCTGTAACTTTATGCTCGGCTGCCTTCGCCTACCTATCTTTGTGGCCTCACGCTCAAATCTTTCCTTAAAATATTTTCATGCGGCCACGTCTGCAGTGTTGGTTTCAAGGTTTCCAGTGGTCTTGTTTACCTTTTCAACGCGTTGGGGTTTGTGAACAGCGTCAGGATTCGTTATCCGGCGATTGCTGGTCTTTCTTTCCACACGAGCCAAACTGATTAATATGGAGAAAGACACTAGTCCATGGTCAGAAAAGACGTGTGACACCGCATCTAGCCACCCACTGCAAGAAGTCCCTGGTAACGCAGAAGCGGTCCAGGTGAGCTTGAGACGTGCCATGCCGCCATGTGTTGCGGGGCGGCACCCCACTGACGTCCCGGGTCCGCATGGATCCTATCACTGTCCCACAAAACGAACATTAGTGCACAAGCTGAGAGTGTCTGGCTCTGCTCTCCCTTGTCACTGACACTTTATGCAGTCAATATCCCCTCACAAAGAAGAAATAAATTTCCCGTTACATTATGTGGTACTGTTTGTGGGGAAGCAAACAGGTCAGTACGAGCTTGCGCCTTGTCGGGGGAATGCACGCAAAGAAAACAGAAAAACTTCCCGCTCATTTTTACATCGACCAGGGAGAAACCACCATCTGCCCAAGCTTGCAGTCAACAATTTTAAGGAAGTCTCTTTTTTTATAAGAATGGCTGTTCTGCCTGCACGACTACATTTAGCAGGCTAATTTACTGTCGAACCAACAAATTTGTTGACGTTGCTACCATGTGTGCCCTACCTTTCCACAATACACTCTTCTGCCCTTGGAACGAATGCCAACATATTGCAACAATGCACAAGATAAGCTGAATACCACCAGGGCAAGGCTGTCAGATTAAGTTATCGGACTGCCTGAAACTTTCAGCGACAAACTTCAACGAGAGGACTGTGCCTCGCGGCAGTACAGAATTTTTTTTTAATTGGCTGCTACGATAAGTGGCTGCTGTACAAAATGTGCTCATGTCGTTTTGTTCTCTTTGCATCTAATTTGTGGCATTGTGCCTGATGAATAGGAACCTTCTGCGCATAAGCTTGAAATTGTCTTGCAGCATTATGTGACCTGCAACCATATTTCTCGTTGTTTGCTGATTTTATTTCATTTGAAACTGCTGGCAATGAAGAGTTGCCGAGGTACTGAGGCAAAAAACGACTTGTATAACAATCTCACTAAGCCCCTTTGCACCGGAAGCATTTGGAAGTCCGGTATAAGGGAAATCACTGCAGTGTTCTAAGTGGCATCATATGCTACTTATGTGCTTGAATGGACTTCTCATGGCAGCGCCACGTATGGGATGTTGTGTTTTCACTGAGGATGTGTACTTTTAACCCTGACTACAGGTGTGCTTTTATGTGATTTCAAGTCAAAGCTTGCAGTGTAATTTAATGTATATAATATGTAATTAAAAAATTACAATTTACGGTGCAGTTGCAATTTTTCAACACATCCCTGGCTTGGTGTCGTGTTGAATGGTATCAAAAAAGCAGCCGTTGCTATTTTTGTGCGTGTAGAGTACACTGCTTATAACGAAAGCATGTATAATAATCTCAGGCTCATTGTAAGACACGATAAAATGTGACTCATATTACGGGCATGGGGAGGTCATTGAATGCAACTTTGTTTTAATGTGATAAAGAGGACCGAGTTTCAAGTTTCAACATCTGGACTGTAAAGCATACTTCAGAGAGAAATGTCAGATATCGAGGTTCTTAGCAGTGCGTTATTGTGATAATGTGGAGGAAACATTGAACAAAACTGTGTACGAGCACTGTTAATGTCTTCATACACCTGTGGTAGTGCCCTAGTGGTAAATCCAGATGGAAGGCCTGCAGGGAATCACCTGTCGCACTCTGCATTCTGTTGTTCAGGGAAGCTCCATGTCAAAACCACACAACACGTTTTAGCCCAATTTAGTTTGGGGGGGGCGGAGAGGAGGAGGAAGCGCCTGCTAAGGTTTCTGGGTTCTAACCTTTTCATATTTGTAAATTGGTACCTCAAGCTCGTGTCCATGATACCTCAAGCTCGTACGCATGAGTATGCCTGTCAGTGAGACTGTCTGCATCATGCCCTTGTTTTGGAACTTGAATTTGCGTAGAAGACACTACAACTTTTCATTCATAAACATTTCAGCGCAAAAGGGAATAAAAACAAATGCTGTTTATAAGTGGCGGCTCTCTAGCCAAATTATAAGTGTGAATAATTCACTCCCACATATAATTAAGAGAAAAGCAAACTTTTTTGCTATTTGGCCTGCGATTTCTTTGAGCTTGCCCCAGCAGATGTAAATTCAAGCAAATGGGCATAAAAGGGTGAGCTGTAACTATGACGCCAAAAAATTTTCCCTGTACAGGCATTTTCCCCAGTTTCGTAAAATGATACTCCAAATGCCGTGTGTTAGGGCGTATAAAAATCTGAAAGAAGTGATCGAAATAGCCTGTTATAACCTACATTGGCGTTGTGAAAATCGCAATTACAATGGCAGCTGCGAAAGAGCATTTTTCAGGAATGGAGAATTTACCATCCATTTCGAGACTCGATCAGAATCGCAAAAGCGCTTTTTCCCAAAAATGTGCAGCCCCGTGAAGCACGGTTTTTACGCGCAGACACTTCATGGTCGCTTCCTGTAAACCGCAGGCTTTCTTGTCAAGACTGCGTAAAAAAACGCGTAACAGTGCTATATTAAGGACAGTCGTAGAAATGACGGCAGTGCTTAGACAATGCACATGTAAGGAGCAATAACCAGGAAGAGACAGTAATAAACTCACGCGTAATAATGAAGCAGAAGCGAAGCTATTTTTCACGCGTGATCTGAAAGGAGCAATTCTGTTATTTTTTTTTTCCTTTTTACAAACAACGCGCTACCTATGTGCACCTCCGATGGGCGTGGCTTTTGTGCACACATTACTAAACACAAGAGTGTTTGATGCAATTGTTATTAACCATCAGCATAATCTAAAAATCTGAAATCGTTCTCCGCGTCGTCGTCAAACACGCATAATGTTGCGTACCTCGCGAAATTAATGCTTCAGCACATCGAGTACTTCACGTACGCATAACTGCATCGATCTTTGTAACATAGTGAGTCATATAAATTAATGACGCACTCGCTCTTTTACGTCCTATATTAAAACTTATTTGTTCATTCGTATGTCATAATTACGAAATCTCGCGCCGTTCACGAATAGGTGGGGTGAGGTGTGGACAATCGATCAGTTCTGAAATGAGAGACGCAAGATAAACAACCGATAGCAATCACCGCCAGCGCACGCACACATTAACCACACCGGACACGAGTCGTTTCCATGACTTTTAGGACTTAATCTGCCTATAAATTACTGCAGTGACGACAAACAAACTCGGTGAGAAAAGCAGATGATGTCACGAATTTAGCGCGATCCTCTTTCAAAACGCGCGCGCACTGACGTCACAGGTCCGGCGCTTCGGCGGAATGATACACTACATGAGGTGGTGCCGTTCTTAAGTTGTAACCGGGTATAGCAACGTTGCCAGATACGGCGCCCGTAGAATACTGCATAGAATGGGCTGTACCCTTTGCCCCAAACGCTTAACGACAAAAAGGGCACCTGCTAGCCTCAATGAGCACAACGACTTCATTTGTCAATTTGACTATGGGGGCCTCATTTATCCTTCCGTTGCCCTTGCGGACCTGATAACCACTTTGGAAAACTTTTTCGCTATATTTTTTGTAGCGTAAGCTACACTGGCCGAGGTTGAGCAGTTTCGTGTGTGCCGTGAAGGGCCGTTCTGCGCAAGCGCGAGAAACATTAGATTGGTTTGGATCGGATCGGATCGGATTGACTTGGATTGGATTGAATTGGCTTGGATTGCAGTTGATTTGGATTGGATTGGATTAAATTGGATTGTGTTGGATTGAAATCCAATCCAATTGGAGTACGGGTGCTGAACCTTAGCTCACGCTACGTATATCTTGGCATAGCCGAGCTAAGCCATTGCTAATTTTTTCACCACAAGGAAGAATAGTTCTGCAGCAATGTCCGATTTAGCTGTGTTTATGCAAGCTGCCAATCTTACCAGTGTCACATGCCCTGGTCACAAAAACGAGCTTTCTCTTCGAACTGTCAAGTTCTACGTCCTGCTCAGGTTCCCCTTTTACGCTAAATCACTAAACAAAGGCAAAACGTTTTCAGCGACAAACAGTGAAGCTCCTAAAACTAAGAAGGTGCAAGTGAATGTGTGAACCCCACGGATGACGAAGCCCGGCACGTTTAGATTGAAGTGTGATTTGTAGCTCAACGCAGGTGCCTTGCCAGATCACGCGCTATATGCTAAAGTGTTTTATAAATATTCCCTTTAATGCGGCTGGAGCTTCGCGTTTGTTTCTGTTTGGAGATCAGAAGGCTTCATACTGTAATACCATACAACGGATTTTGTTGCATCTTTTAACGTAAACTGCGAGAAATCCGGCTGGCAAGCACTACGTGTATGGGAGCAGCTTACAGGTTAAAAGCCTCCTCAATAAAAATATTTGTCTCGAATATAATGCTACATAGGTAAAAACTAAGCTTGATAACCACCGTGAAAAACAGAACGCATTTAGGTGAAGCCCGTGCTGTTGTAGCATTGATTCTAAGGACTAACAAGAATTAACCGCAAGTACACTCGCGGATAATCCTTGTCTTTCTCCTCGCTTCATTTGCGCAAATTGCTGCACTCAAAATGAAGCTTTTATACAAGGAAAAAATTCTGTGTACTTGGCAGAGAAGCTAGGCAGCTGTATTAATGCAAGCCTGTCGATTTCACCGGCGCGACACACGGCGCCGTTACATGTTCAACCTGCATGCTGGGGGCGGCGGGCTGGTGTCACCGCCGGCGCAGCACTCCTCCAACGTGCAGTGCCCTCAAGCGCCTGCCGGTTTCGTCATTGCGAAATGATCGGGTGCTCCCTCCCAAGACACCACACTCCTTCATGAACACTGCTCCTGCAGTGGCTAAATTTCATGTGCCATATCTAGAGTTACTTGATATAGGAGTTGCGAAACAACCCTTAGGCCCCATGCATCCAAAATGGGCTCTACAATTGGTTCACTGTTTTGGCTTTTCCTGTACAGCGGCGCCATGTATTGATGTCAAAATAAACTACACAACGCGGTTCGCCATTCGACGATTTGGGCGAAAAATGGTATTTGGGTACTAACGTAAATTTGTTGTGCCGAAGAAGCCTAACGTGTACAACCACGCAAGCGTTTCATGTGCATTTGAACCAAGAGTAGTAGACAAATGCCACCTTCTGTTCAGCGAGATGCGTTGTCGCCTGCACATTGTCGTCTGCTGCGCGTCATCTGCGGCATTCCGGCGGCAAAAAAAGAGGTAAAATTAGCTTCAGCAGCTTTACGCAAACTTTAAAGCATGTGCAGCTTTCCCGCTCATGGCAGTCCTTTCAACAGTGATTACTCTGCAATTTTTTAGCGAAATGAAAATCTTCTTTTGCACAGCTAATATTTGAGGTGAATACTTGCTTTGTGCACAGTTTCAAGTCGCGCACGTTGCGCGACTGGGTTCCGGAGCCATGGAAACTATCCCATAGAAATGCATGGGGATTTAGATTTGACAGCGAATTACACAAAAACATATTCAGAAACCTGAAATGTTCTTTTAGCGTTTTAATCTTCACGTTGACTTCTAGCTTTATGCCAAATATCATTTTCCCAAAGTGGTTTTTCTAGGTTCCCGAGAGGTTGTAATTTTGAGCGAGGAAGCTGGGTATGAGATTTAGAGCCCCTTGACCTGCTACTGGATTAGGTTTTGCAATCAGTGTTTTGTAGGCCGAGCGAGAACTGCAAATTTAGTGAGTCAGGTCGGACCTATGGTACCGATGTTATGCCGAAGTGCTCGCGCAAGCGCCAATCGTTCGAGGCAGTTGCGCAGACGCAGAAACTATCGCAACAAGAAACCGCAATTAAATGGACAATCGATAACTTAGGCAATTACAAAAATAATAAAAAAATATGCCCCTTTAAAATAAAGTTAAACGTAAAATTTTCACTTTGAATATAGTGCGCGCGGCGGCCGCCACCCTACGTACGATCCAAAGCGGGGGGGTGGGGGGGCTTTTTTGAGGCGGAGTTGCGCAACTACCTACATCGAAGAGCTCTGGCCATATCAGCCCAAGGAACACTAGCGTCTTTCACAATTGAAAGTTGGGCGAGTTGGTGATACATCTTGGGAAAAGCGCGAAAAACGACTACACGTAGAAAAGAATTTTCAGCGCGCTGTCCTGTGTTCTTTTCTACGTGTAGTCGTTTTTTCGCGCTTTTCCCAAGAGCGTCTTTCAAATGAAGCATCCATAACTTTTTTAATGTAAATACACTGCAAATATCACGTAATGTCACGTAATCAAGTCATAGCCGTAAATTTTGTTTTTTTCTCAACAATGTTCACAAGTACGAACACAGCCACCAGATCTAGATGTCTCGAAATTGGTTGGGCTTATGAACGTTCGGTACAGCGTGATGTTGGGCTAGTTGTTGAGTCATTTTAAGGATTCTAGAAACAGTGCATAAAGGATAAGACACTAAGGAAAGGACAGGCCGCGCCCGTCCTGTCATTTCCTTATTGTCCTGTCTTCTATGCGCAGTTTTTCAACCCTTATAAATCTCGCGTTCAGCAACTGCTTTAATTTTGCCCGGGTGCTAGAATCGAGGGACCGACAGACAGACAGACAGACAGACAGACAGACAGACAGACAGACAGACAGACAGACAGACAGACAGACAGACAGACAGACAGACAGACAGACAGACAGACAGACAGACAGACAGACAGACAGACAGACAGGCAGAGAGGCAGACAGGCAGACAGGCAGACAGACAGACAGACAGACAGACAGACCAGAATTTCTGCATTAAAGTAACCCAAGGAAGACTACCGTGTTTAAAAACACAATCAGCTGACGCATGTCAAGAACGCGGGGAGGGTGATTGGACAGGGAATCGGTACGCACTGGCCTCCGGCTGTCGTTAATGATGATGATGGAAGCAACGGCCCTACCTTGGACGCCGGACATGATGATGAGGCGGCCTCTGCTCTTCCTGAGCAGCGGTATCCCCTCCTTGACGAACCGTATCGTGCCGGTGACGTTGACGGTGACCACCCAACGGAGCTCGTCATACGACATCCACTCGAGCTCCCCGTAGTTGGTCACGCCCGCGTTGGCCACAATGCCCCACAGCTCTGCGTGCCGTGACGTTGATTTTCAGGGTTTAAGTGAAAAAAAACATACATGAAGTCCACAGAACTTCTGCAAGAAACGGCGCAGTACTCTCTATTTCATACTACACAACGTTTAAACGTGGGAGGAAGATAACAACGGGCGAATTTATGCTGCTTGTCACTTGGTGGTGGGATGACCACAAGCCTCGGAAAACAAAAAGCGAAATAATTCGAGCTCAACAATGCCACGCTTGAAATTGTGTTCGCGTTTTCTTGACCGGACTGCACCTGCTTACCCTTAATGAATACACATTCCTTGCTTCCTGTGCATGCACATGAAACCCTCACTACACTCATGGAATTTATTAAGGGTGCTTCAGTTCATGCTGTAGCTAGACTCTGCGCTATGGATATTTTTTTAATGCCGCTTCTTGGAATGTCCCCAAGGGTGGCTGTCATTCGAGGCACGGATTATAGCAGTACGGCGCAAATTATCATAACTTTGTTCCTTCTTTGTCAGTAGCTGCGTACAAAGGAAAAACGGCCATGAAAAGCGCTGCCTGTAATTACAAATTTACACCATCTTCCCGCGATGGGAACCATGGGGTAGATGCGACGCATCGGGGGTTTCCGTTGCGTTTCCGTTATGTTAGCGTGTCCAATGTTGTTGTGTGTCCATATTTTACGCAGCATGTTCACCCCCGATGCGTCGCATCTACCCCATGGTTCCCCTCGCGGGGAGATGGTGTAAATGTTTATCGGCGTGGCCGGTGCTTGTTACGGTTGCGCCGACCATCGCGATAGCAGGCCGGTTAGTCTCCGTTCAAATCATCGGTGTTCATCGAAGGATATCATCGGCGGAGCGGCGGCGGAACAACTGAGCGGAGCGGCGCAGTTACCGCGTGTATATGCAGCGGAATGAGAGAGCAGCGCATAGCAGCGCATGCGCATGTGTTAACCGAGCGCAAGCTGCGCAAGCTGCGCGCTAACCCGCACCAACGCACAGCTGGCACGGCGACGGAGCAACCGCCGGCGAGCGCTAACACGCAGATGGCGCTGCAGTGAGAGCGGCGCTAGCGCGCAGCTAGCGCGGCGAGGAGAATGGGGGAGGGATGCGGACTACGCCGGACGACGCCGGAGGGACAAGGCGAGTGAAAGAGATGCGTCGCATCTAAAAGAACTACGGGGACGTGGTCAGTTGTAAGGACGTGTAAATAACAGTACATCACTACTTAGTGAATTCATCGTTTTAGTGTAGCGGCGAAATGTGACTGACTACTGCTGTTTCCTCACGCCTCGGGTGTAACTCTGCTATTTATGAGGTCGGAAAAAAGGAAGGCAACAAATTGGCCATGAACCGACCTTACCTCTAAGCGGAAGTTAGGGGAACTCGTGCCATCTAGTCAATATACAGTGAGGCAACAACAAACCATGTGCACGGCGCCACGTTTAAAAATCCCAGCTTTAAATCGGGCGCCTTAGCCAAGCTTGCGCCACCTAGTGAAAATACAGCGAAATATTCCCAAGCACAGGATTATGACAGGCAGCAGCCAACGGTTATTTACCTGACGCCTGTCTAACAAGGGTTTGTGATGGCGGTGGTTTCCGTGCGACAAGGAGAGTAGTACTTATTAAAATTAATTATGTGCTCAAACGGAACCCCAGTCGAAAAGGACAAGAAAAATTTGTGTAGTTTGTCGTATTTTCGGGTGTCCTACTGTCTTGTCGTAGACTTGTCATGTCGTGATTCTACTGTTATGTCGTGTGTGGCATTCCTGTCCTGAATGTGATGTTCCGTCGTGTCGAACTCCTGTCTTGTCGTCATCATGATGACCCATCAGTAGTTGCACACGGTTTGAATGTAATTGCAAATTGTAAAGAGTACAGTAAATGGCAGTTCTGTTGTGACTACAGAAACATTCGTCTTTAAGAAAATTGTCTTTGTCGTTACGACAGATCTGTGTCGTAACAACTGGTAGCTTTGTCGTAACAGCAGGATTTCTCTTGTCGAAACAAAGCTTCCTGTCGTACGACAGGAATTCTTGCTAGGTGTTTCCGGTATTCCTGTTGGGATTTCAGACTTGCGTTTTGGTATACCAGAACACGTGACAGTACGGCCCCACCTTTTTCGCCGAGCGCCGCCGTGACAGTCTTGTAGGCCTGGACGATGCTGTCTTCGTCCAGGTAGTCGATGGGAACTATGGTGGCGTGCAACTCCTTCAGTATGGACGCCCCGTCTGAGCTGGGATCGAGACAGCCGGCGAACACCTCGAAGCCGTGCTCGGTGAGGCGCCGCGCTGTGTGCAGCCCGAGACCGCTGTCACAGCCTGCGGTGAGAAACGTTTGGGAAACGCAATGCGCAACCAATAATACAGCAATGCGTGTTTACGACCCAATTCATAGCCACGCAGTCATAGCATAAGTGTCGTCATAGTAAAAGTCTTTGTTGCCACAAAATGTACGTTGCATGAACCTCACGCTGTTCTCACGTTTCGGTCAGAGGTCCTCCCTGCAGACCTTATAGTTTAGGGAGAACTCACCTGATCACATTCCTGTGGGACTTAAATATTTCATGACCCGAAGGATTAAAAAAGCATCGTGCGTCAATACGAAAGATTTACAGATCCACACAACTGTTCCTCGTGGACTAGTTTGCCTTTTTTAAATGTATGAATTCTTTATTTAAACAAAAATAAAGAAGCTACACATTTTGGTTTATTTAGCCTTCTCTAGATGACGCTAGCGGTCTAGCAAGTGAGGCATTTGTGTATTTATTTTAGTACAGTTGAACCTCGTAATAACGAACACGGATATAGTGAATTATCGGCTACAGCGAATTAAATACAGCCTTTGGTAGGTCACGATTTATATCAATGACACTTATTTTTATAAGAAAGCTGAAACCATGAGAGCCACGCGATATCGGATATCAAAAAAGAAATGTTTTATCAGGAGGCTGAGAAGCGAATTGGAAAATACCCCTTTAGTTCTAAACTACAGAAGTATAGAGGACCTTTTGTTCGTGGACACTGAAAATCTTCATCCTGCTCAGTGCTGTATGTATCCACCAGATGAAGACCACATCCTTCATCAAATAAATAAGGACGGAGTCCTGTTTTGTCAAGTGGGCTCTGTTCTGTTGTAATTTCACATACTCATGTTCCGTTTCATTGAGCTCGAAATGCAGCACGGAGAAAGGTAAGGATTACCTTGTGTATAGTAGGTTCTAAGCCTCAAAAAATATAGTAGGTTCTATAGCCTCGAGCCAGATTGTCGATTTGTTATAGCCGAATTATACATGTACTGCTATAACAAATATCGGTTATAACGAAATAATTTGCTTCCCCGATAATAATTTGTTATAACGAGGTTCGATTGTAGATAAGCCAAACACTTCAAAAATAGGCGGTTGCGAACATTTGTATGTATTTGCAAGACTGTTCGTATTGGTGAACGTTGGTTTTTAAGGCTGTGGGTCATTAACTAGTACGTCCTATGGGAATGTAAACAGTGTAGTTCCCCTTAAATGGACCACGGACTGCAAACTACAATTTTAAGGTTTTTTGATTGTAAGGTTTAACGCACCAGAGCTACACACGAACAATGAGGCGAGCCACAGTGAAGGGCTCCGGGTAAATTTTAACCAACTTGAGATCGTCAACGCGCGCCATGGAGGAAAGAATACTCAGGAGAGGCCCCAGCATCTCAAAGCCTTTCTAAATGTATGAAGGAAGTGACGTCATTTTTGTTGAGCCCATAGACAGCATTGCCTAGTTTTTTACGGCTGCGGCTGCTAAATTTGGCCAAATGCCACGGATAATGTTTTACTGCACTTTGACTCTGGCTGCCTCGTTACGCTTGAAAAAATGTGCAGTCGCTACGGCAAACGTTTTTAGGTTAGGCCAGTTTGATAACTCTGCCGTTGGAGGTGGCCCCAACTCGTATCACGGCCGCAGCGGCCCTGGCGTCACCTCGAGATCAGCAGAGCGAGCAGCAGCCGCCGCCGGCTGCTGCCGGTAAAAGCCTTCCCGCTCAGCGTTGGCGAGAGCCACAGTCGGTGCTTTGCTTGCTGTGTGTTTCTTCGTCGTGAAGCGAAGCGAAATTCGCAACTGAGACGTAACGCACAAAGGCCGCTGTGCGGTACGTACCAACACACTGCTCCCGTCGTCTGCGTTCGCTTTCGCGAGCCGTCCGTACCGCGAAGCTGTTATCAAACCGGAAACCCCAGAGGAGAATGGGGAAGGGTACTGGGCTCAGGGGGCTCATCGACATGGCGTGCGCGGCTTCACAAATGTGACGTCAGGGCCTCTCCTAACCTTTTCTTTCCTCCATGACGCGCACCGAAACCTTGACACATGGGCGTTCCCGCCAGTCGCCTTCATCAGAAAAGCAGCCTCACACCCCCAAAATATAATCAGCTACGCATGAAAGCAAATAAAATTACGCTCATTGGATTCTTACCCGTGATATAAATAACAACGAACGCCAGGAGGGCACCCCCTCCCCACTTATGTTTAAGAACGACGCTGTAAAATCAGGCCTATGTTACTTTTTGTTAGTTTCGGTTTTGCTATTCCTCTAAATGTAACTGCCTCGGGGAAAGACTTCTACTGTCACTTTTGTAGCGTAAGCTACACTGGCTGAGGTTGAGCAGTTTCGCGTCGACCCTCAAGGTCCGCGCTGCGCAACCGCGAGGAGCATTAGATTGGATTGGATTCAATTGGATTGGATTTGAGTACGGGTGTGTAGAGAATTGAGTCTGCACATTTGCCGATCTGCGCAGTCCAGAGCAGTGACGTCATAGGCGCGGCAGACCCACTGGCGCCGGCGCGTTCCCAGCTGTGTGTCTTCGTTGCTCAGTAGCCAAGTCTGACGCTGCGCGGAGCCGTTTGATAGCCGTTTCGTGTGGCTCCTGGAGAGCCGTGCTGCGCATGCGCGAGGAGCAGTGACAGGACTGGACTGGACTGGACCGGACTGGGCTGACGCTGCGCGGAGCCGTTTGATAGCCATTTCGCGTGGCTCCTGGAGAGCCGTGCTGCGCATGCGCGAGGAGCAGTGACAGGACTGGACTGGACTGGACCGGACTGGGCTGACGCTGCGCGGAGCCGTTTGATAGCCGTTTCTCGTGGCTCCTGGAGAGCCGTGCTGCGCATGCGCGAGGAGCAGTGACAGGACTGGACCGGACTGGGCTGGACTGGATTGTATTTAAATTGGATTGCTGAACCCTAAGTCACGCTACGTATATCCTGGCAAGGCCGCTCCAGGCCACTGCTAATTTTTTCTCTCTCCGCCTCTCCCCTATTCTCCTCGGCGCGGCTGTGGGCGCGCCGGCGCGATAACCACCCTCCATGGCGATAACGGTCACCGCGGCCACCGCTGCTGTCCGGCAAAGAGAACGCACACATCTCACGCTGTGGGAGATTTACAGTGCGGGCTTTCTCGGACATTACGGCGCAGACAGGGAGACGCCAGGAACACCAAGGCTGATCGCAACTAAAAATTTTTTTTTAATCGTGGTAGCGAAAGGTGTTCGAATGCCGTTAAGCTGAACTGAAGAATAGGACTTGTGCCGTGCGTGCGGCTTGCTTGGCGACAACTCTGTATTGTACTGCGTATCAGTGTTTCTCACGGCACGCCGCGTTCGCGCACTTTGAGGGAATAAAAGATTCAAGCGCAATTTGAGCTGGCCTCTTTACTGGTACACTGGCCTGGCCTGGCTGCGTTAGCTGCGCCCCGGTCGGGTCAAACAAGGGCCCCGGCGGTCGCATGAGGAGGAGGGAGGGGGAAGGGCAAAATCAAGAGCCACAGTATGGCGCGAACATCACCTCTCCCCCATTCGTTGCGCCTCCTCGCGTGGTTGTCATGGCGATTATAACGCTTTCAATTCCAACGTAGCGGCTGCATTGCTATGGCAATTTCTACGCAATAATGTTTCCCCGGGCTCACCAGGGGAATATGTGGTGCTAGTCCAGGAATAAACCACGACACTGGATTGAAGACCACGGAGCAAGAATAAAATAGGAGGGGAAACTGAGCCTCCTGGGGCAGCCTGATAACATCACAAGCACTTGGTGAGCGTCAAGTGTCCGGCATCTGGCGGCAAGCGAAGGAAGTGAGTGGTCATCACCACGGCCGGCGCGCGTTCTCTTGGCCAACGCCGCCTGTATAAACAATGCCTAACGCGTGAGCGAAAAATGGCCAAACAGCCACTCTCCTGTTGCTCTCTCCTACCCTTCCCCGCTCCGTAGCCTTCCAGCGTGCTTTCGTGTCCGCCAGCCAGCGCCGCTTCTCGGAAACTATGCAAAATAGTGGAAAGTTTGTTTAGCGTTCCCGAGGCGGCGCTCCTACGCCTTCTTGTTTTTCACCATGCCTGTCTGTCTTGGTCTGTCACTGATAAAACTTCCTTTGTCACGAAGCAAAATCCCTTCGCAGGCTGATGCCGGCTTTGCGCGCTTATCTACTCGGATCACAGGCCCTGAAATTTTCTGAGTGGGGCATCCCACCTCTATCCCCTCCGCATTTAGGTATTGTTTTGACCCCGCTGTTCGCACTCCGCATCGGTACGCACTTCTAAAATTGAGGACGTACTGTAGAAGCGCCAGGACAGCGTGGCGGGATCCCAGCTGCTTATCCTTTTGTTTCCTATAATTTTCTGAAGTTTACAAGCACGTGATATTCTTGGAAAGTAATCGTAGAAGTGAGCGCCTGAACAAAAAACGTGCACGCAATTTTTTCTTATCTAAATACTCCAGAAAGAAAAATATCAGTAAAATAATGGCTGCCCCATCCGAAAATATCCTTTTTCTGTTAGCTATCTGTCTACCCGACAATCAGTATGTTCTTACACTAATTCTGTCCGCCTCCGTCTTTATCTTTGGAAAAATGCAGCAAGTATGAAGCGAGCGACACGTTGAACGAGATCCCCAGTGCGCCACAGAACTAGCGCCCCGTCGTGGCTAAGATGTAAGCGAAACGACCCTTGAAGCCCAACAGGCAATCTGACAGACACACGTCGTAGAAGTGGGTGCAGCGTTCGCGACTCGCGAGCAGTGACGTAAGGCGAGATGTCCGCCGGCACGCGCCACATAGCGGATCAGTGCCTGAACTAAGCGTTCCTACCCTTCCCATTGAAAAGCGCGCGACGCGTCAGGCAATGTTAATACAGGCGGCGTTGTCTTGGCGCTCGCCCAGTCCAACCCGGCCGCGGCATCGCGTCGGTATTTCGCCGGACCGTCGACACATTAGAGAGTTTTAGCTGACTGTTTTGGACGCTCCGCTGCTCCCTACGACCCGCTTAGAACAACCGGAGCGTCAGTAGCAGAAAGGCGTTTAGCTAAGCGATAAGCGTATCTCACGCGACGCGGAATGATTCGCGTGACTGGTCTTTTCCTGCGCGTGTGTAAACCAAAACTTCATCCAAAAGGAAGCATAAGAATTGGTATTTGGTCCCTCAAGTAAATGAAAACGTCGCGTTTTTTGCCTCTTTTAGCCTCTTTTCTATAATGTAGTCACAGACACGGTACAATGGTTCTAAATAATTTAAAAGAAGCGATAAGCTTAGGAATAGCCAAGACAAGGCTGCCTTTCTTGGAGCTGCATAGAAGTAGCTCCGCGCTTCGGTCGGAATTTTTTGCTTGCTTTCTAAACCTCGTTGAAGCGTTGAAGTGTGTGGCACCTTAGCCTATTCGGAAGCGCTTTCGCGGTTTCGTCGCTCGTGTAACTGGCGAAACGGAGTTCGCCGTAATGCGCTCGCCTCGCAGGGCAGCCATGCTGGAATTCAGCGCGGAAGCCTAAGCTGCTGCGACGGTCCGCTAGGACGCCCCGGTTAGCGGAACGGTGCCCCGCTCCGGTATCACCGCTAGCGCCCTAGCGCGCCACGCATGCGCAATGGAGCTCCCGCTTGCTATCCGAGCGGAGCGGACCGTCAGAAACGGTCAGCTAAAACTCTCTAATCCGTGGCCAAAGCGAGAGTGTGTGCGCTCTTCTGCGCTTCCGTTGGTTGAAGAGCCCGCCTTCGCGATTAATTTTCTGTCAAATTTAAATCGGCCGGTATGAGCGAATAAAAGGGTAATTTTCTTTTAATGCGTAAGCTATCTTGCGAGCAGCAAGCCCAAATTACAAACCTGTAGATGGAAATAAATGTAAAACCTGTAAACGCATGGCCTTATCTCGCGTGCGATGCGCTGGAGGCAAGTTGAGTGCACCGGTCAATTTATTGGTTATGCGACAGTGCACTGAAAAGTGCCAGCATCACCGACGTTGCGGTACGATGACGTGCGCACGCGCGCGCGCGTGCTACGTCCGAGATAAACGCGCGTTCCGTCGCCGTGTCGTGTAGCACCTCGAGCGCATAGCGATTCACGCGTTGCGGTGAATGCTGCAAACAGTATTTCTTTTACTACATTCTACCAGGTGCCGCTGCCGCTGTCAAGTTGTTTGCCGCCAGAGCTCCGGAGCTCCGTAGGTTGCCGTAGTTATCATTGTGACATTGGGTCTATTCGATTCAGCCTGCACCTCTTGAACCAGTTCGCAGCGGTGCAAAGCGGGTTCCGCCATGGGCGGAACCAGACCTGCACATTTTTCGTCTGCTTCCGCCTACCTCCTCGGCAGGGAGTGCAGGCAAAGCCATGAACCCGTCCTGCACCCGTCGGCACCACCGGTGAATCGAACGGCGTTGTTCAGGTGCCGCGAGCTGCGCCGCTGAAACGAACGGCGAAGTGCGGCACCGCCTGAACTGGTTCACGCGGTGCAGGTGAAACGAATAGACCCATTATCTGGTCGCTTGGTCGCGCCTGCCGCAATGGCGTTTCCTTTCCTATATATTCTTGCTCCGTGTTGAAGTCTGAGGGGCTGCCTCCTCGTAAAGTGATCTCGATTAACATCTAAGATAGGCACCAAGGCTATTTGAATGTTGGCTTTATCAGCGATGCCGTGATGTTGCTTTCATTCTTGGTGCATTCTGTATATCTACTTTTTAAATCCACATATTGTCTCCCGCCATCTACGCGGTCACTCTGAAGAAAAACATGCAGTTGCAACCTCACGTTTTAACTGTTTCTGTTGACGCCCACGTTGAGAACAATGTATACCTATGAAGAGAAGTGCCCAAAACGCTGGCTGACGTACCCATTAACATGCAGTTGCTACCTCACGTTTCAACTATTTCTGTAGACGCCCACGTTGAGAAAAATCTATACCTACAAAAACAGGTGCCCGGTACACTGGCTGATGGACCCATCAACACCCAGCCAGAACTGCTACCCTTGAAAATTTGAAACTTCGTGAGGACATTTCTATCATGGCGCACGGGCTCGATAAGGCGGGATTGTCGGGAACTGTACTCTTAATTGATTGATTGTAGGGTTTAACGCGCCGACGCAACGCAGGCGATGAGGCACGCCGTAGGGGAGTGCTCCGGATTAATTTTGACCACCTAGGGATCTTTCACACAAACAGTGGTAAATTGTGTCCTGGAAAATTTGGGGTTATCTCGCCGACCTGGAGAGGTATCGAAGTCCTTTTTGCTGATGTATGTAGCCCGTAAGAATATCCAAAGAGTAGTTAGGGGTTTTGATTTAACAAACACTACTGGCGTGCATCTGCATTGCAGAGCAAACTGGGTGTTTTAAGAGATCCCCCAAATTCTGCCTTACTGATTGAGATATCCCACTGGTTTTTTTTTTTTCAAATGAATTTCACTCATCCAAACGCACAAAACAAATTTTACAAACGCCACTCTGCGACTCCTTTAAAAGCACGAGAAGAATTGGTGTCCAAATGACACCCCCGACGACCTCAAAGGCTTAACAGGGGATATCAACGCCGTGTCAAGCTGCGGTTTCAAATGGCTCTAAATTTTATCAGCACATTTTTATTACGGTGTACGAGCTCACTATTGGTGATTTTTTTAAAACTAACACTCGGGAGAGAGGTAAATGCCCGGCAACAATTTTGTGGATATTTCTAATTTTATCACAGGCCAGTTCAGATATTGAACTTTTTTTATTGATATATGTAACTTATACAGTTATCTAAACACTGTTTTAGAAAAGGGGTAACCAAAAATGTTTGAAAATTAGGTGTTTTCCCGAATTAATAACTATACAGCAAGCATGTTCGTAACCCAACTAACCCAACACGTCATAATCTACCCTAATCCAGCCCTAATGCAGCAAACCTAATCTAACCCAGCCCAACGACACACAACACAACCTATATACAACGAATTAAACTAATTCTAGAAGCCCTGTGCGTCGATCTGTTGGTATTGTAAAACCCAAAGTATAAAAATGCATTAACAAAATCACGATGGCTGAAAAATTCTTAAAGTTAAAAAAAAAACATCGCAATCTCGGACTTGAACCTGAGCCTTTTCGTTTAAAACCAAGTACGATATCACAGCGCCACAGGGGGATCTGCAAACACATCTTTGTAGGTACATTTATCCCATAGAATCTACGTGCAGCGTGCTTAGCCAATCAGAGACGACTGCCATGACAACTTTCTGTCTGTATATCTCACGGTTGCCGGGTTGATAGTCACAACCCTGTTTATATGAGAACCCCCGCAGAGATGTGCAGTTCTATGGTCACTGGTTGCACAGAAAACTAATCACTCATCGCTGTCGCCTTACCTGTTATGAACACAGTGGGGTGTTTGAGACGCACTTCCTTGCGGTACTTCCGTTCGACGAGCTCAGCCAGGTGAAAACCGATGACCACAGAGAAGACCACGTTCGAGATAAAGCTCACGATGAAGCGTATAGGCGGCGTGATGGTCATGACGACAAAGGTGAGAGTCGACAACACGAGCATCCCGAGGAGACGGTCGCGGGCGCTGCCGTGATCACTCATGTTTCGGCCGTCGTCCGCCCCAAATGCGCACCGGGCGCTCTAAGGCGGACTAAAGCGCATAGCAGGGAAACAGACCTCGTCTTCCTCTTTCCTTAGGAATTATACCCAACTGCGTTTCTTGTTTCGGCTGGATGGATGGCGTTAGTTGCTTTTAGAGACCCTGAAATGCAACAGCCAGCGCCCACCTCTATGGTCACAGTGGAGGGCCTGAAACAGCCATGGTGATGATAATAATGATAGTGAAATGATGGTGATTGTCTACAGAAAATGTAACATACCCACTTATTGGGTTTGCCAAAAAGAATCTAGTTTAGTTAGCGATGCCACAGGAGCACCAAAAATAATCGGAGAGCTGTATAGAAGGCCTTGTCTTTACGGTAAGAAGATAAGTAAAATGCTGCAAACGGGAATAGACAAAAATTAACACCACCTTATAAGGTCTAGCATGGCCTCTTATCTGTCCCCAAAATGAAGGAGTGGATGGCGTAGCACGCGTTCTTGGTGCAAAGACAAGTGCAAGAGTCTGTGATCCAGCTGGTCGAACTTGCCGCTAGTGGCCACGAACTCCTGGCCGTCGACTAGGCGCTGCACTGTGCCGGTGCTCCCAGCCGGCGCCTGTTTCTTTCCAGCTTTGGATAAAAAAAGTTTTTTGCCGCCACTACCACCACTACCACCACCACACAGATTTGTGACGAGATTCGGTTTGATCGTTGGTGCAAGCCCGCCAATGACACAAATGCCGGCGTGTTTCCAAACGCTTCGCTGCACAGAGCACCCACGTGACATGTGTGATGTCACTGCACGCACTCTTTATTTGAGCGCCTGTTAAAACGAGTCCACCGTGCGGGTACCTGTGGCCTCGATGTAAAATACGCCCTACCAGGGCTGACGGCTTGAGTTGGAGACCCAGCAGGTGTAGTTCGTGGGGTTTTTTTCATTGCTTATTTTTTTCAAATTTATTCTTTTCGAAACTGAAATATGCGCTTTGTTGTTGTTATTAATCGTGATTTGGTATCTTTTAGGTCGCTTTAGGATTGGGGCGCAGCCAATGACAACGTGAAATTACCGTTCTCCATCGCGCGAACACATATATATCTCACGTGGGTTCTCCGTACAACGAAGCGTTTGGAAATACGCCACCTGGCGCTAACTGCTGGTTCGCTTCGGACACATTTTTTGTTTTTGTTTTGAGCAACCACAAAATGAACCCTTCTCCTAGGTCTCGGAATCTCAGGAAGCATCACGCACTTTGGCGCGTACACCTGGGTTCGAGCTCGCCCAGTGTCGAAATTT
>NW_027526407.1:85626972-85711972 GCF_048455015.1 Haemaphysalis longicornis | reverse complement strand
CGAAGGGAACGGGTGTATTTTTTAGCCGATCGTGTTTTTCCAAGTTCTGCAAGTCGTGTCTTAGGCTTGTTATTCAGAAAATATGAGAATAGCAAGAAGAAATATCAGTTTTCATGTTGAAGGCGGCTAGCGTTATCATGCATGGAGGAAGCAAAATGAATGAACTACCGAAACCAATAAAGTCTCTGAAGTGTTCGGAGCGGCTACCCAGGGCTGTGAAACCGAAACCGGAACAGGCGCCACTGAGTAAACGAATTCGTTGACCCACACGTTTGTGTGGGCTGGGCCGTAAAGGGCTAAGGTAGCGCCATCTTTAGATCTCGCCGCCTTTCGCCCTCACGGCGCTCTTTTCCTCCTTCGTTTTTTGCCATTTTCTTTTTCGCCGGCGAACGCGGCGCGCCATTGGCCAACGGCCAGTGACGTAATACCTCGTCCCCGCGTTGTTTGTTTTTTTTTTCTCTTCGCGCCACTGTCCATTTAAATTCGCCATTTTAGGCTCAGCTGCCTCGGAGCAGGCCTTAGCTCCATTCGATTCAGAAGGGGGGCACGGCAACGTTGCAGAGGAAGTTCTGTGGTGCCGGTGCAGTGCAGCAGCTTGGTTCCGCGGTGCCGTGCATCACGGTTGCACCGTCAGCAGCGCCCCTGCGTGTTTACAATCGAGCGAGGTGCAGGCATAATCGTCTGCTAATCATCCTCGCCAGTCGTCCTCTACAACTGGATGTTTACGGCCATCTGGGTTGCGTCGTACGCATCAGCGGCGACGCAAAGTTTGTCCCACGCATCTTCGAGCTCGACGGACATTTTCACGCGGTCGCCGCAACTGCCGGTAGCCGCCTGCCAACCCGCAACGCCCGAACGCTCACGGCACCGAATCGCTGCACCTCCTCCGTAGCAGGTGCAGCGGTTCTCTGCACCGCGGCGGCACCGCTGCAGCACCATAAGCAATCGAGCGACGCGGTGCACGGCACCATTCCTGCTGCGGCGAATCGAGCGCTTTGGTGCAGCGCACCGTGCAACGGTGCAGGCGTTGCACGGAATCGCGTCTGAATCGAATGGAGCTCTTATCGAAGCCGCCAGCGTATAACAACCGATAACAGCCGAAGAGTCAGCTGCTCGTTTCAAACAAGTGTTGCGTCGGCGTCACTTTATGTAGCTTCGCGATGCCGAGTTGTGCCTTCGGCTGCTCGAATAAGGTCAGTGCAGTCACGGCCAGCTCGGCTGTCGCAAGCTGTAATTTATCAAAGCCCACACATGAATCAATGTTAGCTGTACAGCATGAAAAGGATTCACAATTTCGCTTGTTAGCGCGCTTCTGGCCTTGGAATACGGTAGTTATTATAGAATTGGGCGCTACAGCTAATTGTAAGCTGAGCGCATTCTTTAACTGCGCGTTCTTTGTGCCAGCCTTTTCCAGATATGCCCGACAGGGCCTTACTCGAAGTAAATGTGAACGCCAATCGCACGAACATTGCTATGCCACGGATGCACTGCCAAAAGTACAGCCGTCATGGGCGAGGCCAACGAGGAGACGCGAGAACTTTGACCCTGACGGCAGCCTATAACGACGTGAAGGTGACATATATATTGCAACAGCGTCAAAGCACCGTAAAGTGCACGAAATAAAGGTGGCATGAATGTCACTAGCTAATGCGGGGTGCATACTGAGCGCTGCCTAATGATCTACAACGAACGCAGCGCAGCGCTCGAACTGCCGCGAACCAAGGTCACCGCGAACCATGCGCAAGCCCTCTGTGCAGCGCTTGCACGACCACAACTTAATCACGCAAATGCAAGAACGGAATTACTGTAACAGAGCAGTTTGAAACGTCCACGTTCGATCCTTTCGCGTTCACGAACTATCCTGAGCATGCCGCACACGTAAACAAACACCGCGCTGTCCGTATGCGCCCGCGGCATCCACTCCGCAAATATCCCCTTCTAGACAAAAATATACCACAAAACCGTCTCACTTAATGCGTGTTGGTAAAACGGGGCTCTAGAAATACTGTTAATGCTACCAAAGAGCGATTGCGGCGCTAAAAGAAGAGCAAACTGCACGAAAAACTGTAGCGAGCTGCCCGAAGCGTTGCGAGGGCGTCTGCTCTGAGGAAGCCAACAAACATGGCGGCCCCGCCGCGGAGTTAAAGGGACCGCGGCGCCGCGGGTGAGGGGAGAGAAAAAAGAGGAGGGCAGCGGAGAAGGAGGGAGCAGTTGGCGCTACCTTAGTTATTTTAGGGACCTTAACCCTCGCCGGTTGACCTACAGCACGTGCGGGGTAGAGCGGCGGAGCGCCCGCATTTTCCACTGCCATAGCCCTGCCGTGGCTACGCGTGATACCTGTCCGTGTAAATTTACATGTGCGCCATTAAAATAGGCGACTCCTCCCCCCTTCTATATTTTCGGTCTAATAGGGTCCAGCAGCCTAACATTATCACTCGGAAGCGCCTAATCAAAAAAATTGAAAGAAACATTTTAACTCCGGGCACATGAAGAAAAATATGCGAGGCCTTCATATCTTATCAGCGATTGTATTATATGAAAATGGTGAGGCAGGCAAAAGACGCGGCATTTTCTGTGACTGAAATATCAGTTCTTATTTTTTCTTTCGGATGATGCCTAGGTTTGCACGCGCACAGGGCACGACCAGTGACGCGAATGATTTCCCGCCGAGGGAGATACGGTTATCGCTTAGCTAAACGTGTTTCTGCTGCTCACGCTCCGGTCGGGCTGAGCGGGCCGCTGGCAGCGAGCGCACTGCCAAAAACATACAGCTAAAACTCTTAATCATGCAACTGAAGTGCACAACGAGCACAACGGTGAGATGTAGCAGCGAAGGCATTCATTGGTAGCGGTGATATTCCGCGGCAGATCCAAAACACGTGCGGCAAGCGTTGGCGGCTCGCACTGCCCGAGGCGATGCGTCGGCTAAGAAAAAATAGGGTTGGGAGGGTAGAGGGTTAGTTCGAAGCGCCATCACTCTGTCAAGAATCTGCTGTATCGTTTCCTTGTTGGGTGCGCAGGCCGTATGAAAGTGCGCGTTCGCCGCTCCTCCAGTCAGGCCGTGACCGGCGCTTCTCGGTTTCCATCGGCTCCCATACGATGCGCAGCTAAGCAGTTCGCCACCGCTCGCGAACTCCGTTTACTTCTGCGCGGGCCTGTGCGTAACTCAGGCTCCCTTTAATGGGATAATACCGTGAATGGTTCACAGACGCCTTTGATTTTGTAACCGCTGCCATGAAGGAATCGTGCAAAATTCAGTTGGTAATACCTGGTATGCACTTAGAACCTCGCCGCGTGCGATATTATCGCTAATGTTGGCTGCCCATACGCACATTGAAATAAAAACGTTTGCACAAAATGGGTTTCATTGTTTGTTTTGCTGCTATTCCAGCCACTTCTGAAATGTTCTCGGGCATCTTTCAAGTCATATCTGTTTTAAATTCTCTCTTCCACACTGAATGCCTAAAATGATGATGATGTTTAGAGTTTAATGGCGCAAGGCCGACTAAGGTCAAAGAGCGCCAAACAAAAGTGATTACATGAAAGTGACATGGAAGTAAAAGAACATTTTAGTAAAAATAAACAAAGTAAAACACAACGTAATGAAGATGACTGGTGTAAAGGGCCAGGTTGTCAACATGCATGATAAGAAATGAGGTGTAAAAATTTTACGTCGGTGAGAAACTCGAAAACGCGTTTGATTGAAAACAGGGCTTCGTCTCCTAAGAAGTATGACGGGTGTGGTGGAATATGTCGTGCGTGTAGTTGTGGGAAGTGTTTTCGTCGTGTAATGTCGAGTGCTTTACATTGTATGAGGATGTGGATCACGGATAGGGCCTCTCCGCACCTGCTGCACAGAGGTCTTGGAGATCCAGTGAGCAGGTGCGAGTGCGTTGCGTGCGTGTGCCCTATCCGTAATCTAGCCAAGGCGACTTCTATGTATCTGTTCCGTGTGTCGGAGGTGTACGGTCCCAAGTGAGGTTTTATTACGTGTAACTTGTTGTCTGTCTGTTCCCTCCAGTGTGTTTGCCATGTTTTGCGAAGTTGTTGTCTGATGTGTGGTTTCACGTCGGTGTAGGGTAATGTGGTTATGTCTACTGTATTCAAGAGTGTAGCAGCAGCAGCCATTCGGTCCGCTGCTTCGTTCCCGGCTATACCACTGTGGCCAGGGACCCAGCAAAGGACTAGTTCAAATTTGTGGACATACACAGACATAATACCCTTGACTATTAAATTTATAACGTGATTTTTTGAATACTTTGCTGACGACAACGCCCGCACAACACTGAGAGAGTCTGTATATATAATGGATTGTGGGATGTGGCTTTGAAGGATATGATTAACAACCAGAAGTACACCATACGCCTCTGCCGTAAAGATACTTGTATTACTGTTAAGAGTTCTCGTGACACTAAGGCCGGGCCCATGCGCCGCGCAGGACACCGAGGTGGAAGTTTTAGAGGCGTCCGTATAAAATTCAGAACATTGGTACTTCTGCTGCAGATACAAGAAGTGCTGCAGAACTGCACATGTGGGAGCTCGGTTTTTATCTACCTGTGCGAAAGATGTGTCGCATGATACAGGGCGGAGATGCCATGGTGCTATAAAATCTGTTTGAGAACTTTGTATGGTGTCTAAAAAGGAGACAGAAAGCTCTGACGCTTCCTCTCTAACTCTGTAAGAGAAGGGCGCAGAGAACGATGGTCGATTTAAAAGGAGTTCACTCATGGATCTATCATAAAAAACTGATTTAAAAGAATGGTGAGGCATGGATGAAATTTTAAAAGCATAAAGGAGGTCTGTGTATGCTCGCTGACGTTGTAGGTTCCATTTGTTGCACTCGACATACAGGCTTTCAACTGGACTAGTCCGGAAGGCGCCACACGCCAAGCGGAGCCCCAGATGAAGCACAGGGTCCAGCATTTTCAGGGATGTTTTACTTGCTGACCCATAAACAACACTACCATAGTCCAATCGTGAACCTATCAAGCTGGTAAAAACACGTAGAAGAAGTTGTTTGTCAGCACCAAAAGAGATGTGCGACAGAACCTTAAGGATATTCATTGTTTTTAGGCATTTATGTTTTAGCTGTTTTACGTGTGAAATGAATGTAAGCTTTTCGTCAAAGGTTATGCCTAAAAACTTGTGTTCCTTTTTGACAGGAATCAAGACACCATTCAGTTGAATGTCAGGATCCGGCCGGATACCACGCCTCTTGGAAAACAAAACACAAGTGCACTTTCCCGGATTAAATTTAAAACCGTTGCTATCTGCCCAGCCAGCTAGCTTGTTAACACCAAGCTGGACTTGGCGCTCGCAGACAGACAGGTTACAAGACTTAAAGGATAATTGCACGTCGTCTACATAGATTGAGCAGGAAATGGTTGGTGGCAGAGCCTTCCGAAGAGAGTTCATTTTTACAATAAACAAAGTGCAACTCAAAACTCCACCTTGCGGAACACCGTTTTCCTGCACATGAACTCTAGAGAGTGCAGTTCCAACTCGCACGCGAAACGTTCTTTCAGAGAGGTAACTGGCAAGCGTGTTCCACATGTTACCCGACATACCAAAGGACTTCAAATCGCTGAGGATGCCGTACCGCCAAGCAGTATCGTACGCCTTTTCAAGATCAAAGAAGACTGTCATACAGTACTGCTTGTGGAGGAAAGCATCTTTGATATAAGACTCTAACGCAATGAGTTGATCGTTGGTAGATCGCCCCGCCCTGAAGCCCGCCTGACAGCTCTCGAGAAGACCATTGTACTCTAAGAAGTACACAAGTCTCCTGTTTATCATCTTCTCGAAGAGCTTACACAGGCAGCTTGTCAGGGCAATGGGGCGATAACTGGAAGGAGAGGAAGGGTCCTTCCCTTCCTTTAGGACAGCCACTACTATGGCCTCCCTCCAAGAGCGTGGGATGTGCCCCGAAAGCCATATTTTATTGTATAGGTGTAAGAGTGTTTCAAGAGCGTCTGGGTGTAGGTGCTGTATCATGGTGTATGTAATCTTATCTGCGCCTGGAGCTGAAGGTTTGCACGTGCTCAGGGCAGCCCTCCACTCATAGAGAGTGAATTCAGAGTTGTAACAAGTTTTTGATTTGTCTTTGTCGTGTAAGGGCTTTTTTTCTGCAGATGTTTTGTGTTTCATGAAAGTGTTTGTGTAGTGTGCTGAACTAGACACGTGTTCGAAGTGTTGTGCAAGTGTGTTAGCCTGGTCTTCCAGTGTGTCCCCTGTTGTGCTAACCAGGGGCAGGCTGTGTGTCTGTTGTCCTTTGAGCTTGCGTATACGTGTCCAGACTTTGTGTGTGTCTGTGTATGAATTAATGGATGTCAAGAAGGTGTGCCAACTCTCTCGTTTTGCCTCACGGCGCACACGTTTTCCTAACGCCTTGGCCCGTTTGAACAAAATGAGGTTACCCGACGTGGGGTACCGACGAAGGACACCCCACGCCTTGTTCTGGGCCTCTCGCGCCCGCCTACAGTCCTCATTCCACCACGGCCTCCGCTGGTTGCGCGGGGCACCAGAGGCGTGGGGAATGGACTTTTCGGCGGCGTCGAGGATGTGCGCCGTGAGGAGTTGGGTAGCTTCTTCAACGTGTAGGTGTCTTATGGATGTGTGGTGCAGTTTGGATGTATCTGTAAATGTGTTCCAGTTAGCTCGTGCTTCATTGAACCTATTATGGGAAGATGAACTGCTTGGGCCTTTACCTATATATGTAAGTGAGGTGGGGAAGTGGTCACTGCCATATGGGTCAGTGCCCACACCCCACTCAAGACATGGAAAAAGAACTGCGGAGCCAATCGCCAAGTCAAGATATGAGTATGTGTTGTGTCCTATGTTATGGTATGTAGGCTGTCTATTGTTGAAAAGGCATGCTCCTGAAGATGTAAGGAATTTTTCTATAAGGCGACCTCGGGCATCCGTGCGAGAAGAGCCCCAAAGAGCGTTGTGAGCATTAAGGTCGCCTGTCAGGATGTATGGTTCGGGCAGCTGGTCAACCAGCGCCTCGAAGTCGGAGCTTAAAAGTGAAACATCAGGAGGAATGTATATGGAGCATACCGTTATCAACCTATTAAATATTATTAAGCGTATTGCTACAGCCTCAAGGACGGTGTTCAAGGTGACAGGGTGGCATGCTGAGGATTTGCGGGCGATTATGGCAACACCGCCAGAAGAGTGTGTGCAGCCATCCCTGTCTTTCCTGTATACCATGTAACTATTCAAGAAATTTGTGTGTTTGGAATTCAGATGTGTTTCCTGGACACACATTATACTTGGCTGATTGGCGTGCAGAATCTCATAAACGTCGTCAAGATTATTCAGAAGGCCTCTGCAGTTCCATTGAACAATATTTTCTCTTCCCATTATTATGTGTTCAGAGCTACTGGAGTGTGACTATTTATGTAGGGTCTTTCGGGGCTTGTACTCTTGGAAGGGGTTTTCTGACCTTCTCTACTGACCTGGACGTCGCAGCCCGTTCCTTCCGCTGCGATGAAAGCCGGAAGGGCTCGACGTCCATGTCGTCATCTGAAGGCAAGGGGGTGCCCAGCGGACTGGGCCCCCTTGACATGGTACCCTTTCGGGTGTTCTTTGCCTGCGCTGCCAGTGCCGAAGGCGTGGGGAGCACCACAGATGGCACAGGAAGTGAGGCGGCGGAGGGGGTCGCTGCGACTGCCTCCGTCTCCATCTCGTCCGGGCCCTCGCGTGTGCTTCGGGCCGGTGGAGAGGGGGAAACGGTGGGTGCAGCAGCATCCCCACCGGACGTGGATGCCCCCACAGCCGCTGCTGGCTCAGCGAGCGGTGCGGAGGCGGGTTGGGCTGCAAGAGGCAACCCAGGGGGGGGCGGAGGCGGGACCAAGTCCGACTCTCGGTACTGGGTCCCCGCCGAAACCAGACGCCGCTCCGCCCCCCGGCGAGCCGCGTTGGCGTACCTGCCCAGGGGGAAAGAGGCGAACCTCTTTCGCGCCTCTGGGAAGGTGATGTTCTCGTTTCAAGGCGATGATCTGTTTTTCTTGTTTGAATTTTTCGCAGCTCCTGGAATAGGCAGCGTGCGGTCCCTGGCAGTTCGCACAAGTGAAGCTCTCGGATTCGCAATTGTCGGTTAGGTGATCGTGTGCTGCACATTTTGCGCACGTCGGTTTACCACGGCAAGAGGTTGTGCCGTGCCCAAACCGCTGACACTTGAAGCAGCGGCGTGGGTTTGGCACGTAGGGTCGGACCGGACATCTCATGAAGCCTGCATTGACCGACTCAGGAAGTGTTGAGCGGTCAAACGTCAAGATGATGTGTTTGGTAGGTATAATTTGATCGTTTCGGCGTATCGTGATTCGCCGCACTGCTGTCACGCCCTGATCGCGAAGGCCGTCAAGCAGATCTGCTTCAGTCTCATTTATTAGATCTCTATCAGAGATGACGCCCTGGCAGCTATTCAGACTGCGATGGGGCGTGATCTTGATATCAACATCGACCATGCGCGTTTGCTTCAAGAGGTTACAGGATTGTTGTTTGTTTTGGACTTCTATTAGGACTTCTCCGGTTGTGAGCTTTTTAGCCTTGTACGATTTGCCTACAAGGCTTTCAAGAAACTTGGAAATGAGAAAGACAGACTGGGAAGTGATGGGTTTTGATTTATCTAGGGATTCCATTACCAGGAAGCGCGAGAAATTATCGGGCTTTGGAATGGAGATCGAAGACAAAGGAGGAAAAGATACTTCGGTGCGGCCCCTTTTCAGGGACCGATCACGTTTGGGGGGGGGTTTAGAAAATGCCATATGACACATTGGAAAGCAGGGAGACGGGGGTACTTTCTTCTTTGACCTTACCCTGGTAGTCAAAGAGGTCCCGGAGCTCCCTGCCTGGTGAACAGACAGAGAGCCCATCCGCCGGAGCTTGACCTGGGCTCCGACGGCCACCGTTCGTGGTTTCTAACCCTTCAGCTATAAACACATTGCCACGGTTGGATCCAGCGTATGTTTGGGGGCTCGGGGTCCTCGGTATCGCCAGTACCGTCACCAAGATTGCTCAAGGTGCCCCGTGCGGGGAATGCCTAAAATCACAAGTGCGTAGGTTCTGTGCACTGTGGTTCATTCGATTGTATCTCAATATTCTAGCAGAATTGGCCATCAAATCTTTATTTTTTTCTTTTTATCACTTAATGGTAAGAAACTTCGTCTACGGAAGTAAATGACCGCATTTGGAGAGAGAAATTGCTTTTTCGTTACTAATAAGCGGTAAATATATAGTGGAACCCCGATAATACGACTTTGAAGAGACCGCGAGAAAGCGCCGTATGACCGGGGTCTCGTGCCACCTGGGCGCGGGTAAATGCCCGCCTAGCAGAGGATCTCACGTGACAGGCTGGCAAAGAAGCTAGTTCAAGTACTATATTGAGCGCGTTCTCGCGTGATTTCCGAACCTTAAGCTGAAATCCCAAGTTAAAAAGAGAGCGCCGCCCTTGTTACGCCCACCTCCCCTTCATGCGTCGGAGCTAGCCCACCAGAAAAGCACCACGCGATGCGCACCCGTGCAGTCCAGCGCTATTTATAGCCCGCCAGCCATGCGCCCTATCATGGTCAAGCAAATTGAGAGGAGAAAATGTGAGTGTGAAACTGCCAAGGCCAAACGAAACGAATGATTGTACAGGCATAGATTAAACAAACGACATTCCCGTGCAGGGTCTTGCTATCACTTGCTGCGGCGGCCAGCGATTGAACCAAAATGGCGGGGCCAACGTAGACGTGCCTCCACCTTTGCGGCTCAGCGCGTGAAATGAGACACTGTGCCAAAGAAAGGAGCTGAGTGACAACCAAGGAGGTTAAAAAAAATTTTAACACCCTTGGTGACAAGGCGGCTTTGAAAGAAAGAAGCAGAGAGCAGAGATATAGAGAGAGCGTCGTGAAAGGAAGAAACTTGGTACGAGCGGGTGGGGAAAGCAGGTGTACGGTAATCACCGTGGGGTTGCGTAGTATGTGTTTTTGGCTTCGCTCGTGGTTCGACGGGAGCTTCAAATTCACTGTTCGCCTGCCACCTGAACCTCGACTTCCTAGGGTTGGTGCGTTAGCGTACTGCTGCCGCGTTGGACCGTCGAAGGTGAACTCCCGCTTACGAGTACCCGCCTGCTTGCTTGCGTCTGTACGGCAAGTGGTCTGGCACGCATGCGGAACTTTCTACAAGAAGCAGTGTCAAACGGGCGTTCAAAATAGGCGGCGAAGCGGTTTAAAATATGGGGAAAATCCAGTTTAACCGCGCCAGGGTCCATTGTATGAAGAGAACCACGTCCACCTGAGCGTCATATCATCGGGGTTTTAAATGCATTGTTTCTACGGGGGGTTTGTCGGGACCGCGGTGATCCGTCGTAAGAAGCGGGTCGTTGTAAGTCCGGGGGATGTATCAGCGGGGTTCCACTCTAACACTGAAAAGCCATAGGTTTTTGCTACATGGGCTACGAAACTTTTCAGTTGTTGGGACGTCGCAAACCAGCCAAATAGTGAAAAAGCAACGATTCGACGAATGGTTTGTAAACACGAGAAACAGGCGAATGAAACGTGTTATCTGGAACACTAATTTCCAACCTAAATATAACAAAAAAATTACGGGGTAGCCTGGACGTTTTTGAAATGTGAAGGGAAAACCCTATTTTGACGTTGTGTTGATGGGCTTTTGAACTATCGATTATACTTTCCAGCCGCGTTCATTACAGCTTTACCAGTCAAGATATTGATGTATTCGAGGTCACTGGGAGGCTGGGTGATTAGGATCATGGCGGGGATCCAGTCAAAAAAGCTGGGGGAAGAGGGACGCAGGTTCAGTCGAAAGCCTCTGGGCGGTGCTCGGTGAGTCCAGTAAGGCAGTGCCACACGTGTGCTCTGTCACACTTTGTCGGAGAGGGTCGGGTCATCGGTTGTACCTAGTGTGTCACTCAGGAATGTGGCCTTGTTGCCGATCCACTCAGCGGTCTCTACGAATTTGTGCCGCTGCGATAGCACTGACATGAGACGGTACAGCGCTTTTCCCAACGGAGTGCCCACAATGTGGCATTTACGACCATTCTCCGGGAGTTAAAAATCCTCGCCGATGTCAACGTTCTCGTTACGATCTGTAAAAAAAGAGCTTTCGTTTCTTCAGGCTGTCGCTGCTGGCTTTTGAACTAGCTCGTACTTTGTGGCCGTAACTTCTAGTTTTCAAATGCCTTCACAGCACGGTCTCATGAATGCTTTTCAAACGTCCAGCGGTCAATGTTCGACACCGAAATCAAAACAGCATAAAAAAGTGCGCAATCTTTATAACAAATCTTTTCATGCCCCGTATCTTTGAGGTAAATGAGTATATTTTCAAAATTTTCCTTGTCCTTTAGGAAACCGTGTGTTCTTGTCTTGCGTCTTTAGTGTACTCTGGAGGAACAACGTAAATGAACATTTAGCAGTTTTTATTTAGAGTTCTTAGCCTAAGCGCGTAACAAGCCCACCATAGGCAATCTTAAGCCTGGGAGGTCTCGGACTGTTTTTACGTTCGCTGTTGAGGCTGTACAAACGCAGTAAATAGCATTGCATACAATGGTTGGTCCCCACTCACAAATGGTATTTATAGGCACCAAGAATGGGAGTAATAAAACAACACAAGGTTTCCATTGTATAACCTTCCCACTCCTCTATGTAACGCTGCCAGGGGATTGACAGTATTAAAATAAATAAAGAATATGAATAGGATTGAATTGCACTGCCAAGCTATTGTAGACGCTGACCATGTTTTAACCTTTCAGAATGTTCCAGATTATAATATCAATCAGTGCACAATGAAATGCAGCAGCCCTCTGAAAACTACACTAGGCAGTCTGAAATAAACAGAAAAAATATATTTTAATGCTCATTTACAAGCAACCAAACCTATAATAAAAATTTGGAGCCCAGATATGGAACTGTTGCTGCTATTGTTGCCTTACATTGGAGAACGTTTGGAGAACATTGCCTTACATTGGAGAGCATTGGAGATCCTGGGGTTTCTAATGTGTCTTTGTAAGATAATCACAAATTATTGTGGCGGATAAATCGGAAACTAATAGAACTAGGTCAGGGGCTTACCTTTGCTTTTCTATGATGGTGTTATCCAGCTATTCCCGTCAGCTTGGTGACGTCGATATGGGCTTCTAGCTTATCCCCTGTTTGCACCAAGATCACGGTGTTGGTTAGTATAGATCCGGCCATCTGTAAGCATTTTGTCGGGTTCGTAACTACACCGGTATAATTTTCTTCACTTGCTTGCACATTTTCATTTCAATGTTCGCAAATTTGTCTGCTGAAGTAGTTTTTTAAGTTTATGCTGGCTTTGCAGGTGAGTTTTCTGCGTTTCGGCAAGTTTTGACAAATTTCTTCTAAATTTGTGTCAAACATAGATGTACTTCCCGCAATTGCAAATCAAACTCTAAGGTAAGAGAAACACACTTGAAAAGGCAAACATGGGCGGAGCCGGATACAACAAACCACCTATCCAAAAGATTTTCTATGGTCAAACGATATAGAGAAATATGCTCGGACTTCGGACTGAGCGTCCAAGAATGCGCCGTGGCCCAGGTGAGGTCTGTGGTGAGCTTGGAAAATGCCGGCGTCGGGGAATATAAGGCAACCCACGACTACACTAGAGGACTCACAAGCCGCAGATGTCTTTGCTTCGTTCCTTACCGTGTGGTCAGATATGCTAGGGAAAGACTGATAACATGTGAAGACATGGTCACTCGATACTCCGTCACCCGCTGCAAGTATCCTCCTGGTCATCGTAAACTGACCTAAGCTCAAGAACGGACATGGAGACTGCTCCGGACTGACACTCTCCCTGGCCGAGCAGTACGCCACAACATCCACCCCTCGCTCTATCCCTGTCCGGATTGTCGTGAGTCTTGCACGCGTGCATGCCACTGTACTCAACTCTATGGGGGGCCACTTTAAAGAATCCTTTCTGTTAATCAATGGGGGACGGCGTTGGGCGGCTCTTAACGAAATGTGCAGAAAGCCTTCGTGGAACGTGCTGCCGAAGTCACCGCTGGGCTGCGCTCAGTGGTCACGACCCGACCCTAACCTGCATACTGCAATAAGTTTATTCCTCCCCCTTTCTGTAATTTCCTTCGACAAACACTGGCAGGGGGCACTGCGTAGCTCTCACCAGGATACAACTGTCCCTCGTGAACACGGAACGGCTAGTCGAGGCCAGGTTGGAGCCTGCTTCCACCAAGAATTATTGAGCCTAATAATGTCAATAAATATTTTTTTTCGCGCTGTCTCAACTTACACGGTTGAAGCAGCCTTACACTGATTCCGTGAAGGGTGCTGAATTACATGCGTGCTTCATGTTATTTTTTGGAACAAATGTGCTTTGCTTCCTTACGCGCTCGAAGATTACACGGAAAGCATCTGGAGTGCATAGTCCGGGATAAAAATTGACACAAACGTGTTCCTTGCATACTCGTTACGTGTGCAAGCAGGGATATATTACGACCGTCATTCAAACACCCTTCATTAAAAAATGCGACCTATCACCGCAATCACCTCCGTAGGTGCGCTTTGCTGATCGTGGTGACCATGCACAGACACAAACGCAAGCACATACACACACAAGTACGGGCGAAAGCGCTCACATAGACAAAAACACACGCGTGCATGCACACGTAAGCTCACGCGCACGCACACACACACGCACGCCCACACATGCCAACACGCGCCCACACATACGCACGCACTCACACCCACGCACACACATACCCACTCGTACACACGCAAGCACATATGCACTGGCACACGAGCGCACACACGTTCACACGCACACACTCACGCACACACATGCACACACTCACAAACGCACGCACGCACACACCCAAACACACACACGCACGCACGTTCACGCAAACGCGCAAGCATTCAGTTACACACACAGTCACAAACACACGGAAAAACGCGCACACGGCCACACACACATACATACACACGGACACATACCGACACACACTTACGCACGTCCACACATGCCTATGCAGGCCAACGCACACGCACGCACATATAAAATCTCACGCACACACGCACGCACGCACAGTCATGCGTGCGCACACACCCTCACACACCTACAAACACACACTCACGCATGTGCATGCACACACCGACACGCACACTCACAAATACACACACTCTCACCTACGCGCACGCGCATGCAGACACCTACACACTGACATACACACGCATGCACATACACACATGGGCACACTCATGCAGACGTACGCGCGCGCACACACACACACGCAAGCGCACGCAGACACACGTACGCGAGCCCACGCACAAACACACATACACACATGCACACCCGCACGGGGGGCACACACACACTCACGTTCACGCATGACCACGCACACACGCAAGCGCACACACACTCACAGGCACGCACACACACACTCACACACGTACAAACACACGCACATACTCACGTACGCACATGCATATGCACACACACTCACGCACACGCAGCCTCACATAAACACATTGCGCAGACGCACACCCACGCATGCATATGGACAGGAATAGGCTTCTGGGTCCACTCATGTACACGCACACACTCACGCGCGTACACATAAACTCACGCATACACACACACCCACACACGCACACGCACAGACACACACTCACGCACACGTACACACATACGGACACACATGCTTACGCAAAAGCAGGTGCACGCACTCACGCACACACATGCGCAAACACACACAGCCGCCTCGGTCCAGGCAGCCGCTGCCTGGACCAGGGCGGCTGATTCGCCCCACCATCTCATAAACAATAAAGTTTCTATCTGTCTATCTATCTGGCCACGCGAGGCGTCTCTTTCCCCTTTGCGCTGCGCAATGGCGTTCTGTCTCAGAGGCCACCGGTGTGGCGCGCTAGAACTTGCACCGTGATTGTCGCAGCTACGCTATAATAACACGTTATCATCTGTACCCAACCTTCGTTTGTGTCTTTATATTGGAATGGAGGGATCGTGCCACTGCCTTTATAATCCTCATCTTAATCGCCAACAGTCTACTCAGGTCTTATGCAGGACGAGGGACTTTTCTATTCACCTCCTTCCCTCCTTGAGTACACAATTTGCCCCTGAATTTTGTTATTTCATGCCTTAATCGTGCTATTGACCTTCCCCTTCATCTAGACCCGTCTCTGGTATTCACTCTGTTACTTTGGTGGTTCACAGGTCGTGATTTCTTCTCCCCACTTTGTCAGCCCATGTCCTGTTTTTCTTTTTTGAGGTATGATATCATTTACGCGAGTTTGTTCCCTTATCCAGGAAGCTCATTTCCTGTCCCTAAGAGTTACTCCTATCGTTATTCGTTCAATTGCTTGTTGAGACGAACAAATGTTGATTTCCAATTGTTCAATACCGGCCCAAGTTGAACCCCCAAGCTGAACCCCATAATAGAAAATACAACCAGAGGGCCATCTTCGCTGGTGTTCCCTCTTGACATGTTGAATAAGCTGTGATTTTTTCTTTGTCTCTGCAGAGATCCGCCGTACTCTCTGGGTTTCATTCATCAAGAATGGTGTCAGGTATCAATGCCAGTTTTGTCAGTGGTAGTTGTAAGTCCACCAAATTGTAGCAATAATCCGTTTAGTTCGATTTTGTTTTTACTTACCGGAACCAAGAGCGCCTTGTTGAGACTGAAGAAATTGCCACCTCGTAGGCTCATGCATTCGGGGTCAATAGTGTCGTGCAGAAACTGAACCTTTGTGAAGAAATGCGGAGAGGCGTTATGTTTTTCTGCAAACGAGTCGTTGTTCACCATTCTTTGCATTGTGCTTACTTGTAGTTCAAAGCATTGTTTTCCTTCCTCGGGTACGCGGACTTGTTCGGTGGCATTCTTGAGTTTTCGAGACTTGTTTGAAGAATATGTGGTGCCACAAATGAAACGTGGCAATATTTGATAGAAATATTCATTACATAGCCTATCTAAGTGGTTTTCAACAAATATTAAAATCAGTCTGTTATGTGTATGGCTTCTATTTTGCGCACACAAAAAATTTTTAGAAAAAAAAAATACTATCTGATGTAGATTCTTTCTTGTAAACAAGACTCCTTTGGGTCATTTGAGTTATTAAGTCGTCTGAAGTGACTTTGCTTGTTCACTTTAACACTGTGCACCACAATTAATTTAAACATCTGCGTCTAAAGTGTTGTTTAACACACATGTGCAAGAGTGTAAAACTGTGCTAAGCTTCAGAATATGCACAGAGGGTTCACATACGCGTAAAGTTTCTCATGGTCGGAATCAACATGAGGCCGAATATTTTATTTAATTACTTATTGTATTTCTTTACTCAGGAAAATAAATGATTGAGTGTAGTAATCACTTTATAAAACGTTATCCAATACAAATCTGCGATCATGGGCAACTATATGTGTGCGCAACGCTGTGATAAACTTTGGACCACACACACAGGGTTCAGAGCCTACATACTACTCCTTACTGACCGTTGTGGCGCTTAACAATGAAATATTACACGAAATTACCTCCGCGGCTAGCGAAGTGACTTCACCTCACTATTGAGCGCTACACAAATAAGGTATTCATACGAAATCTGCTAAGCCTGTGCTTTGTTTTATATAGTTCCGTATCACTTTAAGAGTTGCTGTGATGATAAACGGACGTTTGTGATGCCCAGTCAGGAGGAAGAAGTCTTGAACAGTTGCCTATGCATTACTCTGCAAGGCACAGGCGATTCCATTACTTTTGAAGTAATAGCCACGCAAATTATTTATTAGAGATATAGAGGCAGAAAGCAGGCACAAGAGAAAATTAGTCATCTCGTATTTACGCATGTAAAAATAAATGCAGAGTCTTACCTCTTCTACCAATGCTTAGCTCACCGCAGCAAGGTCAACGAAATCAATGAGGAAGAAGGCGGAGCAGGAAATAACAATTTTCACACCTGGATGTGTAAAGCCATCGTTTACAACCACGTATAATGCTATGCACAGGAGAAAGATGACGCAAGCGGCTGAGATGACGACAGCCGAATGCCAGATTTTGTCAATAGATCTTAGCAGTCCTTGGATTCTGGACACGTTTAACCTTATCCCTTCAATCTGGCGAGCTGCTTTCGTACAACGCGTTCCGTGTGGTGCCTTCTCGAGCACCACGAAGAAAGCTAGAAGCTGATGGTGCAAATAGTCGGCTAGGACATCTGAGGTTTGTCTCAAGATGGTATTCATGAGGGAGTTGTACACAAAAAAATTGAGGGTCGAAACGACGGTCCATATTAGTATCAGTGGACGCCATTGTTCGCCGTAGTCTTGGACAAGATAGCACACGTAAGTCTTAACAAAGAAGATGTAGCAGGTGGATTCCATTATAAGAGCTGATATTCTCCGCGCGGTGCCAGAGAACTTGCGTCTACGAAAGTCCCAATCAACGGGAGGGACGTAAAATGTTGTTTGCTCATACACTGCTGATTCTCGCAGGAAGTCGAGGAGATTCGAAGTCCCAAGTACCAAACAAAATACGTTAGCAAAGGTTTTTGCCATACCTGTGGCGGCAATAATGAACAAGAGCGATTTAGTGAAGCCAGTAACTGATCCTGAAGCGAGAAACGCCCTGCTTCCGAGGATGGCACATCCGAAAGGAAGGTTGACCGAAAGCTACGCGGTGGTACACAAGATGTAAGGGCTGGAAAATTTAACCCGGGCCTTCGCGAGAGTGCGGTCGTAGAAACCTGCAATGAAGAGACAGCCGAAAATACGATAGAGAATGCTGTGTTTCCAGATGCTTCTCGTCATATGAGAACATGGGTTGAGTGTAGACTTCTGCGTTTGCTTTGACTCGGGGGGCATGAAGCCGTTGTGGAGCATATTTGAGCTTCGGCTAAAATAAATAAAGAAGAGTCAGAAGACCGCAACGCGGACCTGAGCAGCAAACAGCGTTCAAACACCTCAATATGAGCAAGACTAGTCGCGTACCCGTTGAGCGCTGTATATTAAGAGAAAGAAAAAATCACGTCGTGCCATTGAATGTCTTCTAACTTACATAGAACAAATAGTGCTTTTGTATTGAAATTATAAAAAGGGTGCCGACAGTATGTCGCAAATAATAATAATTATATTTACTGGATAAAAAACTGAGCCATCTCCACTAATGTGAATTCTGTTGAGGGCCGAGGCATGAAGAGTAAAAGTGTGTGATCCGGATTCATTGTTGTGGTTTTGATGTATAACGCGGTTTCGAAAATATGATGAAGTGTATAATATACTTTCAATGCTGATCGCTCGGCGTCTTATGCCTTGGCTCCTTGGCGTTTTTTCCCACTCAGGTGAAACCATTTGAGTGTAGATGTATACAGCTTTGCTGTCTCTGACGCTCAAAACGTTTTAGAGCGAGGTGTTGTAAAACGAGTGTCCCGGTGTGTTATTTTAACACGCGTTTTTGCTAATTCAGATGAAACGTTCGAGCGCGAGGCGTTGGAAAACGAGTGTCAAGTGTGGTATTTTAGGGCGCGTTTTGGCCCTTGGAGATGAAACGTTCTACGGCGAGTCGTTGGAAAACGAGTGTCCCTGCGTGTTCTGTTAGTACGCGTTACGTTAGAGTCATGACCATATGAGACGCTGACCGCCGGAGACCCTAAGGTGCTTGGCCTCTAAAAAAATGACGAGGAACTTACTGCTCGCTGCAGCGATTGACAGGAAAAACAGTCGGAAGATAGCTCCAATTATTAAGTGTACCTGATCGTATCTTATCTTAAAATGATGCTTGAGTTGTGAATGACTGTTGAATTCCCATTTGTACGGAGCAATAAATAGATGTATATTTAATGTAAATAAATAACGCCAGATTGCACATTCGATAATGAACTAGAGGGTATTTTTGAGACATGCATACTTGGCACTAAGAATCGGGTAGGTAGGTAGAGTTTAAGCATTTTATTCCACACGATCTGAGAAGTGTTTTTCTTCATACTGCTGTCTTCTTTGTACCATAAAATTGGCCGCGTATCTGCTCCTTTTGTTTCAGATGTGTTCAAAAGACTATAGTCTTTGTAGACATTTGCAAAGGAAGTGCCCCCCTTTGCTTTCCCGCTCACCTCTCATGCTGTTCCTGTTCCGTCGCGCTCATCCCAAGGTAAACACACTAAGTGTTCGCTCAAGGCGATTTTAATTTACCACGTTTTACCGCTACACGCCGGTTTCCTCGATGCCAGCGCTGCACAAATGGCCGAGACACGCGTGAATCGAGGAGGCCGACTACAATGTTTATAGATCCGCGTGACCGTGCTCCACCTGCGTTCCGGGAAGAACGTGGAACCTAGCTAGAGGAACCTTTTGTTGCTCTTGCCGCGTTTTTTCTCATATGCAGCCAGGAGCTGGCGCGGGCAACAGCTGGCGGAGTTTTTTTAAAAATAAAGGGACACTGCAAATATTTCTTGTGTACTAATTTTCTGTCTTATGTTTGCGTAATGTCTTGTTTTTGTTCAACAAAGTTGACAAGTATGAACATATAAACGGGCTTAGACGTTTGCATTTGTCTGTGAGTATATAGGACTATTCGCAGTATCCATCATGCTTTGGCCGGGTGGCAAAATCGAGTTACTGACAGACAGACATACATACAGACAGACCAAAACATCTGGGTTTTAGTAGTAGCCCAAGAAAGACTATCGTCTTTAGTATTATCTTTCCCTTTATGCAACTTCAATACTTGGTCACTTTTCGACATAACCATGTGAGCGGGATCACGGCAGAGTCGATGAGCATGGCAAAAAGGATTTACTCGTATATGGTCAATTCCCCGGACATGGTTTCTTTAACGATTGTTCCCACCTTGCCACTTTGTTGTTCTTTTCTACCTGGCTCACTAAATTTAAAAAGTAAACAAAGTCGGCCGCGCTTCCGAACATCCGCGCTGTGGTCGCTTGAACAAATGCTTTTTTCGCTCAATGTCTAGAAGCCTCTGAAGGGAAATGAATATTTCTTCCTACTATTTCCGGTTTCAGTTTAGGGCTTCTCATTACAGAAACAGGGCAGTCAAGCGCTTATTATCAGCACCATCATTTAGCAGAACTGCCATCGCCCCTTCTATTAAACAAATGAAAGATTAATCTGATTGTTCAGTTTTCCGTGCTAAATGGTCTTGTCACTTGATAGATTGTTCGCTGGCGTTAATGCACTGCCCTACGCTTTCCCAGGGTGGCGAGTTGTAGAGTGTGCCCTCTATGGTGACAAGGTTGGTGCGTTGTTCCGGGAAATATGCACATAATTTTCTCTCCAAGTGAAAGTCATTAGTGCGATTAAAACCACACTATAGTTTTCGCTTGATTAGGAATGTGTCGCTGTCTCACAAAATAAATTGATAGTTCACGGAAACCTTACATTAATTGACTGTTCACGGACGTCAAAATAGAGCACGTTCAACATTGTTTTCATTTGACCACCCTTTCGCGGCGAATTAACTGCGCATGTCAATCTTTCGCACGTAAGAACTCCTTCAAAGTCATGCACCCTCCATATAACGACGACGATGGTTGAACACGAAGCTTTCTTGTGACGGATTCTTTGGTTGTCGTCGGAGTTTGCACTGACTTTTGGTAATTCTGAAATGGAGCTATGGGATAGACGCTGGCTTCATAACGTGTGGGACCCATGGTTAGATTAGGGTCACCCAAGCGTTTTTTTTCTTCCACTTCATTTACGATCATTCCTCATCATCGTCAGAGAAAGTTGGCGTTCCTTTATGAAGTTTTCCGGTTGGAGATGGCATCAGTGAGAATATAAATTCTAGCTTTAATAAAAACATGCTTCATAGCCGCGACTGCATTGGGAAACAGAAAATGCGCGGTTTTTTTCTTAACATCATCGGTACTCGAGAATTCGCCACATTTTTGAAGCACTGTTCCTACAGCAAACAGTGACGTGCCGTGCTTTCAGCGAAAAAACGCATCACATAATAAAAGAGAGAGAGAATCAGTTTATTGAGGTAAGGGTGCCAAATGCCCTGGTGGGACCGAGGGAAATGGTAGGAAGTAGAAAGTTGGGGGAAACGTTAGGCAGGTGTTCAATGTTCACATAAGATTATCTGTTCATTCAGGAGCTCCCTGCTTACAAGGGGTTCACAGTAGTTCACTCATTTTTTGCTTTTCGCACAAAGTTAAATCGACGCGCCGCGGTGGCTCAGTGGCTAAGGCGTTGCGCTGCTGAGCACGAGGTCGCGGGTTCGATTCCCGGCCGCGGCGGCCGCTTTCCTGATGGAGGCGAAAAGCAAAAACGCCCGTGTGTACGAGATTTCGGCGCACGTTAAAGATCCCCAGGTGGTCAAAATTAACCCGTAGCCCTCCACTACGGCGCGCCTCATCGCCTGCGTTGCGTCGGCGCGTTAAACCCTACAATCAATCAATCAACAAAGTTAAATCGGACAGATGGTGCTTTCGTGCTGCTCTCTAGGTGAGTCGGATCGACTGCTACACCAGTTTGAAGAGACCATTCTGAATAGAGCATTCGGTAATCATTTCTAGGGTTGGTGGATCGTCCCGCACACGACGTATGTGTGCAGATTCGGGTGTAGGTATCGAATTGCAAATAGCCCCGCACCGCCCTGTCGGAGGTGGGACAGCGCAAGGTGAGAAGAAATAATATTTGGGGTGCCATGGTAACCATAGCGTGTGCAGTGGTGGAACTCGGACCCTACAGGGGCTGTTAATTTTATATAACCTGAGAGCTGTGGCACGCATTAGAGTGCACTTTGTTGGCGAATCATTCCTCCGAGCGCACAAGATGCATGACAGTGTCGAAGACTCCTTTCGGGGTCGCATCTTGCATATGTAGTCTTCTTAATGTCTTGAGACGCCGAAGTAGAAGTGGCCAATCCGACTGGGTTGGTGCACTGAAAACCGCAGGAGGTGCTTGAAGTCCCTCCCTGGCTGCAGCGTTTTCCAGAAGAATGCCATATGCCCCGGTGTTCAGGCGATGGGAAACACGAATCCTTCGGCTTGTACGTCACATACCAAAGCCAAAGTGTGGGCCGCCGTATTATGAAGTGAGAATACATTGTTCAACTCTCGAAGTGGTCGTGGGAGTCTGTGAATGTTATGGACATTTTGTTGGAAAGGGTGGAGGAATGGTCGCTAATGTGCCGGATTGCTTCTAAATTTCCCACGTGTTCCACTTCTTCAACAACCCCGTATTAAATAAATATGTGGTGGTATCCATTAAGTGGCGGGAGATCCGTACAGGTAAAGCAATGTCCGCCCTTGTCTCATCAGTTAACTACAGTTGCATTTTAAATACTGCTCTCACCCATTTGATGGCGGTTTGTAATTGTACTGCGGCGCGAAGTTGTCCCTTAGGAGGAATAGGCGGCTGAAATTTCTTTGGCTAAGATTAATTTTTTTGATCCCATTCCCTGAGCACTCGTGCCTGGGGCGAATGGTCGACGGGATGGTGGAATCGCACCTTGGTATCCTCTATAAGGGTATGAAAGAGCGGAAGAGGGAGCACTTGAGCCAAACATCAACTTGCGTGAAATTAGGGAGGGGACTAATTTCCCGGAGGCGGTGGGGATTTGGCTTGTGAAGAGCATTATTGTCAGACGGACATAGATAATACACTGGGCAGCCACAGCTTAAACGTACATGCACCACTGGACGAGCAAGCAAGGTGCAGGCGTGCTGGTGTGCCCCCCTATTTTTTGGGTGGCCGGGTGACTAGGTGTAAGCAGGACGTTAGGTCTTCCTAAGGTGTCCTGTCGCTTGTTTCGAGCTGTTGCAACTGCTAACAGGAAAACACAGCAGTCGACTAGTTCCATTATGTCCAATAGAGTGTGTTCTACTTGAAGGGAGATTATCTGGTTCTTAATAGTAGTACGTTCGCCATCGACGCTGAACAGTTCCGTTTTGGCAGGTGGTAACTGGAGTTGGAAGCGGGACGAGCTGCTCTCCAGATCGAAGATCGCAGCTGGAAGTTCAGACTGCATGGGTTCTTCCAAAGGGAAATTGCTGCCCTTGGTTCATACCACGACATCGTCCGCGTAGAAAGCAAACCGGGCGGTAATGTCTTGTTCCAGAGTAAAAGCTACACGATTCATCCCCTTATCTAAAATTAGGGGTCCCAAGTCTGCCCTGACGGACATCCCTATCAAGATAGTAAGCGGTAGGCTGATGTGTCCCGGGATTTAGATGAATCCGGTGAGGCTGGATTAAACGCCGAATCGGAGTTTAGCCTTCTGACTAGGACAGGCAAGAGCTGGTTATTGTATAATGCCTGGTTGACGAACCTTGTCGGAGGCTTTATGGATAACCAGGGTGAGGGTATGTTCAGGAACGTCCTTGTAGAACGTCCTGGCAATGACACGTTTGAGCAGCCACAAATAATCATGAGTACAGATGAGAGGACGAAAATCTGTGAGTGCAGCATGAATCCACCTGTACGTTCGATATAATAAACGCGCCTGTTATCTATATTTCGACAAATCAACTTACAGATGACGGGCCTAACTGATCTAGGCCTTACTGGCGGCTTGTCGGCGGGTACGGTACTGGCAGAGTTGATTCTGAAGGCCTCGTAGGCTTAATCACTGCAATCGTGGGGTCGATCAAGCCAGCATATACTAATGAACATAAAAAACCAAAGCCGGTGCCACAGACGCGTCATGTCCACCCACAGGGCACAAGAAATCGAGAGCACATTTGGGGATGCTAGGTTGCATAGTGTTAATCATGAAGGATTGGCTAGTGCTGACACACACATAGATATATGCACGCACGTACTTCAACAACGTGCTAGTTGTTCTTTTTTTCGTTCATTTAATAGCCTCAAGGTTTAGTAGGCACCAAGCGGGTCTGATCTATATCCAGGAAACTAGGTTGGCCTTCCGGATATAGTCCAGCAAGGAACGGTAGGCAGGACCATGTAGCAACCGATGGTTACGCGGGTCTTGCCGCAAATTTAGGCCTGCTGCCATCAAACATTTCCTTCTAATGTCCTAAGTTCCAGGGCATGGCCATAGTAGGTGGTGACGGTCTGCCGGAACCGTTTCATCGCAGCAAGTTGGACATTTCACATGCCCTCGGTAATCCCCTTTCCAACCACTCGTGCGTGCAGGAGTAGAGCCACGCCCAGTCAGATCCTTCGTAGTACAACCTCCTCCATCCTGGTAAGGTTCAGGTGGAGGAGAACCGAACACGGAGGTATGAGAGCACGCGTTCGGCGTCAAAGATCCTCCTTTGACGCGCGTGCTCTCATACCTCCGTGTTCGGTTCTCCTTCCCTCAACCTTACCAGGATGGAGGAGGTTGTACTAGTTGACATCTGATGACATGGCCAGTAAAATTTTATTGTTGCGGTCACTATTGTGATCGAATATTTTTTAAAAGCAATGTGCACGCTGACATAATATATGTTGCAGATCTGTCAAGCAATTTGTTATCACTACAGTCTCTAGGCATTGAGCGGAGCAAAAGCATGTAATAATATACAAAAACTATGTAAAGTGCCTAATTGGTTGTTTTATCCGAGCCATTTAAAAAATGTTGGAAAGCCTTTTTTAAACACAATGGTAAATGTTCGCTTTTTATCGTATTTCGCAACCGACGAAGCTCACGTGAGCCGGTACTGGGCTACGAGGTGTATTCGTTTGCTTCTCACTCTTTCAACGAAACGGCAGGGCTCAAACAGTACTGTGAGGAAATGGCAGTTGCTGAAGAAAACGAAGTGATGGAGTCAAGCAAAAATCTCTTGTTATTCGGATTCCTCCATAAAGGCTTTACAGTGATGCTAATGGCTTCTACATGTACTCCAAAAATGTTCCCAGTTGCGGTGTGTACAACCTGATATAGTAATTAAAATTCCCGAGATAGAGGCGGCTACAATAGTGTTAACTTCGCGACTTCGTTGTAAAGGTAGAAAATAAATTAGCGGGGGCTTCATCAGTTAAAAATTGCACTTGTACACTTGTAAACGTAAAACAAACAGAAAGAAATTTCGGGATAGTGACGCAGCCTAGTGCAAAATGTATTGGTAGCTTTTGTCGATGTGCGGTTTTAAAACCAGTAACAGTCTCAGACAGCCGAAGCAAAAGGAAATGTCTTCGCGAACATGCGTCAGGTACACCTTTTGTGGACTCTGCCTGTTTGGTCTCAGAAGCTATAGGAGTTATAGCTCGAAAGAGCGAATGTTAATGATAGCGCACTGCTGTATACACACAGTGCGTCGTTTCAACGTGGAATACACAGTTATGCGCCCGTCACTACCGCCTGCACATCGGTGCTCCCGGTCCGCTTCTTGCTTGGGTGCCGCAATAGGGACACGTATATCGATAGCACCAGAAGGCATGAGCGGTTGAGTGAAAACGAAGGGGTACGTGACCCAACACCAGCCACCGGTACAGCGAGCCTGCGCCAGGGAACATCCGGTGATCGGGATCGGAGATTGCAGCCTGCGAGGAGGGTATCTTGGCCGAACATCCAGTTCCCTGGTGGAGCACCGCACTTCGGGGGGCGTCTAGGTAATGGCGAAATTTAGAATAATTCTCTTCGTTACCAATTCATTGTAGGAAAAATGACTTAGACAACGGAAACTGCCATCCGGAAATGGCGATGTCCATTGTATTCCTGTTTCACTTACGGGGCATTCGAATTTCGGTAATTTCGCTATAGTAAGTATTCGCTCGCCAAGAAGTGAAGCAATTGGCGCTCGGGGAGCTGCGGCATTAGAACTTTATGTAAGTAATGGTATTGGGCGAAATGCTTCCACCAGACGTACCCTGATACTGAAGAAAATTGTAACAGGCCAAAACGGCTGATAGGTTAATTTGTGACTAATATCAAGGCTATCCTGTTCAGCTTTCACGCACCGCATTTCTTGCACTGTAGCTTTCACAAGAACATACTTAGATAAATATAGAGCGAAGAGAGGACATGGCCGCGCAAGTTTCCCCAGAATGCCTGATAATAAAGGATTGCAATGTCATCATCATCATCACCAGCCTATCTACGTCCACTGCAGGGCAAAGGCCTCTCCCATTATTCTGCAACTACCCCGGTCCTGTGCTAACTGTAACTTATGGCGGGTCCAGGTATTCTTAGCAAACTCTGCTGCGTCAGAGGTCTGACCGCCGCCGTGGTCAGTGGCTTCGCCGCCACTGGAGACTGAGAGTCGTGGATTATTTGGCGTATTCATGGGACGTTGGCCACCAGGCCACCAGGCCACCATTGGCCACCAGGGTGGCCAATGGTGAGGGAGTTCGCTACCAGCAATAGTCGCCGGGGTCAGGCCGCACCCCAAGCCCCATTCTGCAATTCAATCAATACGCGGATTCTTGTTCTTTTTTTCAAATCCGGTGGAAATTGTGCGGCACCGGGATTCAACGCATGGTCCTTCTGCATGCGAGGCGGATGCTCTACCTCTACGCCACCGCCGCATATTCTACGCCACCGCTGCATGGGGAATTACAATGTACAATGCAAAAAAGTTGTCTATAATAACTGGGGTTGTACTACAGTGTTCTCCACAAACGCGCCACCATCGCCAGTTGTTTTTGCCAGTACTTATATTTTATTTCAACATGTGCTGAACAGCTCCTGCACACTTTTAATATTTCCGCCGCGTGTATCCCGGTTTCCACGCCACGCCGGCACCGTCGCCGTGAAGCGTGGATAATAGCATTCCAGACAACGTCCGGTTTTTGGTTGCCCTCTCTTCCAAAAAAGAGGAATCGCTCACGAACTTTCCCTTGTGATGTAATAGGAAGTAACGGAAAAGGCCGTCGTGTTTGCGTAAGGTTCTGCTGTATTTTTCTCTGTAATGTGGAAATCATGGAGCTAGACGAGGTGCGCCAACTCGTCGATGCTGCTTTGATATTCACATGAAGTGAAAAATGACGACCCATGCCAGTAGGCCAGGTCTGCGGAATTTGAAAACTTCAATTTGAGCTCTGAATGCATTCCTGACCCCATGGAGAGTTGAAAAACTGACCACAAGGGCATTTTTTGCAGGACGTTGTTTGCATTTTGCATTTTTGACGTTGTTTGTTTTGCATTTTTTGCAGGACGTTGCAGGTTTTGGTGCTGTGCAGGCAGCACAGCACCAAAATGGCGGCTTCTGCGCTCCTAAAAGGAATCACGCCATCCCGCTCGGTTCTGGGACATGTGAAATACCATAGCGCCGTGGTGTCAAGGTGAATGGCATTAGGCATAATAATGGTAGGTGTTACAGCATTACCGTTATGACAGAAATAAAGAAATTCTCTTCATGTCGTGACCAAGTGGACTGTGTAACAATATTACGTTCACCAGCCTGGATGTTATAATACCTTCGTTGATGGAACAACTTCACCATAGATTTCTAATTAGGCGTCACATTGCAAAGGAAGGAAAATTTTAAAGGATATAAGAGCTTGTCAGAATGGCGTTAGCTTATTTCTGGTGGCCCGATGCTATTTGTGCGCATCGTTGTGCTGACGTGACGCTTATACTGTGACACAGCGCCCCATCTCTGCAGCCCTTGCACCAAAAATAGTGCAATGCCCATTTTCAACAAAGCTTCACCATAATCGTAGAAACTTTATTTGTGAGGAGAAAATGCGTAATGAAAATGCCAGATAGCAATGACAGTGAATTTATTATATGCCACATTTTTCAGTTCATAGTGCTGTTGTTAGAACGGTTGGCATCTTTAGTGAAAATCGATACAACATTTTTGTGTACTATGTGTCGGAGTTGATACAATAAAATGTTCAAGACCATTTGTTGCAGCAGATATTCTTCATCTTTGGTTGTTCTGTCGCCTGGAAGAACAGCGTACGTCAGTCGTTAGTAACTTTTTAAGAGTAAAGCTCGTAGCCTAAACCTGTGCTTGACTCGACGAAACAGTATGCAATCCAACGATTCAATCGTATGGAACTATGTTTGAGTCGGCTGTAATGAAGTCATGGAAATCTCGGTAACCAGCAATGCTACTGGTGTAGCTTTATGCCTGCTCTACTGTTCGTAGCAAACAATATGTACGTAGAGAATAAAATAAAGCTTAAGTACCGTAAATTGCACTGCAAGGCAGGAAAACGTCAAGCATCGGCGATGAGGCGTGCGGGCTGTTTTGACATAATTTGACTCTGATGAATACTCCATGAATAAAAAAGATTTGAAAAGGCGTGCTCAGTAAAAACCAGAATTTGAGGTAAATGAACTGCACCAGCAGTTATATAAAGTTTGGGCACATGCTTAAGGTGCTAACAATGACTACTGGTTTATTAAATTGGTTTTTTGGTGTAAAAGCCTCGAACCACAAAAGTGGCTTCCCGAAGGTCTGTCAACAAACCCAAATAACTACCACCGAGTAGACCGGATGCTCCGAACCCTTAAATCCACCTTTTTCCTTACCTTAACGCTCAAAAACTCGCCCGCAAACAAACCAGCTATAGATTTCATCTGAAAGTGTACTCCAGGTACCTTCAAAGAAGAAAATCTCTAAACGCATCCGCCTCAAAGTTAGTTGTTCCCTTGGTATGTTCCCCTCTGAACAACATGCCAGGTAACAAGGTATTTTCAATATTGCTATGCTTTCCCTCCTAGAAATTCTTAAAGACCATTGTACCAGCCAACGGTGCCTCTTTAATCACCAGATTGAAGCTACTCCACTAACTGAGCAGGAGAAAGTACATCCTAATATCTTCATAAACGGCAAGGAAAAAGAACTTTCAATAAGCAAGCGGTTAAGTTTCAACGTGGCCAACTTCCCTCGATTAAAACAGCTTGCACCGCAGAACATCAGCTTCTCGATCATCCGGACTATGGGGCATTTGGTCAAGAAACGTCCCCCCTCGACATAGAAATAGCTGTTGTAGAACCTTCTCCCCCAGCCAATAATAAAATTTTTGAAACATTCTCCCTCGGTACCTGTACCACCAACGTTACAGACATTTCCAAAACATTAACGGCAGATGATAAAAGTATCCTACAACGAGGTCTCAATTCTGTTCCCACGAATAACCGCGTGAATGAATACGAGTAACGCAAAGACCTTACTGATGTTCCTCTGAGAATGAGAATGAGGGTTTTTTTTCGGAAAAACAGGACAACGTCACATTAACGAGCACGCCCTCCACCCACCTGGCACATTGTTGCCAGATGTAGATAAATCTCCAGAATTATACCTTTATAGACTTTGATAAGCATCAAGAGTAGTATTGAAAATAGCGAAGCAATCAAACAAGCGCAAGAACATAACTCCATCAGAAAAAGTTACCCTAATCGCCTATCAGCCTCAACCGACTTAGTCATAAAGCCAGCCCACAAAGGTGGTAGCGTAGTGGTTTTACCAATCATAAAATACAAAGATGAAGATTATAGGCAGCTTAACAACCCGTGCCATTAGAAGCCGTTTCCCTTAGATAAGGATCCGATCCAAGAGTACCGCCTAAAAATTCTTCAAAGCTTGCAGATCGGCGATGTAGAGAATTAATAACAATTAGTGACCAAAACTTCATAAAACCGAGTAATAAGCAGGCAGGATGTTTTTACCTTATCCCAAAAGCCCACAATGTCCCCGTAGAATCACTGTTTACTGCCGATATTCCTTGCTGACCCACAGTTTCTAATAACAAAACCCCAACCGAAACATTATCTCTATTTCTGAATAATTACCTATCCGACATACCGGCTCTTCTTCCTTCATTCGTTCAGCACCCCCCCTTCCTCCGCATAATAGAAGAGATAAATAAGGGTGGGCGTCTACCCAGTGACACCCACCTAGTTACTCTTGACTTCGCCGCCCTGCCCACTAACACCCCTCTCGCTGAAGAAATCGAAGCTATATCAAAAGCTACATCAGAGAATCCGCACCAACATGCGCCAGATGTGTACATAACTTTGTTAAAACTAGTTTTATCGCTCACATATTTTGGAATTTGACCCGTCTTACTTCTTGCAAGTTTTTGGAACCCGCATGTGTGCTCCTTTCGCGAGAATATTGCCAATATTTTCATGGGGCAACTTGAATCCACCACGTTAAGCTCTTTTCGCATAAACCTGACGTCCTCACAGACATCTTCATGATCTAGGAACATAATCGAGCGACTCAAGAAACGTTTATACCTCAACGTACTTCTTCGCATCGGACTACTAAATTCTCATGCCAGAATTCTGAAAAAGAAGTGAACTTTTTGCAAACTATCATCATTCTAGGCAACGGTAAACTTAAAACTACCCGTTTAAATAACCGACGCACAGACAGCAGTATCTAGATTTTAAAAGCAATCACCCGACACACTCCCTGTAGAAGTAGTGCTCTCGTAAATCTAAGCAACTAATTTAAAAAAAAACCGGTCGACTTAGTTTTGATCACCCTGTATATAATATATTGTTGCGCAATACTGCAATAACCCTTTGTTAGCATCGCTTTTCCTGTCTTCATCGATGTATTTGTGTTTCTTAGCACTTATACCATGTGATAAGGTATTCACCAGCTCGCTTATCAACTAGTTTTTTGCAATGGAGCTTCTTCCTACCTTCCTTCCTTATTGTAAAGAATTTAAATGAAACAACAGAAAATATACTTTGTGTACTTGTTTGAAATAGACAAATGTAACATGGTAAGTATGAATTAAAACACAAAGCCATTACAACCAGTTGTGTTGCCTTACAATAACTAAATGAGGCGGAAAATGTTCTTGGGTATGACAACAATATTTATCTGTTTTTTGTCAGAAAAGTACGTCCAAATGTAGTGAACACCATAAAGAGCTTACGAAGTCATGGAAGTGGCTTACCTTTGCCTTTAAACGATGCCCTCACAGTTTTAAACCTGTGCTCCAGCCAGTTTGGTGACATCAATGTGGGCCTCTAGCTCATCTCTTGTTTGCGCCAAGATCACCGTGTTTGTTATAATGGCGCCGGTCATCTGTGAACGTTAGTTGAATTAGTACTTGTGGGGCACTGTTTACTTCCAGTTTCTGCAGAGTTTATTTGCTAAGCTAATATATTTACTAGTTGCAGTTATCTTTGTCATTTTCACCTGTTTGCCTATTTATAAAAGTTGTCCTTCTTTTGGCTTGGCGCCTTTAACGTATTCTGTTGCTAGTGTGTTTTTATACTTTCTTCTGACAGTGGTGGTGAAACACATACGAGAGATGGCAAGCAAGCACAAAACACTTGAATCCTATGAGTCAAACACCATTGAACGGAGAAATACTAGGGCTGCCTGAGGTTGCGAACCCCCTAATAAACAGGCTTTGTAGACTAATGTATGTTGAAAAATCTGCTGTTATTTTCCTGGCCGACAACTTCAAAGTTGAAAGAAGCTTTACTTTTTATTGGATGTTCTATGGCAATTTATTGCATTTTCTACACAAGCCTGCTTCATCTTAAGTTTCGACACACGTTGGGTTTGCTTCCTTGCTTGGACACTATATTGAATAATAAAAATACAAAGACAAGGCAACACGGTGAAAAGATACTACAATCCGGGATGGAACGTGGTAGCTGCTGTAATAAATTTTACAAAGCGTGTGACAGAACACTCTAGTTTTTCTATAAATTGGTCCTGGACTTTACCATGCATGCAGAAATGGCAACGCTTTTTTGAACGAGCAGTAGGAATATTTTTTGGCATCTTGTGCAATCGGTGAAGTAAAGCAGCTTTATTTTAAATGATAGCCCGCTTGGCGACCTATACGTCCAGCTGAACTTTCAAAGAAAAGGTTAAAACAATATATATATCAGCATGCCAAGGCGCATTTTTTGCTGGAGCTTATTTTTCTGTGTTGATTTGGAATTTAAGAAATCAGTTGCGTATCATGTTTATGCTAACGTCATCATCACCATCTGTACTCGCGCATACGGGTGCTTCATCTACAGTGCATTTATAATGCACGGAAGGTTCAAAAGACATGGGAACTTTTGATAGGAACTATAATATTGTTGAGTGGTAAATATACACAGTTCGTATATTGATTCAAATATTAAAGCTAAAATTATTTATTTATCATCGCATGATAATTAATACGAGTTAACTGCTACAAAGGAAGACAATGAGCATTACTAGAGCAAAAGAGAGAAAGCAGGAGAGAGAGAGAGCACTATGTTTAAAAAGCAGGTTATGGCAGGTCATTAAATTAGCGTGACAGTATTACATTGTTAATGGAACACATGCCATAGTCAGTTGGAATAAGGAACGGTTTACTTAATTCGTAAATATTTACATTCATTGCCGCAATTTTAAGACCTTTCAGTCGTATCTAGATGACAGCTCTATATATTTGCTTTCTTGTTCGCGTTTACAAATTTCTTTTTATAATTTGTTGCCTTTATTGATAAGTAGTTTTCCGTGGCATCTATGCCAGTAATTTCAGCTCTAGTTCCTCTGGCAGAGACAATTTTAAAAATGGCGCGTTAAGTTTGGGTTTTCGTGCAGACTTGTGTGGTATTACTTACAGTAATCAGGAGGGCTTTGTTGAGGGAGAACAAAGTGCCACCACTTAGGCTCATGGATTCAGGATTGATGGCGTCGTGCAAGAACTCAACCTAAGCGACAAAAGTGGAATGGTATAAGTTTTTGTGTGCAATAATCAGTGCACAATTGTTGGCATTTCGCTTACTTGAAGTTGAAAGTATGGCGATTCATCCTCTGGAATTCGTATTTGTTTGGCAGCATTCTTGAGTTTGCGAGCCTTGTATGAAGCGTGGTGTAAAGGACCAAACGTTTTAGTCTATGACCCAAATATTTCGTAATGCGGTTTATTATAGTGTTTCACTGCTTTCATTACATTCAGCATTTTACGATCGCGGCGAAAGTTTTTTACAGACATACCTTTTAGGTTAACCGCAAGCCAAGCGACTTCTTCTAACAGGCAGAACACTAAGTGCTACAGCAACGAAATTTGAAACCCCAAGCAATACGTGGGCTTTGCTGTAAATAGATTTTTAGCAACGTTTCTACACTTCTGTAGCACATAAGACGAAAATATGACGACTAATTAGAAAAATAGGGCCTCAGTATATTCTTACTCTAAGGGTTTTGAAGTTACGGTCACCAAACTGTAGTTTTATTTATAACTTCAAGAAGCCTTTCTTGATCTTGGGGGGCAGAAAAGAGCCCATGAGCAGTAATAATTAGTTTCTATTTCAGGAAGGCAAAACATGATTTAAAGATAAGGTACAATGTCTTACCTCATCCACCAAGGTCTGACTCACCGTAGCAACGTCAACGAAACCGCACAAGCAGAACAAGGAGTAGGAAATAACTATCTTCACCACTGGATCTCCAAAACCATCCGTTAGAACTGCGTAAAGAGTTACGCACACGAGAAAAATGAGGACAGCGGCTGATGTAACTGCAGCCGAATGCCAGACGCCGTCAATTAACCGTACGAGCCCTCTAATCTTTGACAAATTCATCCTTATCTCTTCAATCCTGCGACACTCCTCGACACCACGTCGGCTGCGTGTTCCTTTCTCGAAAGCAATCACAAACGACACAAATTGATGATGCAAATAGTCGGATAGGACATCTGACGTTCGAGTCAACATGATGTGCATTAACGAGTCGTACACAAAGAAGGTAGAGGTCGAAATGACCGCCCATATTGCTATGAGAGCACGCCATTGCTCTCCGAAATCTTGTACTAGATAGCTCAAGTAATTCTGCACGATTAGGACGTAGCAGGCGGCGCCGACTACAAGTGTCAAGATTCTGCGGGCGGTGCATAAAATGTTCCGTTTGCGAGTGTAAGCATCAACAGGAGGAACGTACGAGATTGATTGCTCGTACAGAGCTGATTCTCTGAAGAACTGGAGAATCTCTGAAGTCCCAAGCACAGCACAAAATGCATTAGTGAGGGTTTTTATCACCACTAAGCTGTGAATAATGAACAGAAGAGATTTTGTGAAGGATCGAACTGAACCCGACGTAAGAAATGTTCGGCTTCCAAGGAATGAACCTTCGAACGGAACGCTGACAGAAATCCAGGCGGTTGGACACAAAATGTAAGGACTAACAAATCTGACCCTAGCTTGCACAAGAGACCGATCGTACAAACCTTCAATGAACAGAATGCCGAAAACGCGAAAAAGGACACCATATTTCCAGAAACTTCTCATCATATAAGAATGTGGCCTTAGCCTTGTTGTCGGCATTGGTGGAGGCATGAAAGTGTTACATGGAGGCATACTTCATGGAGGCATGAACTTTGAGCCGTGAAGGTGTTCAGGAGTAGGCTCATGCACCGGCTGAAACAAATAGAAAGTCGAGTTATAGGAGCGTAATCGGCACTCAGAGGTACCAATAGTATCTGCAACACCCAAGACATTAGTAAAAAATATCGGGCTCATTTAAGGCGTCATACGGCTATAAAAATAATGCCGCACCAATCTACGGTTAGTGGATTAGATAAGGGAATTAAGAAATATTTTTTCGACCAGGTTAAAACTTGTGGATAAGGGAACGTAAAAGATTATCATTTATGAGTTATTCAGATCAATGTGAGTGTCGCAACCGGAACCATACGAACCAGTCCGCAAGAACGCACAGAAAAAAACAACAACTAAAACTCGATGGTTGCGGCCGCGGTGAGAAAAATACAGCTATTAAAAATTAGTTTTAAGTACCCAATGTACAGAGAGCAACATACTTTTCTATACGAAAGTGTGCACTTTTGCGTTATACTGTTTCGCCCGAGGGGGATTTGAAAAACTACTGCGGCGTTCTGAGGTCTGAGGCCACTGCTTTGCCTTCGACATTTTTATAAAAAGTTTGTTTTGGCAGTCTTCAGAAGAAACTAGTTACTTCGCATTCGATGTTATCGACAATAGTGTTGGGCGCTAGGCATTGATTTGCAGTTTAACATGGGCCTTCGTTGAGAAGGGTTTGGTAGTTTTTTTTTTTTTTGGTGGGTAACCTATAGATACAAGTGACGAAATAAATGCATAATATTCCTCATCTAAGTAAAAAAAGGCTGTAGTTTTTAACTGCACGGATATCAAGCACCTATTATTTACTGGGTAGATTGCTCAGTGGCAAGCGTGTACTTCCAGAGTAAGGTCACCAAGTGTTGTTACAGTTTGCGAAACTTACTTTGTACGAGAACTTCTACGCTTCGTTCCTTGCAGCAATAGGGCTGAGTCAATTTTCGATAGAAATAATGTCAGCGGAACAGAAGCATTGTCCGTTTCCAAGGTGACAAAAGTTGACTCCCCGGCTCGTAGCCTAGGCACCAGTTGTGGGCGAACCCACGATGCCCTTGTTGTTTTGTATGCTTTTACCTTCTCCCGTCATCAACGCCGGCCACCCGTACTTCAGACTGTCTACGCTGTTGCCAACGTGCGCAAATAGTGTCTTTGCTGAATGGCTATAAGTCTTCGATGGGGCTATTCCGTTTCTCCCAATTTCGTTGCGGTTTTTGTTCGGGCATCGAATTGTAGAAACAGTGACATCAAGCGGTTCTTACGCCTAACGACAATCATGATAAACGCCGCTCTTAGGCGGTGCTTCTGTCGAACAATAAGAAACACTGACCCGGTCATTCTGTCTTTCATACTGGCCGGCCTTACTACTTGACAAATGGTTCTGTAGCTTTGATGCAGTGCATGGGGCCTGCTTATGGTCAATTGCGTAATACGGGATTTGCAGCGTGACAGGTGAAGTGCGATGTTCCGAGAAATACATATATATATAATGCATTCCTTGCCAAATGAATGCACTCAGTACAGCAAGATCCACTCATCATTTGTGTGTTCATTGGCGATGTACCTTCTAATCCCCAAAAGAAATTGATGGTTCACGAATACAGCAAGTTAACTTGTTCTTCACAAAGGACCACATGTGGCGCGTGCACCACGTTAGCTGCCTTGTCCTCGTTTTTGTCGCGCATGAGCCACTTGTGCCAGTTTTTTGGCTATCAGAAGATAAATACCACTCATAACCACTACGGTGTTTTGAAGCAGTAAATGTGCAGTGTCTTCGGTCGCATCGCTGCTGAAGAATCGACTGCATTGTTGAGTACCCGTGCACGTGGTAAATTGTGCTTCCGTCGGCGCTTGATCCATTGAAAATGCACTGAATATTGAGATGAATACAGTAGCCTTTCTTATGCCGTATGCGGGGGAATTTCCTTTTGTGCCAACGCTGAAAATAAAGGACTGAAGAAGAAAACGGCACCCATACGCCCGTACTCACAAGATGAGGAATATACTTCTTTTCTAGAAGCATTACGCCCACGGAAAACGTACGTAAGGAAGGCTTCTTTGACTAAGATGTTGATAGGGCCTGTTCACTGACGTCTTTGATTTTGTAACTTGTGGCTTGAAGGAAGTGTGCATGCGGTTGACATACCTGGCATTCCCGTGGAGCCATCCCACGTGCGATATTCTCGCTTATGCGTGCTGTCCATGACCAGATTTCAGTTACAAATTTGTTCAAAAATGAGTTGCACGGCCGCCCTGGTCCTACAAGACGTCAAAGGCGCCTTCTACGACCGGTAACGCCCTGTCGTCTCCCTGGCCATGGAGGAGGCCGCAATCGCGGGCAAGCTGTGGGGCTTCACCGAGGCGTCCCTGACGGGCAGCAGGGCGCCGGTGCAGGTGCGAAGCACTCTGTCAGTGCCTCGGGCTGTGGACGCGGGCACCCCGAAAGGCTCAGTCGCCAGCCCCCTTCTGTTCAACCTAGTCATGACGGCACTCTCAGGCAGCACAGAAAGTATGTGCTGCGCCCGCTTTTCTGATGAAGGGGAAAAGCAAAAATGCCCGTGTGCTCGAGATTTCGGCGCTCGTAAAGATCACCAGGTGGTCAAAATTAATCCGGAGCCCTCCACTACGGCGCGCCTCATCACCTGCGTTGCGTCGGCGCGTTAAACCCTACAACCAATCATAGTTTGTCCCAATACCGGTCCGTCTATGGCCGATTTCTGGCATCCAGCTTTCCGGCCAAGCTACCAGGTTCTGGCAGCCGAAGATCGTACGTTCAACAGCCAACATACGGCCACCAGCAGTTCGTTATTTCTCCGGCCGCCCGTGTTCAGACACTCAACGGCAGGTACTTGGCGGCCAGATATAGTTTCCTTAAGCGGCCGATGTTCAGAGAAAGAACACCTGACGTAGGGCCGTAGGACAGCCATTCTTCCCTCGGGAAGTGGTGTTCAGCCGAAGCACGGCTACCGACCGATCAGAGAATATTCGGATTCTTGTGGCAGCTAGAGCTCGGAAGGAGACCGACCGGAGTGCGGCTGCCATACATTCGCTCTTTCTACGTTGAACCGCGCGCCCGCCGGCAGAACATTGATTTTTATTTGAGCAACCGGTGTTATCAAGAAGACCGGCTGACGTACGGGCCCAGAATTGCATTTTTATTTATTTATTTATTTATTTATTTATTTATTTATTTATTTATTTATTTATTTATTTATTTATTTATTTATTTATTTATTTATTTATTTATTTATTTATTTATTTATTTATTTATTTATTTATTTATTTATTTGCAGGGTACCCTGCATCACCGAGGCATTATAGCAGGGGAGTGAGTTTTAAGTACGAATTGCAATAAACTCACTAGCACAGTTACTGTTTTGTCAATATATAATAACTAAAAGGGAGCACACAAAAATATAATATTTAAACAACGAAAGCACCACAATTCACTAAGCACGCGAGTGAACGTCTCAACACTAGTCGAAACGATGTCGGCTGCCAATTCATTCCACTGGGCTATAGTCGAAGGGAAAAAAGAAAACTTTTTGTAATTGGTCCTGCACTTTATCTCTCGTATTTTGTTACTGCGATTATGTGTTTGGGATACATAATGGGGTGTTTGCAAATATTTCTCCTTGATTATTCCTGTCAAATTGTTATATATACAATATGCGAGTTTTAATCTATGCTTTCTACGTTGCTTCCTGAGAGGTTCTAGGCTTATTGATCCTTTCATTTGTGTGACGCTTTCTCCTCAAGAGTAATTATTGAGAATGAACCTGGCTCCGCGACTCTGTATTGCTTCAAGTTTTTCTGTTAAATACTCTTGGTGAGGGTCCCATGCGACCCTCGCATATTCTAGGATGGGTCTGACCAACAAAAAATAAGCGGCTTTTTTCACAGATGAAGGAGCATTGTGAAGGTTCTGATGGAGTAATTTAAGTACACTAACTGCTTTCTCTACGGTGTTATCAATGTGATGATTGAAAGTAAGATCTGAACTGAGTGGGACGCCAAGATATTTACTTGAGATACTTTTTAGAGCTTCATGACCAATATGGTAAAAATATTCTACCATTTTTTTTTAAATTTTACTGAAGGAGACATAGTAACACTTACCTGTATTTAACCCCAATTCCCAGGTGTGACACCACGAGTTAATGTTGTCCAAATCCTTTTGCAGGGTTGACACATCATTGTAGTCAGTCCGTGTGGGGTAGATGACGCAATAATCTGCGAACAACTTTATGCAGGATGAAGTCGTAGTTACAATGTCAATAATATAGACCAAAACTAATAATGACCCCCAGCCCTGATCCTTGAGAACCGATCCTTAATGGCCCCAGAACCGATTCCTTTTCATTCGGTTGGCGGTCTTCAGCCAACTTACGGCAAGCGGACGTCCGCAGGTTATTTGGCAACTGGTGTTCAGGAGGAGACCGGCCGGCGTAAGGTCTCAGGTTATCCGTCATTCTTTCGGTAAGCAGACAACAGCCGAACGACGGCACACCTCTGGGCGCCGTGAACCCATGCACAACGGTATACGTCGGGTTTTTCTTTTGGTGAGGAAAGAGCCGTTAGCGTTAAGGAACCGAGTGATGCTGACGCGTTTTAAATGCAGAGCATTTCAGTAACTCACGATGTCACCCGCGTTGACGTCCGTAGTCCGCACCGTCGTTCTCCCTACTATATATAAAAAAATACTATCCGGCGCCCGGTTTCGATCCCTCGACCCTGCGGGCGGAACGCAATGTACATAGTGCTCTACCCACTGCGCCACAAAGCCGACACAGAATGGGACGCTACTAACGCGCCTTATATCGTTGACTCATTCAAATTACTGCTGACGAGCGCTCTCTCGTCAGCAGTTGCCAGAAGTGCAACAACATTAACGTAACGCAAACTACTTAACGTCGTGCGCCCCCGGAAATGCTCTGCATTTAATCGTGCCCTTCGCGATGGGGATGTTTCACTGCGTCTTCTCTCGGTCGTGGGACCCGTGGCGCCATCTGGCGGAGGCGCGGCACAACCCGTAACACTTTGAAAAGATGCGGCGCCAGCCAGCTGTGTGTGTGCATGCCGCACTTGTACAAATGGCGAGTGCATTGGCTGTCCACAGAGCAAAGCATTCGTGCAAGTAAGCCGTTGCAGTCTTTCCGTTCTTGTACGGAAGAACAACTCTTTTTCATCAGTGCAGACTTTTTATTTTTTTCAGCAAATAGTTGCACACAAAAAATAGAGGACCATTTTTCATTCGCTAGGTGTTTATACGCTTTAAATGAATGAGCTGCGTTTGTCAAGCAGTAATGAGTCGTACTAGGTGAACCGGCAAGGTGCAAGAACCCACTGGGCATTACCAGTTAAACTTTTAGGCCATCTGAATGTAATTTATTGCCAGAAGAAGACTGCCTCAACGACCGGTGACCCAAGCCTCGCCATTCATAGAGCTACCACGCCCCCCCACCGGCCTCGTCGACCCATCAGCTCGAGGCCATTTACCCCCTCAAGAAATGGAGAGCATTGGAGCAATATACCCGGCATAGTCGTCCGACTCGAAATGTTCGTGGTTCACCCAAAAATAACTGGCCCACAAGGGCTTCGAGCAAGCGGCCAACTCGCCGGCAGTCAACCGGCGCCATATCAAGGATTTCTCACGAAAGAATGCCAAGGGCGCGCAAATGTGGAAGTTTCCTCCAATTCTTGATAATATAACAGCCAAAAACAATGTTGGATTTTTTTTTGTTCCTACTCAACATATAAGAGGCTAAGCTTGTCTCCATTTGCAGGCTCAACTTCGTTCCCTGCCCTGTTTATCCATCTCATTTTATGACAGCCTATTTAAAAAGAAGTGTTATTTTAACTTTGCGATAACAGAGCCTTGCCAAGTTCGAAGCGTAGATTTTAATTTATTTGTGGTGTTTAAGGTGCACCCAGCTACACTTGCAATATAACACATTTGGTTAAACATAACCTCCCGCATCGTAGCCAACACGGTTTTCGTCAGGTTTGTCTTGCTCGACACAGCTTTCTAAGGTCACGCATGATTTGGCTCTAACAATAGATCAGAGTGAAGTCCATGACTGTATTTTCGTGGACTGCAAAAAAGCATTCGACGTTGTTAAATATGACCTTCTTGTTAGTACATTGCGGGGCTATAAACTGAATGAATAGGTTCATGCATGAACAACTCAGTATCTCTCTCTAAGACAGCAGTCCGCTGTTCTCAACGGTTGTTCTTCCCGTTATGTTCCCGCGACCTCAGGAATGCCCCAAGACTCAGTTGTGGGCCTTCTTTTGTTGCTGCTATATAAAGTGATATCACTACTGGTCTCAAATCTTTATTCAAAATGTTCGCGACTGAGTGTGCAGTTTACAGGACTATAGAGAATGAACGTGATTCCGAATACCTGCATCATGATTTGAATGTAATAGCACCCCGGTGTGCCGATTCAGAAAAATGTCATTGAATGTTAAAAAGTGTGCCAACGTCCCATTTAAAAGAAGACGCTCATACCAATTGAATACGTAGTGCGTAAACGAGGTTTCTTTAGGAACGGCCAGAGAATATAAATACGTAAGAGTTTATTTAACGTCTCGTTTGATGTGAACTAGTGGTTGAGGTGAACGTTCCCAACATAAAGTTAAGGCTGCACGTGTGTTGGGTTTTCTGAGACAAAATTTCACCGATCCTCCATCTATCTTTAAAGGCTAACCGTATTTCACTCATGTGCGCTCAATGTTGGAGTAGGCATGTGTTTACTGGATCCGTACGCCGAAGGGCTGGTCTATACGCACGAAAACATACAGAATAGGGTAACGCGGCTAATTTTAGCTGATTGGGATCGTCAACTTGGCAGCAGTGGAAGCGGCGGGAACACGTCGCTAACAACGAAACTGCCCCTGTTGCAGGTTAGTACAGCTATGTGCAAATATTCCTCTCAAAATGTCACCGCCTCTGCTACTGCTGTCTGCTGCCATTGATTTCTTGTAAGAGTGTCGCACTGGTTTGTTTAATGTACCTCGCCTGTCTGCCTGCGCTCCTTGAAAAAATGTCTCTCGTGTGTGTGTCTTGCAAGGCAACCATTCGTGATGACGTGTCAAACGTGAAGTGCACTGAGTGTTCGAAGTTTTGCCACTTTGGGAAATGCGCTGGAGTAACGGAGAAATCCATTAAGTCAAAAAGTAAATCCGCAAAAAAGGATTGGTGCTGCCTCACGTGCCAGGACATTGAATCTCCAACGAGCAGTCGGGAGCGTGCTGACCCTGAGCTTGACATCAAGGCAGCTCTCGCCTCTATCCTTAAAAAGCTTGATAGCTTGCCTGAATTGACCAAAACAGTTGAGTAAATGGAAGAATCTGCAAAAATGTCTAAGAAATTCGACTAGTGTGAAAACCAAGCTTCGCGCAACGACAGTGAAATAAAAGCACTAAGAAAGAGAGTAGCTGAACTGGAACGCAAGGCCGACATGAACCAAGTCGTGTAGGCGCAACTTCAATAGGACGTTAATGAGCTTGGGTTCCGCAGTAGACAACTGAATCTAGAGATTCATGGCCTACCGGCCTGACGAAAATCTACTTTCCATTTTAAATCAAATTGCCACGAAGCTTCAACTACCGCCCCTCACGGAAGCCCACATTCAGACGATAGACTACCCGCCCGCCCCGAGAAGACGCTAGTAATAATCGCTCGTTTTACGAGACAGACAACAAGAGACTCGTGGCTGAAAGGTTGGCAACAGCATGGAGGGTGGCCACAGCATCTGGCAACAGCATGCAGGAGAATCTCTTGAGTATATTTAAATACATGCGCACCAGGTACCGCGCATGTTTGCTGGTTTGCATATTCGAGTTTGCACAATAATTGAGAGATGTTCTTTGAGATGCACGCACTATATTTTGTATCAGAAGTTTCGTCCTCTTTTTCAGCTTCAATGCTGGGTCACCTTTTTTTATTCACTACGTCAGCGGGATAAAGCGCGAGTGGTTGTCAAAGTGAGAAAAATTTACTCACGAGTTGCTTTAGTCTCAATTGCTGATTTTGTGAACACTGGTTTTTAATATTACAACTCTCTTTCTCTTCTTTATGTGGTTAATTTTTTGCTTGAGTAGGCATTGCCGCCCATGATTAAGACTGTCCCCTCTATGGTCCACTTGCACACTAGCGTATACTCGGTATAGTTAGAAGGCTTCGACGGTGCTTATCCTTATCTTCCGATTCTGTTTGTATTTCTCTTTGGTCTCCGTTTCGTAGTAATAGGAAAGACATAAGTCCCTTATAATTAATGTCGCTTACAAGAAATGCCATTCTCAGGCGCATCGTTTATCCAACGAATGTAAATGTGTAGCCGGCAGTTTCCTTTTTCGGTCTAGTTTGCCTTATCGCTTGACAAATTGTTCTGTGGCGTTAATGCAATGTGGGCGCCATCTCAGGCTTCTTTGGGGCGAACGGGCACTCTTGCGTGACAAAAATATGTGTTGTTCTAGAAATGTGTTTGTAACTTGCGTTTCGTGCCCGTGCCCTGGCCCTCCTCCGGGGCGTTTTTTTTTTTGTGGGCGAAGCGTGCTTGTGGTGAAAAGAAATTGATGGTTCACGAATACATTCGTTGTACCTAACGTTCACAGAAATTATGATTCCATATTATTTTTTCTGCACACCTTTCGTGTATAGGTTCCAAATGCCAGTCTTTTGGTGGGTAACTAGGTAAACATACCTCATAACCAGGACTCTGGTGTGAAGTGGACAATGTGATGTATTTTTTGCCGCATCGCTGCTTGGGAATTGACTTCTGTGTCAAGCAACCTGGTGGTGCGTAGGCTAAAGCGAGCGCGTGTCGGGGTTTTTAAGGGTGGAAAGGAGATAACAATATTTAGGTGAATCATGTAGACCTCTTGAGGTAATGGTTTATATTATTATATTATATTATTCAATCGTATTTTCCCACGCGCACAGGGACTGCCAATGGGACTTCCTGGCCGGCGCCCAAAAAATAATAACGGTTAATATATACTATCATTATAGCTATTATGTACCTTACTGTATTATTATAATGTAATAAATAGGAATGGGCGTAGGTTAAAAATTTTAATCCTATTAGTCGAATATTCGGTTAATTAACGGATTAATTGGACGTTTTAACTCAGAAAAAGATGTCCTAAATAAAAAGGGAGCATTTTTGATGGTTGTTTCTATTAGACTGCCGACGCTACTGACTACAGGTCCTTTTATGCCATCGATGGTAAGTCGTCCAGTTGTGCAGGCCAAGAAGTTCGTTCACAATTTCCGGCAGCGGGGAGTTTCTTTTCTTGTTGACAGACTGAACACACGACCCTGTTGGGGCTAGGAAGTAAATGGGCTTTAACATGGTGTTGAGGTCCGCGGGACGCGAAGAAGTCTTTTTACAATGGGTGTTATTTCAGAAAGGAGGGATTTCTGCACGAGTACAACTTTGAAGAGATCCAGATAGTCGTCGCCGCTTGGTTCGCGTGGACTCGAACTTTTTTTTCAAAATAATAGCAACTAGCCCACTGAACGATTGATCGGAGGGTTAATCGAGCAATCGCCCACCTCTAGTAGTAAAAAATCTTTACTACTACTTATAATGTACAGAGGCACGAAGTAGTAACATTCGGGGACATGTATACGAAAACTAATTGGGAATGCGGGTAGTGGCTCTTTCTGTCCGTCAAACAAGCAGGGCAAATTTTATAACTTATGCTTCAATTCACGATAGCACGTATACAACGAATTAAACACAAGAATAATGAAACGGCTTTCATACCAAACGATCATAGTTTGAGACGACTTATCAAATCCAACTAATTTCTATATGTTGGTTGTATTCGGGGGACCTGAATTGGTGGTCGGAATTAACGCACTTGATGGAGCTATAGCATCGAGCAGTTGGCGCAACCAGGTACCACAGATGGCTGGAAGCCACTGCGCGTCCCCCAAGGCTGTGTCTACGGATTTTACGTAGTTCCTATCACGGAACCTACTTTGTTTTATGGCTTTCGTTTGGTTTTTTGGGTTCGTGAAAACGCGACGATATTTTCTCACTACAGAGAGAGAGAGGGAAATCGAAAGCATTACCCTAATCGAGGGCTATATCAAGTCGTTAGGGCATGAGCGTCGGCAAGGGTTAGGTTTTGTCTTGAGGGTGGCAAAACCTTTAAACCACCCAGTAGGAAGGGAGGCGGGGTGGCTTAATAATATTGTACGCGGAATTCCCCAGCCTCCAAGGAATGTAACGAAGGTAAGTTCGTTTCTGTTCATAACCTTAACAAATATATTTGAAAATGCCACTTAACGTTCATACATCACAGCGAGAAACCACTGCGCTACATAACCGTACCATTCCAGTAAACAGAACGATCGAGGGCACAGGTTTTTGCCACAATCGCCTTGCACCGATATGTTAACCATCTAAAGTAAGATAATGCTGTGGGGCAAAATCGCGGGAAATTAGTATTCCATTTGCGCAAAGTTATTTAAGAGATGTATGCGCAAAAAAAGACGAAGGACAAAAAATGCACGAGGACAAAGCGCTAACTTTGTTCTCGTGCGTTCTTTGTCCTTCGTCTTTTTTTGCGCTATCCATCTCTTAAATATGATCGACTAACTAGCCCAACAACGTTTGTCTTTACTCCGTGTCGCATCTTTTTTTAGCGCTGTTTTTCTAAGTGGCATCATGCACCAACTAGCCTGTTTCAGTTCACTTGTGCACTTATTTGCTAGACTTCATTTGCGCAAACACGTTCTTTTAAATCCATAACTCTTATAGCCCTTATAATTCATTCATAGATATCAGCAACATGCATCTAGAAGCGCGGGCATCATAAAGTCATTATCTCTGTCAACATTATTACTATATTGCTTCATTTTTTCAACATTTTTCGCGATGCAGCTGAAGATCGGTGAGTCCAGACAGGCGGTTGTCTGTCACCTTCGAAGGATGCCACGCTTTCACACGTCGAATCACGTTAAACGAAGGCTTGATCAGGACATGTCGCGGGCAGTATAAAGGTTGTTTTCTGAGCGCGACTGCTATTACTATGTATCCTTTCGGCAAATGCGAGAAAGTCTTCCGGGTTATTTATTGAAGTCTTGTTTTTTCCCGACAGGCGTAAAAGGGCAGCTTCGCAGTCTAAGTTGTCAAAATGGCAGTTTTTCTTTGCTGGCTCGCAAAGCTCCGATTTTTCTTCTCATGCTCTCAGCAGAAAATCTAAATAAGGGATGCAGATGGTGCGAGTATTCTGTTGGAGTAGCGGAGTGTTTAGTCGGCCTATACTAGGCGTGCAGTCATTTGCAGTGCACTGAGTTCTGTGTCAAGCTGTCGTGCTGTCTTCTCATTATCTGAACGTAGGTTGGTATATACTTCTTTCGCATTTATCCTGTGCTTGATTATTGTTTCTGTCAGGAGACGGCGTGTGCTGCTGCACTTCTCAGTGGTCAATTTTTTAACTTATGATGCATAATCTTTTGCAAAGTGTGGGAAATCGTGTAAACTGAGATGGTGCCTACTGCATTTTTCGAGTAATTAATTTTTAACATCTAGCTTTAGTTCGGCCAACATCACAAGATTAAAACCTAATATGCGGCTTTAATCTTCACGAAGTAGAGGATCCTAACGAATTTACGTACGTAATAATGCATCCAGTAAGCATGTATGTCGCAGGCAAATGGACCATCTTCGTGCCCCAAGGTAAAGCCAGGGTCAGAAAGAACCAGGCTGTTTATTTTTATTCGGAAAGAATACTGCTCCAATGTAACAATACTAAAAAAATATTGGCATCGTATCTGCTCCTTTCGTTGCAAATGTCGACTAAAGACGATAGTCTGTGTCGACATGTGCCGAGTAAATGCCTTCCTTCGCTTTCCCGCTCACCTCTCGTGTTGTTCCGCTTGCGACGCGCTCTAACCAAGGTAAACACGCCAAAGGTTTGCCTAAGGTAATTTGAATTTACGGCGTTCTACTGCTCCAGGCCGGGCGTCTCGATGCAAGCGCTACCCTACGGTGGAGACGCGCGTGAACCGAGGCGCACTACTTCAACGTTTGTAGCACCGCGTTGCCCTTGCGCACGTGCGTTCCAAGCAGAACTTGAAACCGATCTAGTGGAAGCTTTCGTAACTGTTGCCGCTTGATTTCCTATAATGCCCCCAGAAGTGATAGTGGCGCAGCCGACAGCAGGCGGCAACGTGATTTTTTTTCTGCAGTGGATGTAGCATTTCATTTCGCAGAAATCAAGCATATATGAAGTTTTTATAAAGGAACACTGGAAATATTGCTTATGTATTAATTTGCTGTCTTATAGGTGCGTTATGTCTTGTTCTTGTTCAACAATGTTGAAAAGTATGAATATTCAAACCGGACTTGGACGTTTAGATTTGGCTGTGAGTATATAAGACTATTGCGCTGATATTGTTTCACTTTGGCCGGGTGGCTGAATCGAGTCACAGACAGACAGACAGACAAGCCAAAATTTCTGGGTTTAAGTAACCCAAGAAAGACTATCGTGTTTAAAATAACACGCAATTAATTCTGAATCGGCTTTGATTGGTCTTTTGCCCCAAAAGCTCTGAAGGGGAAAGCTGGAGCAGGACTACAGGTTCTGGTGTAGCTTACCTGCGAGGGATTGTTTAAGGGTAAAGGGATGTGAATGAGGAGGCTGCTCAGGTGAGGCAATGCTGGCAAAAGTATTTACAGATTCGAGCTCGTCGATAGCTCGGAAAACTTTCCCTTTGTCAAAGAATAGCGCTACATTAAAATGACGAACAATATTTCCTTTAAAAGAGCTTCCGAAAATTTTTAGCTTTGCAAAAAGCTAAAATGAACGATCTTTGCTCTTGTCTGACAGAGCTCCGCAATGCTCGCAGACGCGAGCACACTTTACCGAACGCAGGCTGCGCGCTGTCCTAGGCGGACTTTTCTCTTCGCTCTGTCTACCTAAGAAGTGCACATTGTAGTTACGGCTGGCTTAGGGAGAAGGGTCGAGTTTTCTACAGTATGTCAGCTGAACTGCTTAACGCGGGTGATGCTGCTTTCACCTGCCCATCCACCTAGCAGCAGGGAAAAAAAATAGTAGAGGGTGCATAATTTTTTTGCCTTTCGAACGGTAGCCATTAGTATGACTTCAGGGGACGCCGGTGGCCCGCGGAGATAAAATATTTCTTCACGATATAATAATCAGCACATGCTCACCGAGAGGGACGTCAGCCTCAGCGCATCATATGCACGTTCGCGCGTGTGTGATTTGGAGTGAGCACAAAAGGAAGCCCGGAGGATTCGCACGAGTTAAAACCTGGCATTAAAGGGACAGTAAAGTTATTTGTAAACAATGTAGGATTACTTGCGTAACTTCTAGCATGAAGACCCCAGGCTATGTTCCGGCCTTTCTCGGTGCGTTTGTGCGACTTTATTTAGTAGAAAATTAAACTTTATAGTGCTGTCCGGCTCTCAGCATCCTTCTTGCCTATTTCTTTTGAGTTTTTGAAGTGGCCCACTCAAGAATTTTTTGCTTTACTGCGATACTACGCGGCTTGCTGACCATCCGACAAAATTAGTCGGCTGGCCACCAGCCGACTAATCTTCAGAATTCGTCTGCTCAGTTGAAACTAAGCCAAGACAATTTTCTTCCAGGAAGAATTTGCCTCTAGTTTGGTAGTTGCATACTGTATCAAGCTTACTAAAATTTATGAAACAGTTCCACACAAGTGCACATGCGACGCTTCGCCGACTGGTAATACAAAATTGCAGGAACGATGAAGGCGGGAGAAGAGAAAAGGGTTACTATAGGCACCTAATTCCTTATAAGGACTTAAAAGCAACTTAAACTTTTCTTGTAAAGCCTACAACCAAGGAACGGCACGAAGTTCTGCGTTGGGTGTAGTAGCACAGCTGTCAGCATCACGACGTCGATTATTTTTTTCCCAAGAAATGCAGTCACTAGAGTTAAGACCTTCGTCCGAATTTGGGAGAAGCTCACTCCAAAGTGTTAGTTAAGAAATGGTCATCTAAGATGCTTGGAATGCTGAAGCTAAAAAATAACATGTTAGACGATATCTACTTTATATTTTCCTTCCTGGCAGGGCTGCGTCTAATGTCGTGTGCCATAAAGAAAAAAATGCGTCTATGGGTGAGTGGTGTGAAGCAGTCGGGGCAATTTGTCGCAATTAAAAGGTCAAATACCGTATGCTATTTTGCTCTGTTCATTTTTTTGCTTAGGCACTGTTCTGTATACTGAATTCACCATTTTGCGCTGCACCTTCATTGCTCCACGGGCGAGCTAAACTAACGCGCTGGCGACTTTTCGTTGCCGTGGTGTGGACATGAGTACCGACTGCCTGAGGGCACAGTGCCGAGTCAGCCCACTCTCGGCCTGGAGCGAACACTCCTCCTACGACACAGGAACAAACAAGGCAAGCTCGAAACTTGGACACGAAGAGCAACGCAGTTGAACGTCTCCGATGTTACTCGGAGGGCGTTCAGCTACTGTGTACACCTAGGCTAGTGAACGTTATGATTCTAAGCGCTGCTAGCAAGCTTATATGAAGCGTTTTACAGCCGACAACTTGGCCGGAGCACGGTGTGCCGATTAGTGAGATATCGAGAATGACCAACAAAAGATAATGTCGGATGCCAAGCATGTTGTTGCACAGAACCGAAACCAAAACTGTCTTGAATTCTACTCTTTGACATCGTCCGATCACATCACATCTCTAACACGCGTCACTGCTGTCAGTTGATGCGCAGCCGCAAATTTTGCGTGGTAATTTTTTTCTTATTTCAGAGTTTATAAATTAACTACTGCTTGAAATTAAAAAAAAGACAACACGAAACACTAAACCCAGCGGACCAGCCCTCTTCCATATACCACTGCGCATTGCACGGCTAAATTCACAAAAGTGGAAGTTCGAGCACGTTGAGGCAGACTCCTTAAAGGAGCCATAAAGACAAAACACAAGTGGGTTTATCAGAAAGTGTGCTTAGTCCCGATAACAATGATACCAATATCATCGCAATCTTCGAACAAATAACGGAGATATTAAAGAAAACGTGTGAAGCAGTCGCGACCCCCAAGCCAATTTCCCGCCACTTTTCTATGACGTCACGGAACCTTGTTTGTGCGATTGGCGGCCGCCTAACTGACCTGTCGCGACGACACATGACAGGGCGTCTGTAATGGGGCCTCTAGTTCCATTCGACCGCATCACTTGAATGCTAACATGCAGTTAACGCACTGATATTTATATTTTATTGTTGGCCCTTGTGACGTCATTCCTGTACATAATACGTCACTGTGGCGCAAAAATTGAAAGTTTTTAAATACTTCTTGCTTTTTTTTCGTTAAAAAACATCTTTTGTGGCTCTAATAAAACTGAGTGAGATACTGAATCCTAGTTCTTTCAAATTAAACGAAGTTGTATTTTCTCTTCATGGCTCCTTTAGGTTGTCAAAATTGCGCACAAAGCCAGCAACCTATGACAGCAGACATTAACTTAATTCGCCTCGGTCGAGTGTGCTTTGCATGGTTACGTTCAACCAACGGTTTCGTTGAAACACATTTTCGACAACAGCGCCCTGTGTGGACTTCGCTGCGTTGAAGATGAGTGGAAACGGGTCCCCAGCCAGCTGCATTCATAAGCGAACTGAAGGGTCATCGGGAAAACCGCTGCTTTTTGCGCTTTTTAAATCTCAGAAGCGGGTTGCTCTAGAATAGAACGCTAACCACTTGTTATCGCTGCGGCAAAGTTTTTTCACCGTGAGAGAAATAGTGTGCTCCACCTATAATGTATATTGCCAAACTGCTGGTTACGGACCAAGAGACGCAACTGGAGCGCGCCGATTAATTTAACAAACTGAAAGCTATGACTTGTAATTTTTTCATTTATTTTTGTAACTCTAATTATAATAACCTTGTAATCTCACCCTCCTGATGAGTGAATATCTTTTTGCATGACTATTACACCCAAACACCGTCGCTGAATTCGTAAGTGTTGGCAGAATTTGACATGGAGTTCTAACGCAGAGCGCGTCCGGCCCGCCCGTGCCATTACACATCCGTAGTGAGGTGAGTTTCAGAACGACGTCTTCAGCAGCCATTCAGGCTTCACAAATAGTCAGCCGGGATTGACCTCCCCAGTGCATGTCTGTAGGAGAAAATTTCGGCAGTGGTGACAGAATCACAAGCCACGTTTTGCCGTTCTATTGAGACATAGAAATCTGGTAGATTCTGTCAGAGTTATCACACCCGTCGAGTTGTGTTCAAGTGGTAGAGAATACTAACAGGGGAATCACATGTCCTCAAATGGGATGGCCATGGCACTTCGATAATAAAGTACGGAAGTCACGGTTTGGTTCGTTTAGTTACATTGTCCCAACAATTGGTACCATCAGGAATGAAATAAAGCGGGAATGTGTGAACCTTTTGGAAATTTCCCCCAAAAGGGAACACGAACAAACACATTTTAAAATAACGCGGAAAGAGTTCACACTCCCACAATAATAGCAACCGGAAACATGCAAACAATTTGGCTGCTAGCTGGTGCACAGTTTTTATTATGCAAATAATGAAATTTGTCCCTGCATATTGAAAGCATGATGCTGGTAAGTTAAAATTATTCTTGTTTGGTAGCCAATTCGTCGATTCCCTCGGTGCCACTGGAACTTGAAAGTGCTCAGAAATACTTGTGCTGCTTAAGAGTTTCTGACTGTCTCTCTGGTTTGAACAAGAATAACAGAGTACGTGATGACTGATCCAGTGATCTGTAATGAAGGCAAAAATGTTAACCCTGTGAAAGCTGCAGTTTCATTGTGGATCAACAATCTCTTGTATATATCCAACAGAGGACTGCTGGCCCTCTAGTCTTGCAATAGCAAAAGATGGAACGTTCTCTGCTAAAATATTGTGACTTCAACATCTTGGTTATCAAACGACTGTATTTATAACGTATTACCGGTGAAACATAACGGATAGCCGCCATTCTTCGTCTTCCGCTTTAGCTCACTTCCGCACTGACTTCTTTATCCCAGGGGAAATACCGGTTTAATGGAAAAAGCCTCTATTACTTCCAGGGGGGTGGGGGGTGTAAAGAATAGTAACGAGTCATTGCATGTGTGCTCTTTGGTAATGCATCTATGGAAGGTGGCAGCAATTATGAGAAAATGACTGCTGCGATCCCCCGGATTGTTGTTGCAGACATAAATGTCTGCTTGCTAGAATATACAGTTGGTACGTGAACATTGAAGCAGGAAGCTCAAATGTGTTCCTCAAATCGATGAAAATAAATCGTTAGATGGAAAGAAAACAATTGTGCGATATTTAAAATTTGAACTCACTGCTCTTGATCACGTTTTGAACATCTTATAAAACGGCTCATAATAGCAAAACAAACCTCAAAACAAATGAGCTCATTTGTTCAGCGTTAACGTTTCTCGTTATTTTTACAGCGCGTAACAAGTTACTACACCGCTGGGCATAAAATTTCAGATCGGCTCGGTGGCGCCTAACGCTTCGTCCACATTCTCTGGCGAGCTTGGTGGCCGTATTTGTTTTTAGTAGCCGACACGGGAACACGAATAAGGAACACTGCTCGGCAACTTTAACGTTTCTGGGGTGATCGTACAGCCATACTCGCAGGGCCTTCTCTATTCCATTTGGGAACGCCGCTTTACCTTTCGAAGACATTTTTTTGCGCGGCAGTTTGAGCATGTTGAGCCTGGAAGGACACTAGTGGAGAATGTCCCTTCTTGCTGTTCCTCAAAACCATTAGGCACCTTGGCGCTTTCAGTTTGAAGTGAAGATTGCGAGTGCGGTTTTTGCTAATGTGAACTTGACGAAAAGCCCGTTCAGATTCGAAACGTAGCCGGAGCCACTCCCAGCTATCCTACGAAAAATGTACAAGCCGCGGAGCGAAAGGGAATCAACTTCAACTTTTATACACCTAGCCATCTGCATTAATACGCTGGGCTTAACACTTGTCATATGCAAAGAAACTGACTGAAACGTAATCATTTTTATGGTGCGCAGAATACTAAAAAATTGAATATACATAAAGGGGGTCAAAAGATTCAGCGTTTATTTCTGTTATGTTTGAATTTAAAAAAATGTAATGACGCAAAAAAAAAAAGCATTTGGCGTTAGAATAAAAGACCTGGCTCTTCCTGGCTCCTTTCGACTTCTGCTCGCGCTGATTTTGAGGACTGCCACTTTGCAGCCCTGACGGAAAGAGTGAACAAAACTCTGAAAATTCGGCGTTGTCCCGCTTAATAACGCTATACACTTACCGAAACAATCAGGGGTAGGTTTACGGAGAAAAAACCGGCCCCTGATAAGGCCATTTCTTTTGGTTTTATAGAACTCCGCAGATAGTTAATCTGCAAATATACGGAGTGGACATTTAGCCACAAACTTCGGATAGTATATCCGTAAAATATGTTGCCCTGTGTACTTTTTCCCAAAAGGTAAACGAGGGAATATTATCTTTTTTTCTCAACGCTCAAAGTAGGAGAAATGTGTTAGCCGAATTTGAATTTGTGTCATTGGAACTTGGGCTGACATATATTATAGCAGTTTCCCTAAAGTTATTCCCGTGTACCCCTGCTTCTACGAGTACGATTACATCATATTCTACTTCTAGTTTCCTGTTCAATTGGAATTACACTACCAAAATACTTCTCAGTATGTCTCCCACCACAACCAAATTGCCATCATTGAGAGTGTGGCTCCATCATACTGCTAGTTACGTTTCATGCATCCGAATTTTATAATTTGCACTAAACATCCGGTACTGTCAGACGTCAGAAAATGTTTTTATATATTCAATAATATTACATTGTAAATATGAATATTATCAGTAAATAATGTCAATAGTAATAATAATAAAAAGAATGAGTAATATTAGGTTGCTATATACTCAAACGACATAGTTTCAAAAAACTCTTGGCTTCAGCACAAAACTTCGGTATAAAAAAAAACAAGGCACGAAAAGAAACATTTGTAAAGGAGTTATTAATACGTACCTGATTATAATATGCGGAGCATTCTGGAAATAGTCTAGCTTTAAGCAAAGATTGCTTGAGTTGTTGCAACTGAAACAGTGCAAACAAGTTACAATTGAATGAAATGGTTGTGATATACGTGAACTTTATGTTTAAAGAATTGAAGAAGGCACGCGGAGATTGTAAATGCTCTTTTTCATACACGGGGCAAATGGAATATGCATGAATAAATTAATAAATACACAAAAATTGAGTCGACTAAGCAGACCTCGATATTCTCACCTCTTCAACCATTCTCTGGCTCAGCGCAGTTATGTCCAAGATGTCGATGCTGGACGAAATGGCGTGAAATGTCACCAGGTAACATTCTGACAGCGGGTAGTCCTTGTCAAATGCGATGAAGATGCTCGTGCAAACAATGAAGATGACAAGGGCAGCTGACACAGTGATGGCGTTCTGCCAAACCCCATTGAGCTTGTTCCTAAGATTCCTGATTTCCCAAAGGTTCATCCTCACATGCTCGATTCCCTTTAGTTTGTCAGCGAATGTCCTGGATGTGCTGTTTTCAGTAACCGTCCGCAAGAATTCGTGTTGATGTTGGATGTATAGAACGATAACCTCGGTGCAAGGCCTGAGCACTACAAAATGCAACATTTGGTAAAGGTAGAACAGAATGTTGCCCAAAACAAAGAGTATCTTGATGAAAATGAGCAGAATAAGGCTGTACTGAAGGCGGTCTATTAATTGAAAAGAGAGGATGCTGCGGATAGAAACATTTGCAATGAACGCCACGATGAGAGCACACCGGAGAACATAGTGGGTTCTCACTTTCTTGGTGGATTTGGGTGGTGAGAAAAATACCGCTGTTTCGTACTCGGAAGATTCTTTGAAAAAATCAAGTAAGCGATGCGACTGAGTGAAAAAGGTGTAAATGTTGAGTAGTGCCCTCACAAACACGAGAATGTAGACAATGGCATTCAGAATCATGGCATACAATTGGAATTTGGAAAAACCTTGCAGTGGATCAAGGCCAATCTCGAAGCCTTGCATGGACACGTATAGAGCCAAACAGCTCGCGGAATACAGAATGTAAAATCTTTTCCATGAAATTGTCATGTCTTCGCTGTCATTATTTTGAAGATTCTGAATGAACATTAAACCGCATATTTTACAGATCCAAGAGTACAACTTGAACTGTTTTGCCATGACTGATGCCATAATAATGTCTAAAACGTCTCTTAATTTGACAAAACCAAATTTAACACGATAAAGTAGTCTTGTTAGAAGCCGATTTGAGTTCTTCTTGGAACCTGTAAAACATAAAGTTTTACAAAGGTGAGCAGTCGTACCACTCGGGAATATCTAATGCCTAATACGAGCGTTGAATGTTTTTTTGGTTGTAGCGGCTTAAAACTCATAATATTTAATAATCGAAGCGACGGTAGGTTTGGAAGAAATTCCCAGTTTTTGTCCTCTGTCAAAATTCACAAAAATTTTAAAAATACTCATTAGTGGAAACGATTCAGCGCTGTACAATCTTCAGAGTATTTACACCAGAAGCCATCATCTGTAGCGGGGAGTGGATGCTACTTACCGGCTTCAAATGACGTTTACGTGATATATAAGAGTTATAATTTCTCGCACTCAACTGCTTTGAATTTGATACACAAATGTTCCTTCAAAAAAATCTATATTTTGTTCCAACTTTATATCGGAGAGCATGTAAAATATAGTGCCGTATTCGGATCTATCAAAATTACCACAATCTTGTTCAAAATGGCTAATGCTGTGCAGGTGAGAAATGAAGTTTTGTGTAGGTGAATAGGTGGTTTGCAACTATATACTAGTACAAATTTAGTCGCTCTCACATCATTACAATGTTTGAATAGACTATTTGCAACAAAGTATGCTGTGGGAGCCAAAATGGCAAGCTTATCGGAATAGTAGCGACCCTTGGTTTGTTGATGTAAGGAAGTAAGTTCATTGGTGAGGTTTATTTAAGTTTACTTAAGTGTACGTAAACTTATATCTTTCCACTGGTATTTCTTTATGTAACATTTAATAAGCACTGTTCAACGGAGGTGCAATACAGAAGACCACAGGACAATGAAAATCTTGCTGTTCTTTGGGCAAAGCGTTTGAAAAAACGAACTAAAGCGTTGTTTCCTATTATATATTGAAGCAGGTATTTCGAAAGGTGTGACTGTGATCGCCATTAAGATATTCATGTAATTACTAGTCACAGAAAATCTGAATAAATGTAAACTTGAGCGCAGCCCGTTTATCAGGGTAGTGCCATATGACTGAAAACTCACGCGTTTCAGCTTTCTTTCTACTGCGCTGTCGCCTTCACTTTTTTCATCCCAAACTGTTTCTGCTGACATCCCACGACTCGACTCCTGGGCCCTTAAAATGTCAGAGTAGCTGTTTTTTCACAATGTATTGGCTCACCATTTAAAAAAAAATGCGTTTTTATTATCAATTCATCAGCCTATAATGACGTAAGTTTTGTGGACCTAAAGTGTTCTTTCTTTTCGACTCTGCAAAGCATGCTGTGTAACGGGTGGCAACCAATAAAATACTCACTTGAAGGCCTTTCAGAATAATGACACAATCGTTTGCTGCAAAATAGGCTAGTTGGTACAGTGAGTCAGCGGCGTCTGCTTCGCGCGGTTACATTCAATATACTGCCAATGGTGGTGGCCGTTGTTTTTTTGTTTGTTTGTGCAAAGAAACTTTCAAAGTGTGCACACATCACTGACATTCGGTTCGTTCTGAAAGAGCGATCATCCACGACGATCATGCACAGAGCACGGAAACGGATGGCAATAACAGTATAAGTTCCACGAACCTTTAATATATTTAGGCTTCACAATGTGACTCATATCAGCGTACACAACAGCAACCTGCATTAGTTAAGGCCAATTCGCACGCGAAGTACCCTTCGGGTCATTTTGTACACTTGCGAATCGGAAACTCATTTCCGTATACAGGAGGTGCATAGATTGCTGCCATGAATATCATGTAGTTTTGCACAATAGAAATTGGATTGCGTTCTCCTCAATCTTTTTTTTATAGTGGCAATCAATGATTTCTTTGCCTAATCTGCCGCATTGCGGAAAGGAAAAAGTCGGAAGCGGAACTCGGCCATTATGCTTCTTTTATGCACTCAACGGAAGTCCGCTTGGCCCTTACATGATTGATTCTTCTCGTAGAGGACCTTGGAAGTAACTCATCCTTTTCAAACCTTGAGTAGCGTGCAAAAAAAAGCTGGCAGCCATGCACAGAACTCATCGAAGGGATTTACGAGCATTGTCTGATGGCTGTTTTGTAAAAGTGTAGTACTCACGGTTCAGTAAAATCTCTCACACATTCTAAGAAGATTCAAACCTCGAGGCAATGCTAAAACACAAATGCGATGCTTAATTTACGTTGAGCATCACAGGAGATACAAAAGCAAGTGTGTCCTACAGATATACATTATAGGTATCTTTAACAGTTATTTCACTACTTACGAATTCTTTTGTTTTTATAACTGGTGGCTGATATTTACGTTTGTGTAAGGTTAAAGCAAATCCTTTATATGCCATTGCTTGCACTGCAATTACATGAGTAGGTGTTGTAAAACTGTAAAACAGTACACTCGCTTTGTGAACCCGTTGTGGGGCATGGGGAACGAGGTGGGGAGGGGCTGTGGTCTTTCAGAAAATTTTGGAAGTAGGGAGAAGTACGGGAGTGAGAATAGTCGAGGTCGCTAAGTTTTTCTATATACAATTAAATATTGCTGGTAACTATTTTTCTGTCTGAAACTAGATGCCAGAGTCTTTCAATGCTTTGAAAGACCGGTACCACTCTTACGTGGCTTGAATGTGTGCTCTCACGACAATCCTACATTTTGAAATACCCCTAAGTGGGATTTACATGTAGGAATGCCGAAGCATCACTATTTATTCACATTTTAGGCACCTTATTGTTTCTTTACAGACGAAGCACTGCGTCATTAAGTGTCGGGTTGCTCCCATGATCTTTATGAGTTTTTGAAGCTGTTGTTTCTACGCATGTCGTTGTTGTTTTTGTTGTCTTGCAATAAACCGGTGATTTCTGTTTGTTGCGTATCGGCGTCGCGTCGTCGAGCGGGATCAGGCACGCGAACCCTACGCACACGCATGAAATTCCCTCGCATTGTACCATACCGTACTGATTCTCCTCTTACGTGTCTGCAGAGTATGCCGGGTGGGATGGTTCGCCTGTCCACATGAGTGCACGTTGGATGGTGTCGCGTGTAGTGCGCTGCACAAGCCCAGCCCGGCCTGGCCCGTGGGCTGGGCTCGGGCAGGGCAGCAGGTGTTTTCTCGTCCCCAGGCGGGGCTCGGACACGAACAAAAAAGTTCTCTTGCCGTGGCAGCTCTAGCTGGCCATGGCCGGGTCTGAGGCGCGGAAGTCGTGCGCGTCAAATTTTAAATTGTTGATATCAAAAAGTTGCCTCGTTGATCTTTTAGGTTACATTAAAACAAAAAACAAAGTGCAGTCACCCCGGTGCCGTTAAAAGATCTAAATGACGTATTGTACTTAAAAAGTCTTCAAAATAAAACCAAGTCAATTTCAAGTTTTCTGAAGTCAATAAAAGACAAGGTACGAACTCCATGAGATTTGTGGGACAGAGCTTGTCAGAAACGATAGCGCTGGTCTTAAATGTACATGAGTGTTTTACGGCGGAGCTGTTACCCTCTCATTGGTGGGAAACTTTCGTGTCGTAAACAAAAATTGCCTCCATCTCCCCGCGAGGGAACCCTGGTGTGATGCGGCGCATTTGGAGGTTCAATTGGCGTTTCCATTAGGTTGATTCTCTACATCGCGTGAAACGTATTGTGAACGCTTAGGATGCCTTCCATCACATACGGATGTCCTCATACACGGGACGATGGAGGCAATTTTACAGTTTCATGCACATGCATACGCGAAATGAGAGAGTACACGTGTTTTAGCGGCCACCACCCAGTGCGATACCCGCTTTATATTCACAGCGCTTGAAGGAGAGGAGACCGCGGAGAAGAGTCGCGCATGCGCGCACATGGGCACCGGAGCAGCTGTTAACGCAGCGTTAACGCAGCGAAGCGCGCGCCAACCAAGCGCGCCAGCTGTCGTTGTGCTAATGCGCCGGAGTGAGAGTGTTGCACACAGCTGTGGGCGAGGCGAACGAAGGAGGGCAGCGGACGGACGGCGCCGCCGACGACGACGAGGCAGGAGGGACATGCCTCAGAGCAAAGGATGCGCCGCAACTAAAAACCGAGGCAGGACCCACCAGTTCTCGCCCGAGACACCCAACACATGCGTCAGGCTATTCAGGTATGCAGCATAGAGCTCAGTATTCGCGAAAAAAAATCACGAACAAGCATCGCAACCGCATGATGGATAAGCGCCGGTGAACGTTAGGACTCTCGCCCCGCCTCCCCCCAATGTGTTCTGGTAAAGATTAGGTTTGCAGCTGTTCTGTGTTGACGTCCTGCAAGGGATTGCGCATGCATCAGGCTAGGTGGGAGCCAGCAGTTCCGCATGCGTTAGGATGCAGCGCCTGCCGCCAAAGAAGCCGAGTGCAAGCGATAATCGCTCCGAGACAATGAGGAACATTTCATACCTTCCCCATCAGCATGTGTAGTGGTGTACAACAGCTTCGCTGGACATCCCGTTTCGCAGGGCGAGAAGGCGTACATGTTTTTTCTATTTCCAAACTGAAAACAACAACAACCGTGACAAGGACTTCGTACTTTGTGCAGACCTTGCCACCAACGATAACCTAGTCTAGCGTTCGTTTTTATTACATTTTATGAACGTTCTTTTTTGCGAATAAGAGGGACTCTTTGAGTACACAATTTTGTGAGCACGGGAAGAACTTGGCTCGATTTGGATAAGCTCTGAGGCAAATCGACAAGGAAACTTAGCGAATTAAATTGAGAAAAGCATAACTTAATATAGCTCTTGCCAGAGTGTGTTAGCTCCAAAAACAAGTACAGGTAGGAAGGATACTTTGTGTAAAAGAATTCAATAAAACAAGAAAAGGTGCAATATCTGTTCAAGAATTGCACAGGTAACCTGATTATCCAGTGTTACAAGCATTATTTAAAAGATACTCGGTGTGCCTTGAGTTCGGAGGTTGTCCCAAATGAAACGCCCATTTCAGCGATATTATCGAAAATACATTTTTTTAAGTCAGGATATAAAAGTGGCACAAATATAGGTCCAAGTTTAAAGACAATTTAAGTTCGATATACTAGCTCTATGCTTAATTTTGGGTTAAAGTAATCAAGTTTTTACAGGAATATGTTTAGAGTCTTTCGCACTCGGGCTGATATAAAAAAACAGTCAGGCGGGCTCGGGTCTATTTTATTAAATTCTTTCTGGTTCAGGCCGTTCACGGGCTGATATTTAAAAAAAATTCTCCGGCCCAGGCCGAGCTCGGGCTGTTATCTCAATGTTTTTTCGGGCTCGGGCCGGGCCCGGAACATGTGTCTACCGGGCCGGGTAGGGCCGGGAATGGAAATTCCGGTCAGTGCCGTGCTACAATCACATGTGGTAGTTATTAGAAGCCTAGAAAACAGTGACGGAAGCAGTTTTTTCTCGAAGGCGAATCAAAATCACATTTAGGTTCACGAAACGAATTTTGTTCGCGGTACCGCAATGCAAGTAGGGGCCGTCTTCTTTGTGGCTTCAAAAGGTAATAGCTGCGTATGTGTAATGGCGAAGCAATGTTTTCAGGAAGGAAAGCGGTTAGGATTGATCAATACCGGCTTCATTGAAGTAACAATGTCTATAAAGTTCATGGCAGGGTGAAGCGCGCCGCAGTATGGAGGTACGTACGGGATGCTCATTGTACACTGCAGGCGAAAAGGGAATAGAGGCAGCTGATGTCCTTAAACACAAAAATGGCGTGGTTTGTCTCACGCACCTATCATTTGGAGTCTCTTCTGTGCGCAGATTATTTCAACGACGCTCCTGCCAGGTTCAGCGGTTTTTTGTCTCCTTCGATGTCATCGTAACAACTGGAAGCACTGCACCCAACGGCCCAGCGTGCTTAAATATCCCACTGCGTATTGTGTGGGCAAAGTCAGAAAAGTGCAAGTTCCAGCACGTTGAGGTACACTGCTTGAGTAGTCGAAATTGCGCACAAAGCCAGCAACGTATGACAGCAGACATTAACTCAATTCGTCTCGGTCGAGTGTGCTTTGCATGGTTCCTTTCAACCAACGGTTTATTTGAAACGCATCCTCGACAGCAGTGCCCGGTGTGGACTTCGCTGCGTTGAAGGTCAATGGAAGCGGTTCCCCAGGCAGCTACATTCATAGGCGATCTGAAAGGTCCTCGGGAAAACCGCAGTTTTTGGAGCATTTTGAATCTCTGAAGCTGGTTTCTCTTGAATAGAACGCTAACCAGTTGCCATCGCAGCGGCAGAGGTTTTTCACCGTGAAAGAAGCAGCGTGCTCCATCTACAATGTATATTGCCAAAATGCTGGTTACGGGTCACTGACACAACTGGAGCGCGGCAACTTAGTAGGTAGACTGAAAGCTATGATTTGTGATTTTGTTATTTATTTTTGTAACTGTAAATGTAATAAATTTGTAATCTCACCCTCCTGATGAGTGAATATGTTGTTGTAGAACTTTTACATCCAAACGTCGTCGTTGAATTCAGTGGTGGGTGCATAATTTAGTATTGAGTTTTAATGCAGAGCGCGTCCGGCACATCCGTGCCATTACAAGCATCCGCAGTGAGGCGATTTTCAGAACGACGTATTCAGCAGCCATTCAGGCGTCACAAATACTCAGCCGGGAATGACCTCCCAACCGGATGTCTCTTGGAAGAAACTTTCGGCAGTGGTGGCCAGTTCACAGGCCAGCTTTTCCCTTCAATTGAGGCCTAGAAATCTGGTTAATGCTGTCAAAATTATCCCACCCCCTGATTTGAGTTAATGTGGAAGAGTATACTAACGGAGGAATCACATGTCCTAAAATGAGCTGGTCGCTGCACTTGGATAATAACTCACGGAACTCATGGTTTGGTTCGTTTAATTGCATTGTCTCAACAAATGGTACCATCAGGATTGAAAGAAGGCTGAAATGTGTGATTCTTTGGGGAATTTCCTCCAAAAGGGAACACGAGCAAACACATTTCAAAATACAGCTGAACGAGTTCACACTTCCGTAATAATAACAACCGGAAACTTGCGAATATTTTGGGTGCTAGCTAGTTGTGCAGTTTTTATTATTCCAATAATAAAATTTGCCCCTGCATTGTGAAAGCCCGAGGCTGGCAAGTTCAAATTATTCTTCTTTGGTAGACAATACGTCGATGCCGTCGGTGCCATTGGAACTTGGAAGTGCTCAGAAATCTCTGTGCTATTTAGGAGTTTCTGACTGTCTCTCTGGTTTGAACTAGAATAACAGAGTACGTGATGACTGATCCGGTGATCTGAAATGAAAGAAGAAATGTTAACCCTGTGAAATCTGGAGTCTTATTGCTCATCAACAATCTCGTAAACGCCCAACAGAGGAGTGCTGGCCCTCTAGTATTGCAATAGGAAGAGATGGAACGTTCTCTGATAAAATATTGCGTCTTCAACGCCTTGGTTACGAAAAAACTGTATTTATAGCGTATTACAGGTGAAACCTAATGGGTAGCCGCCATTCTTCGTCTTCTGCTTTAGCTCACTTCCGCACTGACTTCTTTATCGCCGGGAAAATACCGGTTTAATGGAAAAAGCCTCTATTAGTTTCAGAAGGGGGTGGGGGGTTTAAAGAATAGCAACGAGTCATTGCATGCGTATTCTTTGAGAATGCATCTATAGATGGGTGAAACAATTATAAGAAAATGACAACTGCGATACTACTGATTGTTGTTGCAGACATAAATGTGCTGGCCTCAGCTTGCTGTAATATAGAGTTGGCTCGTGAACATTGAAGAAGGAAGCCAAACTGTATTCCTCATTTCCAAGAAAATAAATCATTAGATGGAAATAAAACAATTGCAGGGTATTTTAAATTTTCACTCAGTGCTCTCGATCGCATTTGGCCAACCTAATAACATGGCTCATCATAGCAAAACAAACCTTAACAGAAATGAGCTCATTTGTTCCGCGTTAACTTCTGTCGTTATTCTTACAGAGCGTGACAAGTTATTACACTGCTGGCGACAAATGTTCAGTGGCGCCTTAGGGCTTCTTACACATACTCTGGCGAGCTTGGTGCTCGTATTTGTTTTTAGTAGCGGACGCGGGAACGCGAGTGAAGAAGTTCAGCAATTTTAAGGTTTCATGCTCGGTGGGCCTTCTCTAGTCCATTTGTGAATGCCGCTTTATCTTTTGAAGTCATTTTTTGCGCGCTGTTTGAGCGTGTGGTGCCTAGTAGGACAGTAGTAAAGAATGCAATTTCTTGTAGTTCCTCAAAACCATTTGCAACATTTTCGCTTTCGTTTTGACTTGGAGATCATGAGTGCGTTTTTGTTAATGTAAACTTGATAAGAAATCTGTTCAAATTCAAACAATAGCCCGAGGTACTTCTAGCTTTCCCACCAACAAAGTACACGCCATGGATCGAGGGCGCACACTTCAGCATTTAATGCCCTAGCGGTGTACAATGTTACGTTGGCTTTAAGAGTTGTCATGGGCAAGGAAAATGACTGAAAAGTAATTAATTTTTAAAGCCAAGCTTTCTACTTCTACCAGCCAGCGATTCCTTCGTGGTGTGCGGGACAAGAAACTCCGAACACGGATCAGGAGGAGAAGGGCGGTTTTCACTCACGGAGCACAGTGTAGATTGCGCGGCCATAGGGCGCTATTACCCAGCGTTCCCCGCATGCAGCTGCCTGCTCGCACTGGGGGGTGCGTTTGCGGAATGGCTTTATCGGCTGCTTTAGCGACGGTTGTTTTTCGCCTGTTCTGGGGTGCTCCGCGTTTATTGCGCGCTTCCTTCGCACGGCTTGATTAATTTGTTCGAAACCACCGGCTGGGTAGCCCGGATTCGACGGAATTATGTGGTCGTACGGCAAAGATGCGCTAAGGATTTGTTTGGTGGGTAGGAAAACAAAATGTGGAGGCCACATACCGACATATTGCCGCTAGAGATACGCAATCTTTGGCGCACTGCTTGCCACGATTCTAAATGAGTGAACAGCAATTCGGTTGTGTTTTAAAAAGTATCACATAAAATGAAAGGAGATAATGAATCTCCTCAGTAGCGATTATAAAAGTTCCCTCAGCTTTCTCGCAATTCTCGAACTTACTAAATAACTAGTTTGAATACATATAAATGGGAATCACATAGCTCATACGCCGAATTGTTTCGGCGTCTGCGCTTGTGCTGTTGTGTCGCGCGGTGGTGTAGCCACTAGCTAGCACATCAGGATGGCTAGCTTCCGCTGTCTAAGCCTTCGAAAGGCGCTCGTGTCGGTTTTCTGCCGACGCACGGCCATGCTACTGCGTCGGCGTCGTCCCCCGCGAAGTCGAGGTAATGTCTGGCAGACTCCCTGGTTTCGCTTATTGTAGAGCCAAATGTGTTAATTTAAGTGACGTCGCATCGGAAGTGGTTTTGGGGGTCGTTTAAAGCTTTGCTTTCCAACCACCTGCACGGCGTGTATTGGAGCCAATTTTTCTATCCGCAAAATACGTCAAGATTGAATATAAATAAAGTGGGTCAAACTTTCCAGTGACCCTTCATATTATGTTCGAATACTTTACAAAAGCAACGACGAAAAGAGAAACATATGGCCCTAGAATAAGAGACCTGGCTCTTCACGGCTGCTCTCGACTTCTGTTCGGGCTGATTTTCTTAACTGCCACTTTGCAGCCCTGATGGAAAGAGTAAAAAAAAACTCTGTTGTCCCGTTAAATAACGCTGTATACTTACCGAAACAATCAGGGGTAGGTTTACGGAGAAAAAACCGGCTCCTGAGAAGGCCATTTCCTTTGGTTTTATGGAATTGCGCAGATAGCTAATCTGCAAAATACGAAGTGGACGTTCAGCCACAAACTTCGAATAGTATCGCTTGTAAATTATATCGTCTCCTTTAATTTTTCTTAGACGGTTCACTCTTGGGATGATAGTGTTTTTATGAACGCTCAAAGTCGGCGGAATATATCAGAATATTTTAATATCTGTCACTGCAACTTCTACTGATATAGATGTACACTTCCGGTCCAGCCCGCTATAAAAACGAACCAAACACAAGATAATAAATAATATAATAATAATTATATCAATATTATCAACAAAAAATACCATTCATAAGAATAATAAAAGGAAATAATAGAATTTTCGTTGCTTTTTACTACAATGACATAGTTTCAAAAAATTCTTGGCTTCGCCACACAGGTTCAGTATAAAGGGAAAGCGAAGCAAGGAAATAAATATTTGGAAATGAATTTTAATACGTACCTGATTATAATATGCGGAGCATTCTGGAAATACTCTAGCTTTAAGCAAAGTTTGCTTGAGTTGTTGCAACTGAAAGAGTGTAAACATGTTACAATTGAATGAATTGGTTGTCAATCAGGTGATCAATCAGGTGATCGAGAAGTGCACTGGGTGTACTCAACCCCTATATATGGCCTTAATTGACTTTGAGAAAGCATTTGACTCGGTCGAAACCTCAGCAGTCTTTCAGGAATTACGGAACCAGGGTGTGGATGAGCATTATGTAAGAATACTAGAGGATATCTACAATGGGTACACAGCTACCATCATCCTCCATAAGGAGAGCAGTAAAATACCTATAAGGAAGGGCGTCAGGCAAGGAGACACGATCTCTACAATGTTAGTCACAGCGTGTTTACAAGATGTATTCAGAACATTAGATTGGGAACAGGTGGGAGTAAGGGTTAGTGAAGAATACCTCAGTAACCTCAGATTTGCTGATGACGTTGCCTTGCTAAGTAACTCGGGGGACGAATTGCAAAGCATGCTTTTCGCACTGGACAAACCGAGTAGAACCGATGGCCTGAAAATGAATGTGTAGAAAACCAAAGTAATGATCACTAATCTCGGGACAGCACGGTGGTTTGAGATAGGTGGCGAGGCAGATGAAGTGGTAAGGAAATATATTTACAAAGGCCAGGTTGTGACCCGGGAACCCAACCATGAGACAAATATAATTAGAAGGACAAGAATGGGGTGGAGTGCATACGGCAGACATTCTCAGATAATGAATGGCAGCCTGCCATTGTCCCTGAAGAAGAACGTGTATGACAACTGCATCTTACCGGTACTCACCTACGGGGCACAAACTTGGAGGTTCACTAACAGGATACAACTTAAATTGAGAACGACTCAGCCGGCAATGAAACGGAAGATGATTCTTGTAACATTAAGGGACAAGAAGAGAGCGGAGTGGGTCAGGGAACAAAAACGTGTTAAAGATATATTAGTAGAAATTAAGAAGAAGAAATGGACGTGGGCACGGCATGTAATGCGAAGGCAAGATAACCGTTGGTCATTAAGGGTAACAGAGTGGATCCCTAGAGAAGGCAAGCGGGGCCGAATGCGACAGATAGTTAGATGGGCAGATGAGATCAAGGAGTTTGCGGGGATAAGTTGGTCGCTATTGGCACAGGAGCGGGGTAATTTGAGATTAATGGGAGAGGCATTTGCATTGTAGTGGGCGTGGATAGGCTGGTGGTGATTATGATGATGAAGTGGTTGTCATATACGTGGACTCTAAACTTAAACGATGGAAAAAGCGCGCCGAGATTCTAAATGCTGTGTGTCACGTACGGTGCATATGAATAATGCCTGGATAAACAAATGAATACACCGAAAACAGAGCTGACTGAGCAGAGCTCTCGATATTTTCTTACCTCTTCCACCATTCTCTGGCTCAGCGCAGTTATGTCCAAGATGTCGATGCTTGAAGAAATGGCGTGAAATGTCACCAGATAACGTTCTGACACCGGAAAGTCTCTGTCAAACGCGATGTATATGCTCGTGCAAACAATGAAGATGACAAGGGCTGCTGACACAGTGATGGCGTTCTGCCAAATTCCATTTAGCTTGCTCCTAAGATTCCTGATCTCCCAAAGGTTCATCCTTACATGCTCGATTCTCTTAAGGTTGTCAGCGAATGTCCTGGCTGTGCTGTGTTCAGTAACCGTCCGCAAAAATTCGTGCTGATGTTGGATATATAGCGCTATAACCTCGGTGCAAGGTCTGAGCACTACAAAGTGCAACATTTCGTATAGGTAAAACAGAATATTGCCCAGAACAAAGAGTGTTTTGATTAAAACTATCAGAATAACGCCGTACTCAAAGCTGTCTATTATTTGAAAAGAGAGGACGCTGCGGATAGAAACATTTGCAATGAACGCCACGATGAGGCCACATCGGAGAACATAGTGACTTCTCACTTTCTTGCTGGATTTCGGGGGTGAGAAAAACACCGCTGTTTCGTATTTTGAAGATTCTTTGAAAAATTCAAGTAAGCGATGCGACTGCGTGAAAAAGGTGTAAATGTTGAGTAGTGCCCTCAGAAACACGAGAAGATATACGACGGCGTAAAGAATCATGGCGTACAACTGAAATTTGGAAAAACCTTGTAGTGGTTCAAGACCAATTTCGAAGCCTTGGATGGAGACGTATAGGGTCAAACAGATCGCGGAATACAGAATGTAAAATCTTTTCAAAGAAATTGTCAGGTTTTCTCTGTCATTATTTTGAAGATTTTGAATGAACATTAAACCGCATATTTTGCAGATCCAAGAGTACCACTTGAATTGTCTTGCCATGACTGATGCCATAATAATACCTAAACGTTTCTTATATAGCAAAATAAAATTTAACAGGATAAGGTAATCTTGTTGGAAAGCGATCTGGATTCTCCTTGGAACCTGTAAAGAGTAAAGTTTGACAATTGTGAGCAGTAGTACCGCTCGGGATTATCTAATACCGTATTTACTCGCGTAATGATCGCACTTTTTTGTCATAAAAATTGATAGCAATTAAAGGGTGCGTTTATTACGCGTGATAATTTTCTGCGAAAAACTTTTGAGCACAAAATACGCGAGCAAGTTGCGGGTAAAATTTTTCACAATAATGCTCATGAACATTAAAAAAAAGAAAAATAAGAACTTTGCACACACCGCCAGCCGCTTTTCAAAGTGGCACAAAATGCAGTGTTTTTAGAAATTGTGGATTGCACCGGAACGAGTGAGGTTACAACAGGTCGACTAATTACTGCCTGCCGCTGTCACACTGTGGGACATCAAAAGAGACATGGCCGCCGACGCGAAAAGTGAAGCGCGTTTATTTCTTTGTCTTATTATGCGCCTTTAGTGAGATTTTCTTTCTCAGCTATATTGAACGCATGCTTGCCGATATCGAGACTATCGGAAAGTCTGCGGCGGAATTAATGTAGCCATGTGCGCTTTAAAAGGAAAGGAAACAGGAGTAAGCACGACCATCATTAGCTAGACTTCTGCGGCAAATTCAAGGAGCGTTCATTGCACGGGAAATAAGAAAATGTAAACTTGATGACAAACTTCAGGGGTGCGATCATTACGCAAGTGCGATCATCATGCGAGTAAATACGGTATCTAATAGAAACGTTGAATGTTTTCTAGTTTCAGCTGTTTAAAACTCGTGATATTTGATATTAGAAGCACTGGTGGGTTCAAAAGTAATTTCCAAAGTTTTTCTTCCATCGAAATGCACAAAATAGACCTAAAATACACATTAGAGGAAGCATTCAGCGTTGTACATGCTTCAGGATGTTTCAACCATCACCTTTAGTAGTGAATGCTACTCACCAGCCACGAATGCTGTTTATTTGATATATCAGGGTTAAAATATTTTGCACTCAACTATTTCAAATTCAACGCACAAATGTTGCTTGCCAACGTATCTGTAATTTTTTGGCAACAGCATATCTCATACCATGTAAAATATACTGTCCCATTCGGATCTATGAAAATACCGGCAATCACGTTTGAAATGCATTGCTGATGCTGTGCAGGGGCAAACTAATTTTCGTGTAGGGAAATAGGTTGTTTGCAACTATATACTAGTGCAAAAGTAGTTACGCGCACATCAAGATATTATTTGTACAGACTCCATTTGCAACAAAGTGTGCTTTGGGAGCCCAAATGGCAAGCTTATCGCAATAGTAACGACCCTGGGATTGTTGGTGTCAGTTAGAAAGATCGTTGGTGAGGTTTATTTAGTTGTACCTAAACTGATATTTTTTTCACTGGTATTTCTCTCTTAACTTGTCTGACCAGCATTCAACGAATGTGCAATGCAGAAGATCATCAGATGATAAAATTGTGGCTGTTCGTTTTGTTTGAACAAACGAAACAAAACACTCGTTACTTGTTATATATCGAAGCATGCATTTCGAAAACAGCGACTGCGATCGCTATTAAGCGTGTCATATGCTTTACTAGTCACACAAAAACTGAATGATCTTTACTTGAGCGCGACTCACTTAGCTGGGTAGTGCCTTATGACTGAAAACTTCCGCCTTTCAGCTTTCTTTCTATTGCACTGTCGCCTTCATTTTTTTCATCTCGAACTGCTCGTGCTGGCTGTGCACTACTCGACTATTTGAGACTTGGAATGTGAGAGAAGCTGTTTTTTCTCAATACATTCGCCCACCATCTAAAAAAATTGCTTTAGTGTCAATTCGTCAGCTGATAATACGGTGTTTTCTGGACTTATAGTATTGTTTCTTTTCGAGTTTGCAAATCAGGCCGTGTAATCGGTGGCAATGAATAATGAATAGTTAAAAACTCACTTGAAGTTCTTTCAGAGGAATAACACAATCTTCTGTGGCAAAAGAGGTTAGCTGGTACAGTGAGTTACAGGCGTCTGCTTCACGCGGTCACATTCGATATACTGGAAATGGTGGCGGTTCTTGTTTTGTTTAAAAAACTTCAAAAGTGTGCACCACTCACTCAAATTCGCTTGGTTCGAAAAGGGGGATATCAACGGAACACGCAACCGGATGGCAATAACAGCATAACTTGTTCTACTTTATGTATACTTCAGAGTATGACCCAAATCTACGTACACAGCAGCAACTTGCATTATTTAAAGACAATTCACACCCACGGTACCTTTCGGTTCATTCTGTATCCTTGCGACTCAGTACCTCATTTCCGTATACACGAGATGCATAGATTGCTGTCATGCATACCATGTGCTTTTACACAATACAAATGGGATTGTATTGTACTCCATTTTTTTATTCTTCATTATAGCAATCAGTGAGTTCTTTGCCGAATCTTCCGTTTTCTGAAAAACATAAAATCTGAAGTCGCACTGGGCCATTTTACTTCTTTCGCGTACTCAACGTTGTGTCGCGTGGCCCTTACATGATTTATTCTTCTTATCAAAGAACTTGAAATAAATGATCACTTTCAAACTTTGAATTGCGTACAAAAGAATCTCGCAGCCATGAAAAAAACTTCGGGAGAAGATTTACGAGCATCATTTCAAGGCTGTTTCGTAGAAGTGTGTTCCTCACTGTCTAGTGAAATTACACACACTACAACACAAATGCTTATTTTCCGTTAAGCGTGGCCGGATGTATAAAAGCAAATGTGCCCTACAAATATACGTCATAGGTAGCTTTAACGATTAATTCATCATCTGCGAATTTTCTTGTTCGTGTAACTGGCAGTTTACATTTCGTTTTTGTAAAGTCAAAGCCAATCCTTTATATACCGTTTCTTGCAGCGTAATTACATGAGTAGATGTACTTAATGGGTTCGCTGGTTTGGCGAATCCTTGGTGGGCAATGGGGAAGGGGTGGTCAAAAGGCTGCGGTCCTTCAGGAAATTTTTTGAAGGGTGAAATAGGAGGGGAGTGGGAATGAACGAGGTCGCTAAGTTTTCCTATAAGAAAGTAAATATTACTGCAAACTATTTTGCTGTCACAAACTAGATTCCGAACTCCTTCAATGCTCTGAAAGACTCCGGTACCACTCTCAAGTGGCTTGGATGGGTGCCCTCACAATGATTATACATCTTGCAATGTGCTTTAAGCGGGAATTGCATATGGGACTGCAGAAGCATCACATGCTATATCAAGCAAAGAAATGCTTTTATGTGATACGGTGGGTCTGTCGTGATTAGGCCATCATCTGTTGCGGCTGTGCCTTTGTCGTCAGAGCAGTATATGCCTGGCGTGTATTATTCGCGTTGTGACCATTGCGTGATGTTGGCTGGTGTTGCTCTCAGGTGCCGCGTGCGCCGAGCTCTTTATTCGTGGTGCGAAGTTTTTGTTGGCGTTTGTGACTTCTTTCAGGGCGCACGTGTATGGGCAGTCGCGTTTCAAGGCTACCACCTAGTTAGAAACTTCAGAGTCTATCGCAGGTACAGGAAGCACCATCAGCAGAAAAATGGCCAGTGAGGCAGTAGTGTCCCCTTAGTACCCCTGTCGTGATCCGCTTCCCACTGGGTCCTTTTCCTCTAACTGTTATTTAGGCTGAGAGAATTTATTGGCCGAACTTGTTAGCACTACGTTTACGCTATTAGCGTAGACTTGCTTTGCTATGTTTTTAGTTATGTGCTCCAATTGCTTATGTTACCATCACCAAGAACATTTATGCGTCCCTTTCTTCTTTCCACTAGTATGACGTAGAGCTAGAGAGGGTGAATAAGCTTTACTTAGCTACTAAAGTCCGAGCCGCGACATTATTATGTGTCCTCGTATATAGGATGCGTTCTATGGTCACCCAACGATGGCGGGCATGGAGGGATGCACAGAGTGCTCCAATGTGGGCAGTGAAACAAGAAAACGGCACCACCAGGCGGCCCATAGATTTTCTGTGCGAGGGGGGGGGGGGCGGCCCAGCTGAACGACGAACAGGCGAAGAGGATTGAGGGGAGGAAATGTAGGAGGGATGGCGGGGGCTTGCCCAGTTTGCCTTTTAAGCTGTATGGTAAGCTATCAGCGCGAACGTGATTTGCAACCCCTGTAGTTATAACGCTGGAATTATTCCTGTTGGTTTTCACACGTCTGTACCACGCATTTATAAGTCGAAAGCCCCAGAGCATTCGTTAGACCTACCTTAGAGCCGAAACAACGGCCGGGTGATAGCTATACATGTTGAAGCTCCGTTTCGTAGGTTTTTTTTTTATTATATAGACATTTTTGCAGGCATGCTCGGCCATGGTGTGCCGGACTTTGGTGTAATAGGCAATTGAATTTCTTATTTATTTCGACAATATTGGAAAGGTTATGCGCAGTGTGCTCCCGGCATAAAGAAACTTTTGTTTTGAATTAATTAGTTACCGAGGCCTCGACGTTTTGTGGTTTTATTATTTCTTTGCTTTTTTGTGCGCCCTTTCTCAAAAAATTCAAAGTTGGTGTCACCTCAAATAACATCGTGTAATAAGTATTCTTTATTTCGTGTATATTTCTTAGAAGAAACGCGTGGCAAGCTTAGAGTAGGCAACACAATTGAAAGACCCAGTACCATGCAGTTTGGCGTCTGCTGTGAATGAACCTCTGCAATGCAGGTAAACAGCTTTTCTTTTGGTTGATTCCTACAACCAATTCTTGGCAGTTAATGAGCCCCTATTTGGTAGACAATCAAAGAAAGCCAGGTTAGTGTTGAATTTTTTTTGCAAAGCGAGTAGACATCACGTTTGGACTACCAGGTATGCGTAGTATTATTGAAATTTTTGAGCTTTACGAATGCCTCGGGAGCCAATACCAGGCGCTGTTAAATGTCGGAACTGTTTTCGAATTAAACCAACAAGATCTACACAGAAATCCCGCAAATGGGTTTGCTTAATATATTTCAACTAGAGTACTAATTGGGATAAATTACAAAAACAGCTAAGAAACCGTAAATAGCAATTTGGTTGCCTTACAGCCCTGGACTCTTGTCTTAGTGTCACATTTTAAACATCTTGTAAACTAACTTTAAATATGGGGTGAACGTACAGAAAAACCCAGTAACTTGTGCGAAATGCTTACCTTCCCTTTGAGAGGATGGCTTTTTTAACTAGAATTTTGTTCCTCCCAGTTTGCTGACATCTACGTGGGCCTCTAGGTTGTCGCTAGTTTGCAGCAAAATCAAGGTATTGGTTATAATAGCGCTGGTCCTCTGGAAAATATTTCTGGGATGAATAATTAAGTGAGTGGATAACATTACTTTACTTGTCTTCACATTAAATTTTAACTTTCTGCATTTTGTCCGTTTACACCATTTGAGCGCGAAACTTTGGTGTTCTCACGGATTGCGTCTGTAATGCGCAAATACCCTGCAGGACCGCAAACTCTCTTAGACGATGATGACGAATGATCGAAGGTGAAGTGAAAAAAAAAAAACGTTTCAGTGTCTGAAAGCGAACATGGGTCCCTCGTGTTATAAAGCCGGCGTCTAGCCTATTCCTTGATTTCTACATGGTCAAAACTCAGTCCCAACTCAGACGACAACGAAAGAGTCAGTCACCAGAAAGCTTCGCGTTAAACCGTCGTCGTCGTTACACAGAGGGGTGCAAGAGTTTTAAAATTTTCGAGTTATTTTTCTCTTCGGGTGGGTGATCTTTGTTGCGGCTATTTTTGAGTGGCGAAGCAGTAAGCAGTACACATGTTGAAAGCGCTCGGAAATTTTGACTGAACGGGTAATTTTCCGCAGCAGAAGTTGTACCGGAAAGCGGTCAACAAACAAACTACCGAAAGCGTCGCGAAGGCAAGGTGCTGGTCTTTATAGAAACTCGGATAAAACCTTTATGAGCTTTTGAACGACTTTATTAATTGAAATGTTTGCAAAATAAAAGATTTGAGCGATTTTCTTCCCGAATGATTACATTATTGTTAACAACCATCTTGTTCTGCAGAATAGTAGGCATAACCGCTTTGGCAGACTCACAGAAATGAATTTTTATTTATAAGTTCTATGGCGTAAAACCGCATTTTATTTTCATATTTATGACTTCCTTGCGTTTTTGTGGCATTCTATTTGAAGTTACGGTCACTAGAACGCTGCAATCCAAGCCGATGTTGAAACTAAGGCGAGCGAACCACCCATGAAGACATTAGATGGCCTTGATGGGAGCCGCACAGACGCTACCGCTAAATTTCTTTCTAGTGTATGTAGTTAGAAACTCAGTGGTTTTGGTCAACGCTTCCGTTCTCCGTAAACTTCAGCTCATGACAGTACGTGACATTGGCACAGGCATCAGATCCGGTGACAGACCCGCCGCGGTGGCTCAGTAGGTGTGGCGTTGTGCAGCTGAGCCCAACGACGCGGGTTCGATTCCTGGCCGCGACGGCCGCTTTTCTGATGGAGGCCATAAGCAAAAACACCAGTGTGCTTGAGATATCGGCGTGCGTTAAATATCCCCAGGTTGTCAAAGTAAATTAGGAGCCCCCGAGTACGGCTAGCGTCATCGCCTGTGTAGTTTACGCGGGTTAACCGTCACAATAAATCAATCAATTTCGGTGACAGGGGTGCTCTGGTGCGATGGCATAAGTTGCGGGTGCGTCTGGGCATTGTATGTGAAGAAAATACGACTGTCTACGCGACGTAGAACCGACTTTACGGCGCAGGCGCAGCGCCTTCTGAAATCCTGTATTTTTTCTTTCGTTTGCGCTGTAGTATTAACAGCAGAGCTGTCGTACAACTCGTAAGTTCGCCGTTGCAGCAGAAAATATTAAGACAAAATCACACCCCCTTCCCACGTAGGAACCCTTAGGGGATGCAAAGCCGTGGTGTAGTAGCGTGTTAATTGGTTCTTAGAGTAAAGACACGCGTAGTAGCGTATTAAATGTCTTCTTTGTTTATCGAGCAGTGGGGAACGTTTTGCTGCTTCTCGTTCTCGAAGCAAGGAATCCGTTGTTCGGCGCTGGCGTTTTGAAGCGTTGTCAGGTTGCCGAACGACAGCTGGATCAGCTACTCGCCGCTGGCGTTTCAAAGCGGCTTCTCGTTCTCGAAGCGAGGAATCCGCTGCTCGACGCTCCCGTTTACGTTCGGCGTCGCGAGCTCTCCTCTGTGCAACCTGGTCTTCGGACGTGCTCGCGGTTGTGACAGTGTGCCGGCTGGCGTTAGCTGAAGGTGCGCCAGCCAGTTCGCTGACGGAATCTTTGGCGTCCATTTGCCGTCATCGGACGGCTCAGTACCGAAGAAGCAACTTGTTGTGTTGTGTAATGTAGTTCTGTTGATGCCACCAGGTTGCGCACAATGCTAAGGTGGCCAATTTCCAGCATCATCATCAGCAGCCGCAAGCCCGGTTATAAATAGCATGCAACAAGAAAAGGCTCTCTTTTCTGTGGGTACGAGGTAGCGTCTGCGTCTCTCTGCCACGTATGGTGACTCGGTGGGCGGCGGATACAGCATAATGGCGACGAGGTAACCCTTTTCGGCTGCGGGCGGAACGCCACGTCCCTACTCAAGTACGGCATACTGCAATCTTCTTCAATGGCACTGACGCCGCCGCCGCCGTTTCTACCGACACCGGGAAAGTCCGCCAGACCGTGGATGCAATGGCGTCGGATGTTCGAGAACTACCTCGTAGCGTCGGCAAGCGACGCGTACCTGCCAGGACGCCGCAAGGCGCTCCTTCTATATTGCCTGGGGGTCAAGGGACAACGAATCTACTACACGCTACCAGAGAAGCAACCTACGGAGGACGACGATGAATTCAAGACTGCTCTACAGACGCTCGAGGCCTACTACGCAGCAAGTACTAACGTTGTCATTTAACGTCAGCGGTTTGGTCAACGCGTTCAGTTGCCGGGTGAGACCGTGGACATGTTCGTTTTTTTGCTGCGAGAACTTTCTCTTGCCTGCGCCTTTAATGACAGGGCCGACAAGTTCGTACGCGACCAACTCGTCGCCAAGACGAGCAACCCCGTACTTCAGGAGCGGCTACTTTTGGAAGGCTCCTCATAAACGTTGGACAGGGACCTCACACTTGCTCGAAGTATCGAAGAAGCTGCAAAATATTTCAAGGAGTTGTCATCAGCTAGCCCTGCAGGGTACGTGCAAAAAGTGGATAAGCGTTTGGCGCCAGGGCCAGCCGAACGTGCCGCGTCGGGACGAAATAGTTGGACTTGCTTTCGCTGCGGCTCTGCGAAACACTTAGCCAATTCTAGTATTTGCAAAGCAAGGAACAAGACCTGCAACAACTGTGGCAAGGTAGGCCATTTCGAGAGAGTCTGTCGTAGAGAGAACCTTAGCAAGAAGTCACTCGCTGTTCAAGAAGTCCAGCACCCCGATCCAACAGCTCTCAGCGTACTGCAACTTAACGGGGAACAGAGCACCGAAGTGCGCATGCAAGTACAGGTTCAAGAACCTCCCGTCAATTTTCTCGTGGACACGGGTTCTGCAGTTTCAATTCTTGCTGCTGACACGTACAGCAAACTGAGGCCTCCAGCACCACTCCAGCCAACATCGGCGACATTGCTCGATTTTTCACGCAGAAAAATCTACATTCAAGGGTGCTTCGCCACTCCAGTCCAGTATCAGAACAGGCATGCCCAACTCCTTTTCTACGTGGTACCACAAGGCGAAATCTTCTGGGCATCGACGCCATCAACACACTGCAAATACAGATAAATGGTACGTCACTGAGCTGCTTCCGCACTTCTTGTAAACCGGAAGGGCTCTCTCCTGACCTGCTATCCAACTACACAATAGAATACAAGAAGGTCACTGAAAACACTGTCGCAGATGCCCTTTCCCGGTTACCGCAGGAGACGTATGGAGCCTGTCCGGAACCAGAAGATGCTGTTTGCTTTGTTTATTCATGTTTAACTCACGAGAAATTTGTAACTGCAACTGCGCGGGATTCTGTACTTTGCCAAGTGATGCAGTGGACAACGTCTAGGTGGCCATCAGCCAAGACGCTGCCTCCAGAAGCAATGGCTTTCTACAGGGTTCGGGACGAACTGTCAGTGATGAATGACCTTCTGCTTTGAGGGGAACAGTTCGTGGCACCTTCTTCGTTGGTGAGAAGACTTCTGGATATCGCCCATGTATCACACCCAGGCATCACGCGTACAAAGCAACGACTCCGAGAAAAATACTGGTGGTCTGGCATGAACAAGCACGTCGAACAGCTCATCAAGTCTTGTGCCTTGTGTCAATCTGTTGACAAATCAGCAAAGCCAGTTGTGCCGCTAATGCAGCCGGTACCATTTCCTTCAGCACCGTGGGAGAAGATAGGCATCGAAATCGTTGGTACTTTCACAAGGGCTCCTCAGGACTGTCGTTTTGCCATTACTTTAGTAGACTACTTCAGCAGGTTGCCAGGACTAGGGTTCACCTCCAACGTCACTTCAGCGACGACCATGTCCTTTTTGCGGAGTGTATTTAGCCGTGAAGGCTATCCGAAGGAGATAGTGAGTGACCATGGGCCACAATTTACATCCGTCGAGTTTAAAGAATTCTTGTGCAATAGAGGTATCCGCCACAAATTCTCGGCAGTCTAGCATCCAAAGTGAAATGGACAAGTGGAACGGTGTAATCGTGTGTTAAAGGACTACGTTCAGGTGTGTCTGGAGGAACACCGCCCACTAAAGGAAGGAGGCTGTCACAGAGTACCTTGGGATCTACCGCTGCACCCCGCATGCAACTACGGATCAGAAACCTGCTGTTCTCCTACACGGCCTTCACCCAACGATCAGACTTGATCTCGCTGCAGGACCGACTGGAAGTGTTCCTGAGGTCGGAGGCGTGGAGCTTCAAGCCGTCAAGCGAAGGGTAACTCGGAAACAGCTTGCAAGTAAGCACTATGCGGATCGTCGTCGTGCAGCCAAACATTCGTCATTGAGCGCAGGAAAGCAGTTCGGATTAAGCTACCGGGACATGTGCCAAAGGGTTCCCCATCGTATTCACGTCCTTTCACCGTGGTTCGGTGCCAACATGAGGACACGTATGAGCTGAGCGACGGCCGCGTTTGGAATCGTTAACGGCTGATTCCATACACTGCAGCCTGGAATCCTGCGACAGAGGCAACCTGCGTTTCCCCTGGGACTCCCGGCTCCACCGCAGCACAGCCCCTGAGTGCCCAGATGTTCCAGCCACTTACCCCGGCCAGCACCGACAGAACGGCAGTTCCAACTTCAACTCCAAGTACTCGTGTGCCGAGTGTTGATGTCACGGACATGAGTGTACCAAGGAACGTGTCGGGAGGGACTGAGACAAGTGCTGAAAGTTAGCATCCACGGCGATCCACGAGAGATCGACGCAAGCCTGCGTGGCTGGCTGAATATGACTTATGAGACAATGCAGTGACTGTGCATGCCCCTTTTTGGGGGGAGGGGATGTTGTGTTGTGTAACGTAGTTCCATTCATGCCACCAGTTTGCGCACAGTGCTAAGGTGGCCAATTTCCAGCATCATCATCAGCAACCGCAAGCCTCGTTATAAACAGCATGTAACAAGAAAAGGCTCTCTTTTCCGTGGGTACGAGGTAGCGTCTACGTCTCTCTGCCACGAATGCTGACTCGGTGGGCAGCGGATACAACACAACTGAGCGGAGCGCGGACGGGTTTATTTGCTGAGCAGAGGGAGTGGAGAGCAGGAGCAGAGCGCATGCGCGTGATTGGACAACTGGTGTGCAGAGGAGGAGCAGCGCGTGCTAGCGCACATGTGGCGTGGAGAGGAGTAGGGGAGAGAGAGCGGAGTTATCACAGCTGTTGTGAAGAGGAGGAGAGGTGCGGACGCCGGATGACGGAGGGTTGACTAGGAGATGCGTTGCATCTAAATGCCGAGCGCTCGCGAGCACGTGCACCGCAGCGGCCGCCGAGCGGTCCGGAAAGCGCAGCAGTGGTTCTAGCAAGAAACTCCAGCGCATTCGTCCAGCGCTACTGCGAGTGTTTTAAAAAGGACAGAAAAACCAAAGTGCTAATGCTAAAGATGCAAAGTCACCTTGCTTGGGAGCGGTCACCACGGCGGCCGCATTCTCCGGAAGCTATTGTAGATAATTAGAGACATGGTTATTGAGTGTGCCAACCCTGCCCGACACGAGTTGCTTATGCCGCCACCGCTGCCTCGAGTGGATGACAAAGAGCTGAAGTCTACAATGCTGAGGATGATTTTAAATCCACGACTAGCCGCGAAGAAGACAACGGCCTTTGGAATGATGATTGATTGATTGTAGGGTTTAACGCGCCGACGCAACGCAGACGATGAGGCGCGCCGTAGTGGAGGGCTCCGGATTAATTTTGGCCACCTGGGGATCTTTAACGTGCGCCGAAATCTCGCACACACGGGCTTTTTTGCTTTTCGCCTCCATCAGAAAAGCGGCCGCCATGGCCGGGAATCGAACCCGGGACCTCGTGCTCAGCAGCGCAACGCCTTAGCCACTGAGCCACCGCGGCGGGTGACCTTTGGAATGTATATGACGACAATAACTGGCACCGCGGCTATACAAATAAGCAATGATACTTCGGCAATACTCACCTACCACAGCTTCGCCATTCAAGTTTTGCGCATGAGGAAAGGCTTCCCTGAATTTTTTATTGTCCATTATAATTTCGAGTTGCCGCTGTGCCGTCTTCGAGCTTTGGGCGAGCCCTTATATCTGGCTGCACCAGTGCTACTAGTTTACGGCACGAAGCGATGTCATTCTTCCGCGGGCGTTTGATAATAATGGCTGACAGTGGACGGCAAGCTGCCACGAGGAAACCAAAAAGTGAGCCTGGTAACGCTATCGCGTTAATGTGGTTATGACCAAATGTATTACGAACACGTAATTTTAACTTGCCACCCGCCGCGGTGGCTCAGTGGCTAAGGCGTTGCGCTGCTGAGCACGAGGTCGCGGGTTCGATTCCTGGCCGCGGCGGCCGCTTTTCTGATGGAGGCGAAAAGCAAAAACGCCCGTGTGTGCGAGATTTCGGCGCACGTTAAAGATCCCCAGGTGGTCAAAATTAATCCGGAGCCCTCCACTACGGCGCGCCTCATCGCCTGCGTTGCGTCGGCGCGTTAAACCCTACAATCAAATCATCAATCAAATCAAAATTTTTACTTGCCACCGATTACTTTAATGTCAGGCGTGGGCCCTTGTTTCCTTACGCCTCACACGCACATGTTTTGGTTTTCCGATGTTTTGGGCAGCCAGCGCATCACGTGAGTCGTGACCTCTTCGTGACCCCATGAGACGCACCGAAACGGCTCGCAGTGATCGTATGCGTGAGGGTGCGTGAGGAGGAGGGCCGCCTTGTTTCCTACCTTCGCGCCACCCTTTCCCCGACCTGGGAAGACATCCTCTCTCCACCCCTAGAGCCCCTCGCACCCCCCCCCCCCCCCCCCCCCCCAGGAGCTTACCTGCGAGACACGCGAGCGTTCCGTTGGGGAGACGACTGGGCGACTTGGCGGGTATCGGTTGGTTCCGAAGTGCCTACTCCCCATTTTCCCCGATGCCTCGCCTAGACTCTGCTGATATATTGGGACCTGACCGGTCGACAAAAAAGGCTCCCCCTCCCCCCCTTCCCGCGACTGCGATGACAGATATTGAAGCGTGGGTCTCCGCGCATTGAGCGAGCGAACGGAGCATGAAACTTTCTCTGGCGCTCGAGACGCGCTACATTTAGGCGTCCTGCGAAAGCCTGTATTTTTATGTTCCTCGCGCGAATCTTTTACTCTAATACATCTCCCTCTGCTCTTCCAAATTTCACGGTTCGAAAGGGGGGGGGGGGGGGGCATACTTTCGGACACCCTAAATCTCCGTTTTGGCTATTTTACTGAGTTGGACCTACACCGCATGTATCGCAATCGATTTTTCAGTGTTTGCGTAGAGAAGGCGTCTGTCATTGTGAGGCAAGTAGGGACGACGTTGTATTATATAATGTACCTTAGATGTTAGAGTTTTATATACACTAGAGAGGAATCTGGCGCTAGCAGCGGCCATGCGGCTCACATCAAGGCCTTTTGTGTCGTCATGGGCATCCATTATGGTACATGGTCGTCTTTGCTTCGTCACTGGCTTGGATTGAAACGTTACCCACCGCGGTGGCTCAGTGGCTAAGGCGTTTTTCTGCAAAGCACGAGGACGGGGGTTCGAGCTTGCCCGCGTCGGCCGCTTTCCGATGGAGGCGAAAAGCAAAAACGCCCGTGTGTACGAGATTTCGGCGGAGGGTAAATATTGGTTGATTGTAGGGTTTAACGCGCCGACGCTACGCAGGCGATGAGGCGCGCGGTTGTGGAGGGCTCCGGATTAAATTTGACCACCTGGGGATCTTTAACGTGCGCCGAAATCTCGTACACACGGGCGTTTTTGCTTTTCGCCTCCATCAGAAAAGCGGCCGCCGCGGCCTGGAATCGAACCCGCCACCTCATGCTCGGCAGCGCAGTGCCTTAGCCAATGATCCACCGCTGCGGGTCAGGGTAAAGATGCCCAGGTGGTCAAAATTAATCCGGAGCTCCCCACCACAGCACGCCTCGTCGCCATCGTAGCGACGGCGCGTTAAACTCTCCAGTCAAACCAAAATTGAAACGTTCAGGTGGCCGAAAATATGTATACAGTTGCACAAAAACGCAACGAAGAGTGTGTAAGTGTGAATATAAAATAAAGCACGCTGTTTAAGAGGGGCCCTCGAAGAGGTTTTGCGGACACAAAAATGTTTACATTTTCAAGTAATGCAATGCTCTAGTAATCACCTCCTCCAAGAATTTTTTTTGAAAGCGATGAATATGAGTGAAGATATTGCAAATAAAAACACTGCCTTTTTGCCCGCGCCGCGATTCTGCTACTTCCACCTCCTCGCTCAGCGCCAGCGTGACTGCCCATGATGCCTCGCTTCCCGGTGACGTCTGCGTCGTCTGCTGCTGCGGCGTTCTGAGCCGCAGCATCGCTTTGGGACGGGCCGTCTGACTTTCTGCTTTCAGTTTTTCGCGTATTTTTTTGTTTTCATTTATTTTGATTCTGAATCCTGCACTCCGTTTGCCACTAGAAAAGCTGTCGGAAGTAATGGGGCGGGGCTGTCACGTTTCCATACAACCCCCAAAGATCGCTCAAAAAGAGAAGGACGCTGTCATCGCGCGTACGCATCGATGACTTGCGTTGGCCATGGGAGTCTAAAATATGTGAACGAATGACTAGGAATCGCCTTCGAATTTGTTAGAGTGAGCACGTACATGCGTTGCGAACAGGCTTCGGTTAATACATTGCTACATTGGCCACTCATTCGGCGCCAATGTCGAGCCAAGCTAGGTAGTTTCGAGCTAGGTCTTGTTGGTGACGCCATATATGCGCGTGTCGAGGAAGTGGAAATGTTACATTCCGTTTTAAAGCAAAGCTTTCTACTTCTACCAACCAACGGTTCCTTCGTGGCGTGCGGGACAAGAAACTCCAGATGCAACCGGGGAGCGGGGAAGCGGTTTTCACTCACGGACTAGAGTGTAGAATGCGCGGCGAATGGTTAACCAGCACTCCCTGCGCGCAGATGCCGTTTTAAGTGCGAATGCACTTTATAAGCGACCCCAAACCGTCCACCGGCGGCGGCGGCGGCGGCGGCGTCCGCAGTGCTCCTCTATATTTAAAAAAGAAACAGCATCCGGCGCCAGGTTTCGATCCGAGGACTTTGCGGCCGCAGCGCGACGCTCTACCGACCAAGCCACGGACGCGACGGTGATATCAGTGTTAGTGACGCGCCTTATATCTTTAACGCATTCAAACTACGTCGTCAGCGGCGTGCGTTGGCGACTCAGCGGCGTTATAGCGGCTTGATAACTGCGTGGTGTACACGTGATACTACAAACCCGATGGAAGAGATGGAAGAGAAGGCGGCGAGGCGGTGGGCTGCGGGGGCCGAGCGCAAGCGCCGCAAGCGGGCCGACAACCGTGCATTCGCACTTTCACATTCTCCCCCTCGGGGAAATGCGGGGGAATTTTTTTCATCGGCGTGCCCGTCGGCGGACGGCTTTGTCCTCTGCTTTAGCCACCGTTGTTTTGGGCCTGTTAAGGCGCAGCTTCACGTCTATTTCGCGCTTCCTTCGCACGGCTCGATTAACTTGTTCGGCAGCACCTCCTGGGTAACCGGACCCGATGGAATTTAGTGGTCCTACGGCAAAGATACGTTAAGGATTGGTTTGCTGGGCGGGAAAACCAAATTGTAGAGACCACATACAGACATCTGGCCGCTGAAGAAACCGTACCTTTTGAGCACTGCTTGCCACAAATGGGACTCCGTTTTTTTTAATTTTTGATTACCAATTCGGTGGGGTTTTCAGAGGTGCGACAAAAGGGGAAAGGAGCAAATGGTCCTGGTAAAAAGCGATTATAAAAGTTCCCTCAGCTTTCTCGAAATTCTCAAACTTACTAAACTAACCAGTTTAAATCGGTATAAATGGGAATCTCTAAGTTCACATGCCCAAATGATTCGGTGTCTGCGCTTGTGTCGCACGGTTATGTAGCCCCGAGCTAGCACATCAGGATGGCTAGGTTTTGCTCTCTCACTCTTCGAAAGACGCTCCTCTCCGTTTTATTTCTGTCCACGCACGGCCGGGCTACAGCCGCGGCGTCCGGCCCTCTAGTCCGGCCGTCGCCGACGATGCTGCGTTCGGTACGCCACCGCGTCCGCCCCACTACCCCAGCCATGGCCGACGCTGCTGCATTCGTTACGCCGCCCCTGCATTTTCCACTTAACGGCTCGCAGAATTTCTGATTTCACTCTTTGTAGAGCCGCGTGTGTGAATTCAAGTGGCGTCGCATGGGCAATTGAGGGTGTCCTTTAAAGCTTTGCTTTCAAAACACATTCACAGCATGGATTGGAGCCAATGTTTTTTTTTCAATCCATTCTAAAAATTTATAACAGTAACAAAAATGGGGCCGAAGGGTTGCGCGGTATGGGACTTTTCTTTAGGGTGCCTCGGGCATTCAATTCGTCCTTCTTTCCGCCCCACTCCAAACTATTCTCCGGGAAACTTCTACCCGATTCGGCATTTATCAACTAGACAAGTACATCGTAAACGATATGACGAGTGGTTTTGGAAGACTAGTGTGAGCTTTGGGGCGCTACGTGCATTTTATTGCACAAGAACAAATGTTCCACCATCGATTTTTCTCTTGATAGCTTGGAGGCCCTTTTCTGGCAATAAAGGCTATTCGTTCCTTTTTTACGTGCTCAGTGCTTGTAATTGCGATATGTGGAGGGTTCGGCTGCCAGCCGCGGCCTTATATTCCCCCTTCTCCCTCTCCCAGGCGCACCTGCTGTCTTGTTGAAGTGGATAGAAAGAAACTATGTTTACTCACTAAGAAGACATATCGATTTTACGAAATACACACATCAGTATTTCTTCCTCTCAATGTACAGTAGCCCTTTGCTAAACCAAAGCACTAGTTTAAAAAAAACACATCGTCCAAATGGCTTAACCGGTGCATTGACGTTTGATATGGTAGTTCCCAAGTTCAACCAAACAGATTTGTATTGGATTCGCGAATACGATACGCAAACCATTCCACTTAAACAACCGGGTTAAAAAAAACAAAAAAAAACACTGACGAGATTTCAACCCATGACGTCTCTCGAGTGAACGCGAGGCGTTAGCCAACCTCGCCACGACAGAACGGACAGCTCAGCCAAAATAACGTTTATACTAGATCTAGGCCCACCCTCTGTGCCACATCAATGTTTTCTGCTTGATTTTAACAATTCCCGGACAGCTAACTGAACATTTCTTGTGTAGCAGTTGCGCAGTAAGGTTCTATGAAGCCCCACCATAGCTAACCTCCAGCAACAGCACTGTTTCGTCCGCGACTGCGATTTCGGTCTGCGGGATTGAGGCTCGCCGTGCTTTCTTTGTTTTATGCTTTACGCTAAAACATTTGGTCGACTTTGATTCTTTATTACCCAATAAACCTCCCGTAACTCTCCCCCTTCTCCTAACTGAGCTTGTATTTTCTACAAGCGTTGCTTCGTACACATATATGCAGTTTGCAACTCTGGGGAATGAATTGTCGTCAAAGCCCCCACCGCGGTGGCTCAGTGGCTAAGGCGTCGTGCTGCTGAGCTCGAGAACGCGGGTTCGTATCCAGGCCGTGGCGGCCGCTTTTCTGATGGAGGTGAAAAGCAAAAACGTCTGTGTGCACGAGATTTCGCCTTACGTTAAAGATCCCCAGGTGGTCAAAATTCATCCGGAGCCCTCCACTACGGCGCACCTCATCGCCTGCGTTCCGTCGGCGCGTTAAACCCTACAATAAATCGAAAATACGTATCGCATTAGCGCTAATTTTAGTTTAATGAAATTAATGGACCATCTATCTTTATTACGCTCTAGAAACTAACCGAGCAAAGTAGCATTCATTGCGGCACGAACGTTATCTGGGCGCAGTTTCCGCTTCGCGATCGCTTGCCGAGGACCGTTCGGACGATTGGTATTGCCGTCGTCTTCGGTAAGCGAGCCAGTCACGCTGCGCGGACTTGCGATCGACCGCAATCTCCGTACGTATCGCCGTCGGCGCGTGTGACATCGCGGTCTGCCAACACGGAAGCCGGCGTCACCATTGTATCGTCGTCGAGTCCACCTAACCAACGCGGCTTGACGGAAAGCGTCGTAATAGCGTAAAAAGAATTCGCTCCAATCCACGCTGTGAATGTGGTTGGAAAGCAAAGCTGTAAATGGCACCCACTACAACACCTATGCGACGTTACATGAATTCACACACGTGGCTCTACAAACAGTGAAACCAGGGATTTAGCCAGCCGTTACCTGGGATTCGCTTCAAAAAGCGCCCTCCCTCCCCAGCCGCTAAATCAAACCCACCGTCTGTCTCTCCGCCTCCACGTGTGGGTGTTGCTTGGTCGCTAAGACGACAGGGTCTCGCTCTGCTCATCTTGGTTGGTTGTAGGGTTTAACGCGCCGACGCAACACAGGCGATGAGGCGCGC